>NC_090401.1:40487947-40799701 GCF_036365525.1 Heterodontus francisci | reverse complement strand
CTTTGGAAGTGTGTTTCATAACCTCTCTAAAATGAACCCATTTCTACTCATCATTTCCTGCCTCCCTTTAGAGTGGGCATCATGACATATATATGCTGGCGCTCCTCAGCTTGGCTGGACATTCCGGGCACGCTGTTGCCCTCAGGTAATGGGACGTTATTCCAGAACAATGATCAAAGATTGCAGTGAGGCATGCTGGGAAATAATGCATTCTTTTTGCAGGGGCCGGACATACCACACGATTGTGGGCCCTAATGGTGAACCAAAGATCGGTGAAACATATCACATTGGAACATGGACTCAGATTTTGGGGAATTTGCAAATCAGCCTCATTGTTGTTTGCTTGTGAGCACTTTCTAGCACACAGCTTCCCAGACATGGGCATTGGAGGTAATTTGAACAAAGGTCGCTGATTAATCAGTATTTCTGATGAAACACATGGCAGAATTCGAAACAAAGCCAACTGATAAAACTCTAAGGCTGGAATTTTCCACCTCCTGTGGCAGCAGGCTGAGGGTGGAGGGGCATAAAATTGAGTGAGAGGTGGGGGCTGTCATTCCCGTCGCCTTCCTGCTCCCCTCTGCAATTTTATGAGTGGTGGGGGAGGTTACAAGCAGTCCGCCCACTCAGGGCCAATTAAGGCCCTTTAGTGGTCAATTAATTGCCACTTAAGGGCCTCCTTCTGCCGCCGCTGGCATTTTATGAGCGGCCGTAGGCCCTCCACTACATGGGGAGACTATTAGGTAAACCCTGACAGCCTTCCTGCAGGCTCAGCTGGGGTCGGGGGGTGGAGGGGGTGGCTTCCTGATCAGACACCCTGTGCCCCACGGAGGGCCCCCCACCACGGCATAAGCAGCCCCCGCAGGAGCACCTCCACCCCTCAATCGACCCACACTTTCTGCTTTGCCGGGGCCCAATCGATTGTCCCCAGCGAGGCCCCATACCTTTGTTCTGAGCTGCCGCCTCCATTGCTGCTCCTCTTGCTGGATGCAGTCCCAGCAGTGGCCACTGTTCCCAGTGGCGCTGCTGGGACTGATGAGCTGTTGACCCGCTGATTGGCCAACAGTTCTAGGAGGCGGGACTTTGAGCCTCTGAGGCTGGAAGTCCTGTCCGAGGCCAATTAAGGGCCTAGGCCACTTAAAATCAAGGCATGGCTTCCAGGCCTGGTTGAGGTAGGCTCGCCCTCAACTTTCTGGCCAGTGGGCAGGGCCGCCACCCTAACATAAAATTCTGGTCTAGTTTGACTTGTGAAGAGTAAGACTGGGACATATCCGAGGAGTATTTCTTTACGTAGAAGCCAATCCGTAGCTGGATCAGGTTGTCGAGAGGGGTGTTTGGAGTTAGGACACTGACTGTTTCAGGGCTAGATGCTGTAATGGCAAGACAGTCAGGTGAACATCTAGAAGACCTATATCACAACCTATCATGGCATTAGAACCTAACTTTGGACCATCCAAAGCAGTTCCAAAGCTAGGCAACGTATCCCTATCTTTAGCCGGAATTTTTACCAGGTCTGAAAGAGTCAGGTAGGAGAAGGGGGGTGCGGGGGCAGAAAAATTGTGAGGGGATGCAATCGCATGGAACCCTGACATTGAGATGTCGGTTTCAAATTTTACATGCAGTGGGAAAGATGGAGGCCGGACTTGCCACTACAACATGGCAGGACATCGATTTAGCTTGTTTAGAAGGTAATTAACCTGAACTTACTTGCAATTGAGTGGAATTTTAGGGAGTGTTTTGTATTTCATGAATGGCACATGGGAATCAGAGCCTGACCTGTTAAAGGTGGTGTCAACAAGGTGAGGCCTCAGTCCCGCCTCTGGCAGCCAGCCATTTTGAAAGTCTCCATTGGCTCGAAGGAGGAGAGTGGGGAGCGGGGGCCATTGCCAGCAAGTGGTGGGAGGCCTCTAAGGGTGGGAGCTGTGTTAGGTGGTGATCGCACAAGGGTAGGAGCTGCATCAGGTGGTGGTTGTGTAAGAGTGGCATCAACAGGGTGTGGGGGTTGCCCGATGCTGAAGAACAAGGCAGCACTGCATGCAGGGCTGGCAGCCCTTTAAAGATGGCGCCTTTTAGTCAGGTTACGCTGAGATCGGCACCTCCAATACCTGCTCCGGAGCTTGTCCATTGGACAGGCCCCGCACCTCCAGGCTGTTAATTGGTCAGCTGCCATGTGCTCGTGGTTGTCCGGCCACATCGCTTGTGCGGCAATGGCACCTACTTCCAGTGCTGGCACTGTGACCTGCGCGTGCGCATAAAATTTGGCCGATTATGTGCAGTAACAACAAAATAATACAAAATGGATAACTTGGACATAACTGAATGCTTGAAAAGAAATTCTGTATCAGGAGTTTTTAGTATGTGTTTTTTTTAAATAAATGGAGATATCCCTGTTTCCTTTAAAGCATCGATGGTGGAAAATAAGAGAGAAATTGGGATTAGGAGAAGTTAGTGACAAAAAATGTGTTTAACTGGAATTTTAGATTGGTTGCAGTTGTGCACTTTATTGCTGTTGGCACTGATACACAGGAGCTCACCAACAGCCAGAGAGTCTGTGTGCTGAGGCTGAGATCTTGCCTGCAGAGCCCGCAAAATGCCAATCAAAACTGTACCTTTGCCAGACGGGCTGTAGGATTTCAGAGCCAGCCTCAGACTCTCAGACATGCCACTAATCCTGCCTATGCATTAATGTACGTGTTAATGCATTTAGCACACAGAGGAATAAAGAGAGACCAGCCATTCCTTATTTGTTTTGTTTTAAAGTGCAAAGCAAGACACTGAAGCAACGAGAATATTTTAAAGAATTCCGACATTACCTGGATACAGTTCCTTTCAGCTCAGTTCCAAAATCATACTGGATCAGTTCCAAACCTAGATTGATGGCATCCGTATAAAGATGTCTTGTGTTCAAGTTTCAGTCTAGTTTTTTTTTCTCCTAATAGTTCCTCTTTAATTTCTCACACAGATCACACGGGAAAGGACAATGCTGCAAATGAATATCTTCATCCTTTTGTTGATGTCCATCATTGGCTATGTTTTCAGTGGAGGCTACTCTCCTTCAAAATACGTGCACCCAATGGTTAAAGGCCCAGCTGGACCTCCGTTCAGGGAAGGCAAAGGACAATATATAGGTAAGAAGTAATCAGGAGCAGATGTAATGGATTGAATCGTTCAGCAAATCGTTGCTGACATTACATCAATATTTCACTGAAATCTTAGTATGTTTGATCTGCTAGATAACAGGCAGCATATATGAAATTCTACTTAATGAATTAAATGTAAATTATTTTGGAATTGTTTCTATGTTTCATAGTTTGCTGCATTTTCGGTACTTCCTGCATCATCCAACTTGGACTAAAGACATGAAACCTGAGTATTTTTTGTGAGGTAAACATGATGAACGAGACAGAAACAAACACATTTCAAGGGAATTTTAGTCAGAAATCTTTCAGTTAATAAGTGTGAATATAATACTCTGAGTGCAGCTTAAAATGTTTTATTAATAATTCTGTTCACCTATATTTGAAGTTACCATAAATATGTAAAGAAATATTGCATCTCTGGAGATTACAATTCTTTGTATCAATGAACGATCATCTCCATGCTTTCTATGGGGAAAGTATTGCCAAGGTATTAATGTACGTACATATAATTTATCACTGCTGAGATAAAGAATTATTATACTATTGCACCACATCCCAGGGGAAATTTGATAATTCAGGTCAGGTAGAGACCCTGACAATTATCAGGTAACATCACCTACAAGTCTGGTTAGTGACTGCCTGCATTAACACAACAGCAGTTAATATTCTTGATGCTACTGGATGCAAATCAAGAGCTGTTGGTTATTCCTGAATACTGCAATCTATTCATCAATTACTGGGATGTAAAATGATTAAGAACTCCTGATCAGCTTCCAGGATTGAGAACTGCAAACTCTGAATTTTCTTCTGTTTCTGATCTCCTTTCCCCAGAGAGTCCAGATACTGTCTGGAGTAATTCCATGGATACTGTCAAGTCACCTGTATCTCTTTATATGTGAAACTTAGTTGCGAATGATGACAGGGCATTTGTCTTGTGGGAACATCACTGCCAAGCCTGATTCTGATCTCACCCAATCCCAACAAGTGCGTTTTCCAGCGTGGGTAACGGAACTGCGATAAGCAATGGGATTCTTGGCTGCATTCTCACCCTCCCTCTCCCTTGCTAGGGGACATTGAAGTTAATAGCAGTGCTCCCACTGAACAACTAACTCAGCACAAAACAGGGGTTAAACCTGCCCTAACCAACAATGAGTTCATTTGCAGAGATATTGAGGGAGCCTTTAACACGGAAAACAAGCAAAAAGAAATATATGTCTTCTTATCCTGCAGCATGTACCAATTATTATGGTCATGGACCTGACAAGTTTGGCACTGAACTAGGGAACTGAAGCTAGTTAAGTCTACCTCATATTGTGTTTTAATTCCAAAAGGCGATGTTGAACTACTTGGAGCAACAAATGAACACACCTAAAGAACATGTAACGATATGGGAATGCAGGAGACAGGAAACAAAAGTTAAAAGCACTGGAATATTTTTGTTATGTTAAGAGATCACTATCTAAAACCTGCACAGTTCCCTACACTACAATACCACCAGCAAACAAAAATAGCATTCTTGTATCAGTGCAACTCGAGTTGAAATGTCCAGTGCTGCTCTGAAAATCACTGGGGACAAGTTAATAAGCAACAGTTGTTGAAGATTAAGTGAACAAATTTGAGAAGTGCAGAGGTCAGTAGTCAGTTAAAGATTTCTGACCCTAGGTCCACAGGGTACAGTAAAATTCTTGCTACTGTCGTGTGTGTATAATTAGAAGTTTATGTTTTCATTTCACTTGTGCCATAAGTTAAAATAGAGCAGCAGAGTTTAGTTACCTTTCTCTGTATGGACTACTGTTGTTGGCTCAACTGATTAAGGGAATAAATGGCTGAGTCATATAGACCAGGAAGGTTTCAGTTTCAATCCTGTGCTGAGTTAACTGTTCTCAGTAGGGGCAGGGACAGGGCTTTGGGCCTTACAATGGGACACTGCACCCCAGGATCAGGAGGAGAAAATTCGGCAGCTGCCCCAATCACTCCTGATCGTGTCTGTAAGTTGGTGAGGTGAAGCTGCATACCAGTCCATAATGTAACATCTCCTTTTCCTGCTTAAGCAGTATCTTCTTGAACTGCTGCAATATCATTGCATTAGACATAAACCATGGCCATTAAATTTAACTGATGTGTTACAGGGATTCTCTGATGGAGATTACATTTCCTGCAATTCTTACTTTATTGAATCAATAAAGTAATAACTTCTTACTGGAAGTACAAGTATATAGGTGGTGGGTAAGGACAGGATTGACCTGGGCTGGGAGGCTTCACAGTTGAGTTCCCTGCTGATAGTCCCTGTCAAGATTTTAATATGAAGAATGGCCATTTGGGTGAGAAACTGAACCTCAGACACTTTCAAGTGGGGAGAAAACTTGGCATGGAAAAGGAAATGCTGTTGCTATACTATAACATAAACTTGCATTTAGGCACAGTGTTAAGAGTAGGAAAATAGATACAGTTTGATTTGGTTTGTGCTATTAAGGCCCATGCTGTATGATGATGCTTTCTCAGTTAAAATAGCATTGTGCTGTACGTTCATCTCATTTTTAGATACCTCAAATAAATGTATGTGAAGCGATAGAAATATATTAAATACCATAAGATGTTTATGATTTAGCAAAATTAATCTGCTTTGCAAAAAAAGTAAGAAAGAAACTTCCATTAAAGGACATGCTTTACAAATCAGGAATAAGCATGAGATACAAATAATTCTGAGATCATGAAGCCACAAAAGAGATGCTGTTTAAAACAAGACTGTGTTGCTTTCCGTGATACTAAGGCCCCAGAACATAAGAATCCCAGATCGTGAAGTAACCACCAACAATTAAACATTACTGTGATGTTCTCAGGATTGGAGTGAGGTTTAGCTGAGTTTAGTAAGAAATATAAGGCAAAGACTGAGACAGCGGCAGCATGCTGTTGAACATAATGGAGATTTCTTTATTCTGTTTTACATTCACTTTCTCTTTCAGCGCCCTCTGCTGGCTCATGTGTGCGTGAAGTGAACAATATGTACAATGCAATTCTCAAAAGACTACAATTACTGGACTCAGTGCTGAGACCTTTTGTCTAATGAGAAACCCCTAGATGGAAGGCCAAAGTCTATAGTACAGGACAGCAACAAGACTGAAAACAGTAGGAAAGAAGACAGTGTTAACCAGCAAATAAGGGCTATTTAAGGCTGGGTTTTAGAAATCTACAGATTTTTGGAGGGAGTCAAGAATGAGAAAGGGAAGGAAATTCTCCCGTTTTGGAAATGGGTGAGTTGGACTTGCAGTCTGTGTGATGAAGCACCAGAAATTATGCATGGTAGAAAGCAGGACAGAAATCATATTGCCAATAACTATATATTACAGAAAGCAGGTCCAGATTGTGTTCCTATTACACTCGGGCTTCAACATTACAGAAATTGGCATTGTGATCAGGAACTTCATATATCAGAATGAGCTATTTTAGGAAACAGGATAGAGATGAGGAACTTGCTCATGAATCAGACATCAGAATTTGCACATTGTAGAAAATGGCGTAGAACCTCACATAAAACTAGGCACATTTCACAGAAAAGGATGACTGAGATCATAAATCAGTTAGTAAAATGTACACATATACCAGAGGTAAGATTAAGTGAGAAATCTTTTCTCCAGAGAAAACCATCTTGATATTTTTGCATTGGTAATTGTAATTTCAACTTCAGAAACAAATCCAACTGCTTGACTGGAATAATATCAGCAACATAATGAAGGCTGACAGACGTGTATCTGATCCAAGCATAATTACAACTGAAGCATAGAATTCCATTTTCTGTTCCCGTTCACTTCCATTATGTTGAAATTCTGATCCAAATATAACATTTCTTGGCAAACCATGTACTTATCGGACTGGTTTATATTTAGATAATTCGTATGAAGGAATGACTGATGGGGCCACATACTTCACCTTGGCATCCCACCTTCTCTTGCAGCACTAAGAAACATTTCACTCTTTTAAGGAACGTTGGTTTACAAAGCACTCTGTTGGAAGGTTGGTTAAGAAGGTTCTCCACTTGAGGATGTAGCTTTGATGTGCTTTTGTGAAAAAAAACAACTTAAACTAGAATTCTATTCCTTTCCATCACCAGCACTGTTGTGACTCATGTCTCAAAATATACTGTTAGTATTAAATATAAAAACTTATTTCCATCCATAATTCAAGACCTAATATATGAAATTTGGAACAACATGCTCGTAATTCAAAGTGTAAACTTCAGCTTTTTATTTGCTGCCTACTTACGAAGTATTTCTTTCTCCTTTTTTGAACAATTTTCCATTTTTTTCCTCCGCTCCTGAAGGAATCAGAATGTTGCTATGGATACAGTTCCCACAGGTTCTCCCAATACCTTGCCCAAGTCTCTATTCTCATGTATGTCAGCTGTCGTCCCATCACAGTGGCGACTGATCCTGGTGTCATCTGACCGCCATATACTAAACTTCCAGCAGTCTCTGTATAGATTTGAAAGCTGACAGCTTAGAGTCATAGAATCAAAACAGCAAGATTGCTGGAGATAAGTGTATACTGCTTCTGGCATTCTGTAGTTGAGGGACTGTAGTAGTCCATTCCATCTAAGCAAAGTCAAAGTAAAATACTTAAACCACATCTCCCACCTCTGCTGCTGGGATCATGTTTTGTTATGTGCGGGAGAGGTACATTGTGAGCTGGCAGATCAGATTCTACTGGCAGGATAATAAGGCCTCCGAGGGAGAACTGAGACAATGTGATGAGAAAAAGAAGAACAATTGGCAGTGTACAGCAATTTGGAGGGTTTGATTATCCAATTATTTCTATTATCCAATTATTTCTATTATCCTTCAGGTGGGCCCTTCTTTATGGTGGATAATCAAGACTACATTGTAGTTAAAAAATATATATATATAATAATGTAAGGCAGATTAAATAATATAGCTAATGTTTTATTTGTCTTTCCAAGAGAGAAGAATATTTGTAGAACCATAGGGCTGGGTTTTACGTTGGGCAGATGGGAGCTGGTCACTGACGTAAAAGTTGGTGGCGAACCCGCTTCTGCCTAGCCCGGGGATCCGTCCCACGTTTTACGGGTCCCCGGGCTTTAATTTTTCCAAGGCGAGATTTCCATTCGCTTGAGGGAGGAAGTCCCACCTCATTGAGCTGCCAGCCAATCATCGGGCCGGCAGCTCTTAGTCCCAGCAGCACCACTGGGAGCGGTGGCTACTACTGGGACTGCAGCCCAGCCGAGGACATGGAGCTAGGAGTGCAGGTACGTTTGGGCCGCCTCGCCGGGGCTGGTCGGTCGGGCCCCAGCGAGGCAAGGCTGGTCGTTTGGGGGGAAGGGGGGGGGCGTCTTGGGTCCTGGGGGTGGGTTGGGGAAGCGGGAGCGGCCCTCAATCAGGCGGAGGTGGGATTGGGTCGGGAAGGCCTCCTGGAGCTTCCCGCTCCATTTTACACCATCCACCCTCCCTGCCACCATCCGGCTTGCTGGGGTGACGTAAAATTCCGGCCATAGACTCTGTATAGTCTGTGATGGAACAAATTGTATCTGGTCTCTGGAAATAAATTTTTTGACTAGTCCAAAGGCCTTTTCTTTGTCTTTGTATTTTCTATATTATAGAACATACAATGTTTTCTTTATCACATAAATCCACTATTTTTATATATCATTGAGTAAAATGTCTTTAGGACATCATACCTATTTTTATATAAACAAAATTTTGTGTTTCCCCCCTTTACTATTTTTCTCCCTTCTGCTCAGAAACATTGACTTTTTACTGCTACAGTTCCGTGGATGTCAGGCACCCTTCAGTAACTTGCCCAAGCGGCTGTGTGAGCCTTGATGGTGTGTGTTGAGAAGCCATTTTACCCCTAGGTTATCTCAGCTGAACATTATCCAGCTGACAACCAATAGCCACACACCTGCATTTCCAGCGGATGTCACTAGGTAGTGATAAGGAAAGAAATGATTGGTTTGGTTCCCCCTTAGGTATTTCAGAGGTGCTTTGACCAATTGTAGTCCTGACCATTAAAACAGTATAATCAGTGTGAGCGGCATTCCTGCAAGGTGAAAGCAGGTCGGCAAATGCCAGGAAGAACAAAGCGTCCCAGAAAGTAAGGTAGAAATTTTCCATTTGTGCGGTCAGGATACTCCTCTTCAGGGCACCACAAAGAAAGTCATATCCACCCTGGACCTTCTCCCTTCCTCTTCAACGAGATCCTCCTGAAAACCCCACTCCCTGCCATATACCTGGAAGACAATGACGTCCTTGTCTTCTGCAGCCACACCGTGCCTGCTTCATGTGTGGAGCAGACAGGAAATGGACTACAGGGTCATGTTCAATTTTCTATACTCAGATTAAACCCTTGCTATAAAAGTTATCTATATGATAATTTTCCTGTCAAAGTAAAACATCTGTGTGACGGAAACCACAGCTGCCAAATGGAAACACATTAATTTTGTCAGATGGAACATTCTTTGAACCCTTTTACTGGACATGGCACAGAACTTGTTTAAAAAAAACACAGAGTTGGACAGCTGAAACATGGCTGCACATTTGCATTCTGAGAGACAATTGAATAGAGAGACAATGGCAGTGCTCACTGATTCAATTAACAAGATTGGTCTGGGCAATCATAATAATCAACTTTCTTTGTGTGAGAGCCAGAGATCCACACCCCACTGAGTGTGGTTGGAGAACTTTGAGAATCAACAACCCTCGCAGATGGTGCTGTTTCAAACAAGGAGCTGGTCACCTGACTTACCTGCTGGCCAGACTGGGAACTGTTTGAATTGTGCCTCACAGAAAGGTTTGGGCAAATTGCAATTTGAAGACAAAAGAGAAGGAAGGTCTCTCTCAGTCTTTCTCTCAAGCAATGTCCCAGGGACCCACAGAAGCAGCTTAAGCCTCAAGACAGAGGACCTCTTCAGCTTTCTGGTACCAGAGAAGCAAGTTTGAAAGTGTGCATTGGGCACTAGAGAAAACTACAAGACCGCAATTCCCACCAAGGACTTTATAGCAAAACTAAGGACAGTAACTGAATTCCATTTACTACTCCAACCCCCCTCCCCTTAATTCTTTCTCCCCCTCTGTATCTGTTTGTGTGTGTGTTTGTCTCGTAAGCATACTAGTGTGGTTCATTACATAGTTTAATAATTTTAACCGAGTTAGAGTGGTAAGGTAACTTACATCTTTCTTGTTTAAACCTGAGAAAACCAAGTTGGTTCATTTACAATTCCAATTAGAGAGCAGTGAGAAAGGACTCACTGAGGTGAAGCTAAAAACACTGTGTTTTAAAAGTTAAACCCTGTTATGGCTAAACCAGGAAAGGGGCCAGAGGGGAGCCTGAGACCCCTTCCTCACCCGGTCGTAACATCTGCACATCACTTCATTTTGCCAAGTTATTTAAAAAAAATATTTTCCTAGGTAAATTATTGAACAGGTCACTGTCTCTGCTTATGAAACAGGATCAGCGGAAGCAAAATAGCAGCAAGAATTTTTGACTAACCTAGCATTCCCACCTCCCACTTCCTGGTCATCTCTACATTACCAGACAAAGCGAGCTGGATTTTATGACGGCAGTGGGGATCCTGATGCTGGGCCAGACAGGCAAGGGCACCTCGCCTCGGCCATTCTGCGGGGCCCCCGGCTGCATTTAATGGCACTCGGGCAGTTAACTGCCTGGTGCTGGGGTTCCCGTCCCTTGAAGGATGGGGATCCCGCCTCCAAGAGCTGCCTGCCAATCAGAAGGCCAGCAGCACCACTGGGAGCAGTGGCCACCATTGGTACTGTAGGAACCCCAGAACCAAAAGCGGTGCTGGAGCTTCAGGCTGACAAATGGGGGGGTGGGCTTGCTGGGGCTACAGGCAGGCCCCGGCAAGGAGTATGTGGGGTCTGTTGAGGGCAGGGGGGCAGGTGTTAGCGCAGGGGTGGCCTTTGCCATCAGGGGCCAATTGTGGGCCACAGCTTTCCCAAATAGGAGGGCCCAGCCCACAGGGAGGCCACCTAGTTTTTAGTGGACTTGAACCACAACCTTCTGACTTAGAGGTGAGAGTGTTACCAATGAAACTACAGCTGACACATAAATTCACACTATAAATGACTTTTTGTAGCTCTGTAATTGTTTCCAAAGGATCAGAAAGCAGGCCTCATCATCTTGACTCTGACAAGAAACTCTTTCACCATATTTTTAATTCAGCTTTCGTCTACCTACATTTTAATTGTTTTGAAATGCAGCTGCCTGGATTACCCAAAGGAAACTGAACATTAAAAAAGAAAGGGCATCATTCCAAACTCATACAACAAGTTGGAAAAAATTAGCAGTTCACAAAACAGACAGAAATGCAATGACATCAGTCAGTCCTCAAATCACCCCCTTCATGTGGGGAAATGACGTCAGTGCCCTTTTATCAGTCTGCTTTTGATTCCATATTAATACAATTTGAGCTGTTAAAGTGATGTCTCCCATACATTCTAATTAGCTTAAAGGTCCAGGATTTCTTCAGGACAAATTATACTTTTAAACCAGGGCAGCTTCCTTCAGTAAGACTGACTTCACAGGAAACTATTTGACTTATCAAACTTTTGCGATGGAGCCACGTAATGGTCACGTCTACATTCTTCTGCTTCAATTTCAGTCCCATTCAGCAGCGTCCCACTCAGCGTCTGCTGCAGCACAATGAAGATTTTATAATTGACAAAGCATATCATATACCACACCAAGTCTTTTTCCCTCCACCTACTCTTCTACTTTGGATCTGTCTGTGGAGAGAGAAACAGAGTTAATGTTTCAGGTTGATGACCTTTCATCATAACTGTGTTCTGATGAACCAGTTCTGACGAAAAGTCATAGACCTGAAATGTTAACTCTATTCCTCTCTCCACAGATGCTGCCAGACCTGCTGAGTATTTCCAGCATTTTCTGTTTTTACTTCAGATTTCAAGCATCCGCAGAATTTTTCTTTTGCATTGGATCCTTATTCCCCAAAAGTCTGATTCAAAATTCTCATCCCAGTGTTGGAATCCCTTCATGACCTTGCTCTCTCTATTCCTGTAACACTTCAAAAACTCTCTAATCCTCTAACACTGGGCTTTGGACGTGTGTTGCTACTCATAGTTACGTTTCTATTTCTTGTAGCCAAAAGATGATTGAAAACACTTTTGCATGATGTGATTGCATAAGGTCCTACTTTGTGTATTGGTAGATTTTTATTCTTTGTTTGACTCAAATTTCATATTCTCAAAACAGTGAAACAGTGACAAATTTGCACCTTGGCACGATATCTGAAGTGTGATAAATAAAATATCCACCACTTTCATAATAATGAAATGCCTCTCCTCTGACAATCAAAGGGTTTCAAATAATATTGTATTATTATCAGTTTTATGGTGATGAGTAATACAAATTGTGTTTTATTGCGTGGTATTCTTGGCTGTTTTCTGTGTTGTGTGGATCAAATTCTGTTGGCTGAATTTAAAAGGCCCTCCAAAGACAGGTTCGGAGGTGGGGTGTGGGGGGCCCGTAGAATTGTGATGGGAGCTGCGGTGGGGTGGAGGGCTTGTCGCCTTCCAGTCACACCAGAATTTAGTCAGGAGCGGGATAGGCCGATGATGGCCTTCCTAGAATCAAATTGAGGTCCTTAATTGGCCCATTACCGCCCACTTAAGGGCCTCTTTCTGCTGCTTCTGGGATTTAACTACTGGGGGCTGGGGGGCTTCCGTCATGCGGAGAGGTTGACCAGTAAAACGAGGTGCTCTCCCTGCGGGCTTCTTGGGGGGGCGGGGGGGTGGTGGGGGAGGTCTTCTCTGTGGACACTCTGTGGCCCACGGAGGGCCCCCGCCAGGAAATGCTCCACTTCCGTTAACAGCCCTCGCTCTGCACTAAACGCCTTGTCTCCCCACACACACCATCCCCACACCGCCCCCCCCACCCCCACCTTGCTGGGGCCAGACCAGCATGCTTCTGTGACCCCACCTCACTTACCTTGAGTCCGGGCTCCAGCGCTAGACATGGGTCCCAGACCTGGTGAAGCACCAGCAGTGGTCGCTGCTCCCAGTGGTGTTGCTGATACGACTGAACTGCTGGACTGCTGATTGGCCGGCAGCTCTTGGAGGTGGGATCTCTGTCTTTAAAGGGACAGGGATCCTGGCACCAGGCATTTAAAGTGCCATTAGATTGTGCCGGGAGGTGTCCGAAAGGCTGAGGCGGGGTTTCCTTCACCTTTTTGGCCTAGCGTTGGGAACCCTGCCGGCACAACAAATCCAGCCCTATGATTCTGCCCAGCTTTTAAATCACTGGTCTAAATTAATAGCATATGTTGCTTCATCTATAGATTCAGTTTATTGTTTTTGAATTCCTAGAGCCCATGATATATAAAGAATATACCAAGTTCATGGTAGGTGCCCAGTATATAACAGCAATGGGCAGTTGGGGGATGGGGTCTTGTAAGGTTAAGCAGTACTTAGATACAGGTGGGATTCCTAGGTTTAGCAACTACTGTCACGTGAGGGTTAAGGTCAGGAAACGGGACAGGACAGCATTCTTAAGAGGGACAGAAAACTGATGGAGGAAAAGTGGATCATGTTTTGAAATACTGTGCACAGAAGTACAGAATAGATGCATGCCCCTTGGGAAGAAGGGTAAAGCAGGTGAAAGACTGATGTGGGCGACAAAGAAAATAATACATTTGAGTAAATCCCTTCTGCATGACGGAGGTTGCACTGCTGCACACTCTGCACTACTGCTGCAGGCTGCTCGTGATGGATTCAGAGGATGTGGAAAGTACCACCTTCTGAAGGCAAACCCAGTAGGATGCTAACCCTATGTCCATGTAGTTGACATACGAATTAGGAGCAGGAGTAGGCCACTCGGTCCCTCGAGCCTGCTGCACCATTCAACAAGACCATGGATGATCTGATTGTAACCTCAATTCCATATGCTCGCCTACCCCTAATAACCTTCCACCCTCTTGCTTATCAAGAATCTATCTACCTCTGCCTTCAAAATATTCAAAGACTCTGCTTCCACTGCCTTTTGAGGAAGAGAGTTCCAAAGACTCACAAACCTCCGAGAAAACATTTCTCCTCATCTCTGTCTTAAATGGGCAACCCCTTATTTTTAAATAGTGACCCCTAGTTCTAGATTCTCCCACATGGGGAAACATCCTCAGGATCTTATATGTTTCAATCAAGTTGCTTCTTACTCTTCTAACACCAGCGGATACAAGCTTAGCCTGTGCAACCTTTCCTCATAAGACAACCCGTCCATTCCAGGTATTAGTCTAGTAAACCTTCACCGAACTGCTTCCAACATGTTTGCATCCTTCCTTAAATAAGGAGACCAATACTGTACACAGTACTCCAGATGTGGTCTCACCAATGCCCTGTATAACTGATGCACAACCTCCCTACTTTTGTATTCAATTTCCCTTGCAATAAATGATAACATTCTCTTAGTTTTCCTAATTACTTGCTGTACCTGCATACTAACCTTTTGTGATTCATGCACTAGGACACCCAGATGCCTCTGCATCTCACAGCTCTGCAATCTCTCATCAATTAGATAATATGCTTGTTTATTCTTCCTGCCAAAATGGACAATTTCACATTTTCCCACATTATACTCCATTTGCATGATCTTTGCCCATTCACTTAACCTATCTATATCCCTTTGTACCCTCCTTATGTCCTCTTCACAGCTTACGTTCCTACCTATCTTTGTGTCATCAGCAAATTTAGCAACCATACCTTCGGTCCGGATAGCACATAATCACATCCTGGCCAGATCTACCTTTCTTCCTCTCCTGCCGCCAACAATTGATGCTCTCCTAAATCACTCCCGAAATTCTCCAGGATGCTACTATTTTTGCTGATGCTGGGGGTATGTGTAATGTAGTGCAGTGGTGACTTCACCTTTAAGAAACTATACCTTTAAGAGATCAAGCCACTGATGACATCATCAGACGTTATAAGGAGGAGACCATTTTGAGAGACACGCTCATCACATGGCTTTACAGAGAGCAGATACACACCAGCGAGGAAAAGACCTGTACCTGGATCATGCAATGTCGATAAGTAAGACAATAAATTGTGTTTGTGTTGAAGCTGAATAAGGCCTACAGTTATCATTTAAAGAAGACTTAAGAATATCGCATAACACTACAGTATGCAGGTGCAATGTGCTATGACTATAACTCCACTTCTTCAGTGTTCCTCATTTTAGAAAAAAGTCTAAAAGGAGTAAGATGTACAATGCTTCCTCTATACGCTTGCTTCCAAAATAGGAAAGATCATAAGAATTTTGAGTGCATCATACAGCTGTTTAGTAGGGACTCAGTATACGAAGAATCGTAGTACATGGAAGATTCCTGTGCTGGTTGCACCATGCCTCCAGGCTTACTCTCACTAGTGCCTTTTACAGAGTCACGACAAAAAAGGGTAAGGCCAATTTCCTCAAACTCAGATAGATCTGCTTCAGGACCGCTGGCCCATCAGCTGTCCACCTTTTTCCTGAACAGTTTGCATCTTGGCATTTATATGTAGGTGCCCTTCAGCACCAAATAGGGCCACCTTCCTTGGCGACATTTCCTGTATCAACACCTGCAAAGTGTCATTACTGAAGTCTTTGTGCTGCCTTCAATGCACACCTGATGCTAAAACTGCTCTCTTACCAGCAGAATAATTGCAGGTCACTCCCCTTTTAAAGGCAATTCGCAATTCCTTTTGTCAACCTTCCAGCTTGGAGCCTGACTCCCTGTGCATGGAAATCTGCAGGGAGTGAATTCTAATGAAGAAGAGAGACTTGCCTATAAAATTTAATGAGGCCAAACCTCTCTGCCTGTGCCATATGTAAATTAATTACCTATTTTGATGGAATTAGAAAATCAGTGCTTACATCTACAAACATGTTCGGGGACAGGTATTCGGGTGTATTTCTGGTTAGACGGTTTCCCATCAATAGAATCTTGTGATTTCCTGAAGCAGACATCAAAATATTGCCCTCTGTCTTGGGTTTCACCTTTTTGATAGTGATAAACGAGGGTGATTTCTTTAAATGAACTTCACTTTTCAGAAATCAACCTGAAAATTAAAACAATTCAGCTCCCTTCTCATTCAGAATGTCATATCCAATATAGAGCGGTGCACCATATCTGCTCGGTAAAAGAACAAAGTGAGCTGAGTTCAACCCGTGTTTTATTCTGGAGCTCCCCCTTTAACTGTACTGATGCTGCCATCTACTGGATGGCACCACACAGGTTCCAAACGCTAATTTCAAACCATAAGAATGTGCTTTCCTAAATACTGCTTATCCCAGCTTAGAACTCCTGTTTTACTCTATAGGGGTAGCGAAAAGAACATTAAAATGTTTACAGAACTGAATGAAAAAGCTGATAAATTTGCATAACTCACACTGATTCTCACAATTGCATTTAAACTGTTCCACTACAAAGTAACATCACTTGTTGCAATTGCAGTGGAGGCAGCATTGGTTGATTAACATGCCATTAAATTGGAGATTGGCTAATTTTCCCAGCTTTTAGGTGATAATTTTTATAACTGGACATTCAGTTCTCATTTTATACATTATTAATTGTTAATCAATCCTCCTTTGTTGTGGCAGTGGTGCCAAAGAACTGGAGGATTACAAAATTTATACCCTGTTTAAAAAAGGGGAGAGGGATAAACTTGGCAACTGTAGGCCAATTAGCCAAATTTTAGTGGTGGGGAAAAATTTAGAGACAATAATCTGGGTCAAAATAAATTAGTATTTGTTAATGGCAAATCGTGTTTGACTAACTTGATCGAGTAACGGAGCGAGTTTGTGAGGGTAGTGTGATTGATGTGTATATGAATTTTCAAAAGGCGTTTGACAAAGTACCACATAAGTTAGCAAAACTAAAGCCCATGGAATGAAAAAGATGTATCAGCACGGCTACAAAATTGACCAAGGGACAGAAAGCAGAGAGTTGTGATGAAAGGTTGTTTGTCAGACTGGAGGGAAATATACAGTGATGCTCCCCGGGTGCAGTATTAGGACCACTCCTCTTTTTGATATATACTAATGACCTGGACTAGACCGGGCGTAATTTCAAAGTTTAATGATACAAAACTCAAATAATGGCCAGAATTTTATGTTGCGGTGGTGGCCCCACCCACCGGCTAAAAAAGTTGGGGGTTGGCCCATGTCCACTGGGCCTGGAAGTCACGCTGCTATTTTGTGTGGCACAGACCCTTAATTAGACTCGGTCGGGACTTTCTCCCCTCTGAGGCAGGAAGTCCTGCCTCCAAGAGCTGCCGGCCAATCAGAGGTATTACTGGGTGGCCTCCTCAGGTGCTGAAGTGCCCAGCAAAGCAGCTAATATACCAGCGGCAGGGGGAGGAGGCCCTTAAATATCAATTAATTGGCCAATTAAGGGCCTCAATTTGGTCTGGGGTGGGTGGGCAGGTAGGTAGTAAGAGACCTCAGGAGGTAAAATGAGTAGACACATGGCAGGTGAAAGTTAATGTGGAGAGATGTGAAGTGATTCATTTTGGCAGGATGAATGAGGTGAGGCGATATAAACTAAATCGACAATTAGATCATTTTAGAGTTCACAGCACATGTTTGTGCCTTCATTGAGCTGTAGGAATTTCATTTTTTTGAACCACAGCGAATGCATGAGTGTCAGTAACTTTGCAGTTAAAATGCCACATGTATGATGTGCTCCTGAGTATCCCATTCCCTTGTGCAATGAGCTGGAGCCAATCCAGATTGAGCTCCGAATTCTGCTCTGCTCAGTGAGTCTTCCACTAACGGGACAGGAGAAATTGAAGGGGAAAGGCTTGCCCGGCCCTAAGTAACTCACCGGACTGAGGTCGCAAGATTGGGCTGGAGCGGCTACCAACAAGCCAAGTTAAAGGGGTGTTGGGGTATGGGGGATGGGGTGGCAGTAGAGGGGCATTATCACAATCGTGGAGGGTCAGATTCCTGTGCCCACAAAGGTAATTCAACACCTATGGTAGGCCTCTTTGGTTCCATCACTTGTCAGAGGGTGCAATGCGCAAGCTTCAACCATTTCCGATCCAAATTAGGGCGGCACAGTGGCGCAGTGGTTAGCACCACAGCCTCACAGCTCCAGGGACCCGGGTTCAGTTCTGGGTACTGCCTGTGCGGAGTTTGCAAGTTCTCCCTGTGACCGCGTGGGTTTACGCCGGGTGCTACGGTTTCCTCCCACCGCCAAAGACTTGCAGGTGATAGGTAAATTGGCCATTGTAAATTGCCCCTAGTGTAGGTAGGTGGTAGGGGATATGAATTAATGTAGGGTTAGTATAAATGGGTGGTTTTTTACGGCACAGACTCGGTGGGCCGAAGGGCCTGTTTCAGTGCTGTATCTCTAAATAAAATAAAATAAATAAATAAAAATAGCCATCAGGGTGCTATTTACATCTAATCAAATAGAACTTACAGCACAGAAACAGATCATTCATCCTAACTGGTCTATGCCTGTGTTTATGCTCCACATGAGCCTCTTCCATGCTACTACATCTAACCCTACCATAATAACCTTCTATTCCTTTCTACCTCATGTACTTACCTAGCTTCCCTTTAAATGTATCTATTCTATTCACCTCAACTACTCCAAGTGGTTGTAAATTCCACATTCTAACCACTCTCTGTGTAAAGATGTTTCTCCTGAATTCCTTATTGGATTTATTGGTGACTACTTTATATTTATTGCCCACTTCCAAATTGAATTACTTAACATTTTTCTCGATGGAAAGCGCTCAGCAGCTTCTTAAGCAGCAGCTCCTTTCTTTTACAGGTGATTATTTGTGTTTTGATTTCCCCTCCAATGTTATTCCCTTAGTCTCCTCCCCAGCTCTTGGTGCACTACCACTGTGCAGGCCACAATAACTTCCGTTTACCTTACCAAGCATCTGCTCCTCAGGAGGGAGACTAGACATTAAAGAGCAGCGTGTTACTTAAGTATGGAGGGAGGGGAGAGTGGAGAGAGAAACAGGGAAGTTGCACTCGTGACCTGATGCTGTCCTAATCTGACATCTGTACAGGCGCAGTTCCAGTAGGACTCGCACCAGATTGTGATTTATAAACAAAATACAATCTGAAAATCTCAATAAACCTACTGTAGGAGAATGTTTGGGCAGACAGGAATTCCAACTTTGTGGCATTTCCAAAAGAACACAGTGCTCAAAGTAAAGAATTTAGCCTGGGAGCATTTTGTTTTTGGCCAAGTGACAAACTTGTAGTTTAGGGGCCAAGTTGAAATGGTCCGGAGTAGCCGATTTAAAGGGGACATCGGCGGTAGAAAAAGGAATGCTTTGCGTCCATTTTCCAACTGCTCAATCTGCGCGTGCATGGTTCCCACTGCTAAATTCATGGGGGTAATTTTTCAGCACTTGCCAACAGCCATTAGGCCCCTTAACTATGTTAGTAAGAGACCTTATGTCAAGTGAACATAATATGAAAATAGTCACTTGCATCCTGCCATCACAGACACTGTGGATCTGATTGGGTGGTTAGTGCTGCCAGGCAGGAAAAGTGGGTTTAAATCAGATCCCAATTTCCATATTAAAAAAACAGGCAGACACTGTGAACACCCTGCAGTCGGCCCCTTTCAAAATGGAGTCAGCAGCATCTGTGGTGTTAATGAGGCTGTAAGGCTACTGACCTTGTTTGAGGCAATACTGCCTTCTTACTGGCAGATGAAGGCCCCAGTGAGATTGCCAATTAGTGCTGAATTAGGAACTGCTTTGTTTTTGTAAACTGATGCTCCCTAAGAACTGAATTCATATTGGATCTTAACGCAACAGACTATCATTCTGGACTGGAGTTTAACCCGGTCTGAAAGATGAGTTTCTAATCCATAATGCCACCAAATTCCCCCACAAGTGTAAAGCATCAGGAAGAACCCCGAATTATAATGCTTGCAACAACTTTGCCACTGGGATTAAATATACCTTATACGAGTCATAAAACACACTTTTTGTATTCTGTAAACACGTGTCAGGGTGGTATCAGTGGTTTACAACAAAAAAAGTACTTGGCACTTGCCAATTGTGCTTCTGCTGCCAGTCAAATTATTTTAAGGAACCCACCCATCCATATTGTGTCTCTTCTATATAAATTCGGCTTCATTTTAACTGTCATTAGGATTGTTTCCATTTGTCAAGTATTTTGGGTATATTGCTGGACTCAGTCTCATGGGTTGTCATCTAAACCACTCGAGTACTTCACACCCTTACTGGTTACTGCTTAAAGCTAGAATTTTCAAGCATTCGCAATTCCACTGTCCAGTTCATGTGTATTTAGACATGCACGGTTTAACCTCTTGAGATCCACCTTGTAAACTCTGGTCCTTTCTATCACAAGCATGCCCATAAATACATCAGCACGACAGCTACAGGGTTCAAATATTTGCTTGACAAATTATTGAAGCAAATCTACTGCAGAAGCTCAGCTCAGACACCTCTGTCGGTCACTGAGGCAACTCTGCCCTGTAAAATAGCTGCAGTGCAAGTTTTTAATTAAACATAACAAAATTTATAGTGTAGGCTGCGTTGCAGTGTCATGACAAACCTGGTAAAGATGTGGCAGGCATGAGATTTGATCAGATAACTGGATGTCTTCCATGCATTAAATTCCCTTCCTACCTCCTCCAGTCATTACCAGTGATTAGAAGGTTGTTCTATTTCACCCGGCTGCTAAATACTTGAATGGCAGTAGAATTCCCCTCCGGTCCAATGTGCCAACCTTAATGGGGTGCCCTCCACACCTAACCTGGACTAAAAGTGCCTAATGTTCATTTCCTTGAGTGCAGCAGCCCAAGGATGTGAAGCAACAGTTGATCCCAATCGTGTTCCCGAAACAGTAATCCTGGAACTGGTGCTTTGTAGAAGGCATCTCATGTACCACCTCTTATCACTATTAATAGACATTTTATTAAAACTAACAGGTCTTCCATGATGTTGCTTATGATGAGTTGGAGGATCCACTATTTTGTAACAAAGTATCTCAAATATTGATGTGTAGTGTGTTATGACCGAGGTGGGAGGAGTGCACTGTCTTTTCCAGTTCCACTTCTCCACAGTTCACAACATATATTTAAATGTTTACCTGGTTACCGATACAGCCAATCATATACTCTCTTTTTTATCCCAGAATAATACACCAACCAGGTTTCTTTAATAAACAACAAAATTATCAGTTTATTATGAAACAAGACTTACCCAGTAATGAAGCAAAGCATTAACACACAGATTGAAATATGAAAGTTCCCTTTTTAAATTCCCCAATTACACACACACTGGAAAAAAAATACAGAAGTTCTCTCTGCAGAGGTCTGTTACAAAAAAAAAAGACAAGATAAAGACTACTTTGACCTGATACCTGCTAATTCTTGATGAAAAATGAGAAGATATGGAAGGAAGTCAGTTGTCCCTTTTTTGGTCTGGCGTCAGGATATACGGAGACGGGTCACTGGGATCATTTCAGAAGCAGTTCATTCTGGAGATGTCGAGAATTATTCAAGTAGGTATTCCAGGAGAAATGTGGCATCGGGGTTTTCCAGCAGCATGCAATCGCATGATTTTTTTCAGCTTCTCAGGAGCTATGCAGCACCAGGGATTTTAGCTCTCTAACACTGGATTTCTTCAAATTGGAAGAGAAGGAGGTGAGCTGGATGGTTTCTTTTTTTCTCTGGCAGGAAAACACCAACTGTCCTCAAGCAGTTCACACTCCAACTAAACTAAAAACAATGTCCAACTGAGAGAGTCGACCTCCTGACCTCCATAAAGCTTGACACGTGGCTTCTCTGTAACCATTTTTCCCCACGTCACCAAGGGTTCTGTTCTTTACTGAGCCCAAAGCACATGATTTCCAGCACAGGTGGCTTTCAAACAACATCTCAAGTGTCCTTTCGGTGAACTTGGTTAAAAAAAAACATCCATGTTTCAGTTTTAACACAAGTCCTCAAAAATGTTTTTTTAAAAAGGAAGCACTTTCGTAACAAATGCCTATTTGTATGTGTCTTTTACAAAAACATATTAATAGAGAAATAACAGCGACTGGGGGTTCTGCAGATTTGACATTTTACTCTCAGCTTTTCTGCAATCCCTGTACAACTTGCTTTAAAAATGTTCTGTAGATTACCAGTCTAGCACCTGGACAGGTTGCAACAATCCTAGAACATTGTGGAAATAACACAAATGTTATTCCTGGCCATTAGAATACCATATGGAACAGGAATGCTCAAGTAATCATGTGAAATACAATGGCATTCTGAGTGCACTGCTCAAACCCCACAGCACACTGCTAACTTCATAGCCTAGTAATACATCATAAGAGTTTTTTTAGTTTTTAGATCATACTTAATAAAATCAAACAAACTCATTTAATAGAAAAACAATCTGTCCTCTAGCTGGGCACAGCATGTCACCTGTACACACAAACTTCTAATAGGGGTCCTGGGTACATATTCCACTGCCAGTACTTGAGTTCCACATTTAGGAAATCAGCCTGTTAATGATGCTTAAAATGGTAACTCAGTGTATTGTGCTCAGCTAGTGCAGTCAGTCCATTTGGTGCACTGAGGGATCATATTACATACAGTATCAAATAATTATAATGTACAATGATCAGCAAAATGATCTAAAGCACTGAATGCTGCTAATCTGAAAAATAAAGAGAGAAGGTGTGTCAATATTAGTAAGGTTGTAATCTCATGATTTTTATGTTTCATTTATTGAAATGTGAGAAAGCTATCAGACTGGCTCATTTGGTAACATTCTTTGCTTCTGAATGAGATTCAAGCTCCGGTTCAGAACTCAAGCATATAACCCAAGCTGACACTGCAGTGTAAGGGAGTGCTGCATAGTCAAAGCTGCTGTCCACTGCCTGAGACGTTAACTTACATCTTTGACTGCTAAAGAAACCATGGTACAATTTGAAGAGGAGCAGACAATTGTCCCAATGTCCTTGCTAACATTCTCTCCCCAACCAACATAAAGAACAGATTAACTGGCTATTCATTCGATTGCTGTTAATGGAATCCAATTGTGCACAAAATGTTTGCTTACATAAGAACAGTCACTGCAATTCAAAGTAATTATTTTTTATTTTATTTATTTATTTATTATTAATTTTATTTTATTTTTTATTAGTTTTAGTTTTATGGGAAGTATGTTGAGAAATTGCTAAGTTTCTGATGAGATGTGACGTAAATTTAAAATATAATTAAACTCATTGAAATTCATTATGCTATTATTGTCAGGAGCAGTGATACTAGAAAGATTTCTAATTCCGTAATATTTAACTGCAGCTGCATTTTAAAGAATATTTAATGGCACAAAAGAGACAGAACCAAAATTTAAAGTTGCAAGATAAATAGGTAAAGTGCAATATTACAGTCAAGACGAGGAGACTGGAGTCTCCTGATCCATCTCCTGAAATTAAATGGGTATGTACTGTGTTGAGTGTGCTTGCATCTGAGAATGCATCCAAAAGTATGGTTAGTCAGGTGTTTGAATATCTTAATGGTGCTACCACATCTGTTCTATCAGTGTCCTTTGGGAAAAGGAGTCAATACATTAGTACCTGCCAAAATGAGGTATGTTCATCTCCCTCTTTACAGATGCAAGCATTGCACAGAGGACCTCTGACCTCCCGGGCATCTCAACCTATGAACACCTCAGGTTTGGGGATTCCTATTAGGGACCCATTGGTGCCAGTAATACTGTTTGGGACAACAAAAAATAGATTTACAACAATTGGCCCAAAGTCTCGTGTGAAGCTAACTGCCAGCAGGAATGAAAAGAGGGAAAATAGCTAAGAAATAGCCTAAACTCACTTTCCTTACCAACTACCATGTCCTTCCTATGACTTTCCATATACTTACAGTTGTCTAACAAACATACCGATTTCCCTTGTATATGATTTACACCTGATCTCCAGTACACCAGAATATCAGGAAATAATGGCCAGAACATTCACATCCCAAAATTAGTATTTAAATGAAGTTTTCGACAAGATGGTCTCCACCCACGGAAATGACATTGTACCGCAAAGTGGGCAGAGTTTCCCAGCAGGTTGAGATTCACATCCATTTTCTGCTCCTGGCTATCTGATTTACACCATTAGAACGGGACAGCATAATAACCAGGTTAGGGTGTGATGAATGAACAGATTTTATTTTCGTCTGAATGAAAGATTGGTAATTTGTTGATATAAAATTGCCATTTATAGTCTGGGAAATATTTTCCAAAAGTGAGCATCCCAAAAGATCCGACCTGTGCTCAAAAGATTCCAAAGCAACATGTGTTAAAAATTAAAAGATTCCGATTCGCAAACTCCAGCGTTACAATAAATTACATTGTTAAATCTCCATTATGATGCAAATTAGTTCAGGATATGAAATAAATGCAGGACACTTAAACATCTAAGAGGATTTAATCGTCAGCCTTTCCTTTTGCTATGTTTTGCTATTACATGTAATGTGTGCCTGAATCCTGATTTTGGCCCGGATATTATTCCATTCCAGGTATTTTATTTTAAGCATTTAAAGCCTTTTGTGAATGCATTCCACTTTATATAGTCTTTGTAAGGTCAGTGGTGTTTATTGAAGTTCATTTGGTTGATGGCCAACCTCAGAATTCATAAGTTTGTTTGGACTGTAGATTGATGATGTTTTAATGGCGTTCTAACTTGACGTGACCACAGATAATCTGAATATGGTTCTATAATGGACACAGTACTTCAACAGAAGAATACTAAAATAATAAGCTTTTAGAAAAGGAACTGAAGTATAAATATTTTTAAATGGGTTATCACGTTTGGGAATTTTGCGGGCAATTTCTGAAATAAAATCTGACCAAACCTCCACCATATTAACCACTAGGGAGCAAGCTAGGGTTGCAGCAGATACTCTATAGTTTAGTCTTTGTTTCACATTGTTACTTCATTGGAGCTTGTGTTTCAATGGCTTTCTAACTGGTGCCTTGGGATTTACCATTAATGTTGGGGCTACTAAGCACTGGGTGCAATTTAGGAACCAATGGGGTAAATCATGTTGTTAACATGCTTGTATGAAATTACCTTTGTCACTGCTTTATCTTGGAATTAACCCACATTAAAATAGTTTGCCCCCTCCCAGTTTGGTTGTGTGATTTCGATGTGCCTCTCCCACTAGAAAAATGTTGAGGCACTTTTCAGGCTTTTCCCTGCTCTTCACATCTACGATCTGAAACAATGTTAAAAACATCTGTCATTTCTCCATGTTTTGCAGGCCACTGGTGTTCCCAGCTGCTAGGGAATAATGAACAATTTTGCTTTTGTTGTACAAAATTGTTAGATTTATATTCCTAATGGTCGAGGAAAATGAGACATCCTTCCTGTTCCCAACTCATGCTGTGGCTTGATTTCAATTGTTATATTCACAAGCTTCATTCAGCAGTTGACTGTAAGATAAATGTGATGTATTGAGAACTGCTATGAATTGACTACAACAATACTATGAGTGTGACATAATCTGATAGAACATTATCATTTACTTTCAGAAAGCTTTTTCGAGAACTTGCCACGTTTATGTGAATGTTTCTGAATAAGACTTTGATGATCCTTTTCACAGGCATTACCTGGACTAAATAATTTAATCAAGAATAAAAACTTGTTCAGAAAGAGGTAGCGTGCATCGAATTACTGTAATGTTAACTGTCTGGTATTCGTTTAGTCTCTGTGTTTTTGCCAATGCAAGGAAAGAAAATCTCTCCATGACTAAACATTTTGATCTCATTGCGTGTTGGAATAGTTTGTTGCGATGTCCGCTTTGGTTTACCAGAGGCACCTGCAATCCCTACAGCTGCAACCTCCAGATTAATGCGGCCATGTCACATTCTTGGCAAGACACAGGATTCCACACAATAAGGCAGATGTTTTTGATTTCCTGTCCAGTTGAAAGGAAAGTCAAATAAGTTAGCCAGGAACCAGTAAAAAGCACAATAACAATCATCTATCATTTATACACTACACAAAAAAAAAACTGAACAAATCAATTGGAAGGGAAAAGGGAATTGTTTCTATTGAACATCCTCCGCTTGTCCGCTACAGCTTTGGTGAAAAAGTCTCAAACTACTGAGAGGTGACACAAATGGCCATTTTTCCACAGCTCTCCCAAGAAACTCATGGTAAGCAAGTGGAGGAACTCTTTTAGAAATTCACCTTCTCTCATATGTTTACGTCTCTTAACTTCCAAAAATAAAAGTTGATATACTCATCACACCCTTGCATACCCTCCACTATATCTCTGCAGGGATGGAACCTTAGGCTTTTGTAGTCTCTATGGGCAGAATTTTAACGAAACTGGCCCACTTGCAACGTAGGGGCTATCAGAAGGTCAGGAACCCAATTATTAATGGAGCGAGCTTTGCCATGACTGTTTTAACTTAGCCATGGCATTAGCATCCAACTTCCGAGTTTCCCAACCAATCACAGAGTGTGACTGTGAGGACAACCCATGCCTGCCAATTGAAGGATCTCTTTTTAAAGGGACCCCAGCAGGGGTCAGAATGGCTCCATTACAGGTCTCTTGCTGTCAGTATTAACTGAAATATAAGCATCTGCACAGTGATGACTTTGAACACTTTCCCAATGTCAGTTCTAATTCATGTTTTTCATCTTCCGTGGGTCCTTTATGCATGACGCAGGAACTGGAGTAGGACGAAGCCCAGGAGTCCTCAGAGGAGGTCATTCAGTCTGAGGATGCACCATCACACGACTCATGCGCATCCTCCACCAGTGCGGATACACACACCACAGTGGGGACGTCCAAGGGAGATAGCTAAGTTCCCACATGATGAGCCACACATAACAAGTGAGCAGGAGCAGGTGTGGAGACAGGGACAGCAGTGGAGAGTCCCTGTCGGAGGGTACAGAGTACTCCAAGTGCTGCTCAGCTGGATGCAGATGCTAAACGTCAGGGGTCATCAACGACAGCTGGAACAGCAGCAGAAAATGTGTGAGATTCTATCAGCCTTTCCAGAAGCACTGTGCATCCTTAGAGTGAGATTGGAGAGGTTTGTCTCTGCCATGAGTGCCATGATATCTCTGGCCTCAGCACTGATGCCCACTTCCATGGAAAGAATAGCCACCAGCATGGAGAATCAGACATGACAGGCAACCAAGTGCATGCTTGCCCTCACCAGTAGCCTGCACAATCAGTCAGCTACCTAGGATAGAGAAGAGCCTCACCTTGGCTGCTCAGCACCTCACTGAAGTGTAGCAAAGTGCTCTCCAGCTCTTGGCTGGCAGTGAAGTGGAGGTGGACCCTGAGAGTAAAGATGGAGAAAGGGCACAATGAAATGAGGACTTTGCTCAAGGCTCTACCACTTCTCATCCTTTGCCTGCCCCCTCAGCCAGAGCCCCAAATGTTGCCTTCTGCCTTGATGACTGAATCTGCCCCTGCATAGATGCAGGTGGGGCAGTCTTTGGCAGGGCCCTCATGGATCCCAAAGCCCAGAGGATGTCAGTCATGGGCATCTCAACTGTCAAAGCAGGAGAATGAGCAGTCTGCCTCTAGCTCTGCTGAAGCCATAGGTGTAGCACTATGTCGACGTAATAGGAAGTGGAAAAGAAAGACTTTTTTCTTGCACAAGCAAATTCACTTCGGCGTTTATAACAATGTCAGTGCCTAAATGTATTTGAAAATGTTAATGAATCATAACTTTTTATTTCAAGTCTCCAGTGTCCAGTCTTCTCCATTGCTGCCTCCTGCCTCCCAAATGGCTATTAGCCTTGAGGACCCAGAGTTGAAGACACTTACCTTTCAGGAGCGGAGTGGAGAGGAGCAGACCTGCAGGGAGAAAGCTGAGCGAGGAGCGGACAAATACAGCCCAAGGATCATGGCCTAGACACTTACCATCCGTGAGTGGAGCGGAGAGCAGTCGGACCTGTGTGGGAGAACGCCGAGCGAGGAGCGGATAAATACAGCCCAAGGATCATGGCCTAGACACTTAGCTTCCGGGAGTAGAGCGGAGAGCAGTCGGCCCTGTGTGGGAACGGAGCAGTCCAGGCGCGCCAGTTTTGAAAAAAAAAAGCAACAGTGACATCACAGGAAAGCTGCAAGGTTGGTGAGTAACTGCTGTTAGGAAATAACTCTGAATAGCTGAGTAAGTGACCAAAGTAAAAGGAAAGTTCTACAGTTTTTTAAAACAATTATAGTAGGTAGTGTTTTTTCGGGAATCAAGGTCCCTAGTGTAAATAATCTAATTTTGGGGGAATTTAAGGGAGTAAATTAAGGGTAAGTCATGACAGAGCAGCTTGGCAGCATGGAGTGTTCCTCCTGTGCAATGTAGCAAGTCAGGGAAACTTCTAGTGTCCTGGGCGAACACGTGTGCAGGAAGTGTCTCCAGCTGCAACTACTCAAAATCAGCATTTCGGATCTGGGGCGGCGGCTGGAGACAGTGTAGAGCATCCGCAAGGCTGAGATCGTTGTGGATAGCAAGTACAGGGAGGTGGTCACACCGCAGTTAAAGACTACTCAGGCAGAAAGGGAATGGGTGACCGCCAGGCAGAGTAGAAGAACTAGGCAGGAGTCCCCTGGGTCCATCTCCCTATCTAACAGATTTTCCGCTTTGGATGCTGTTGGGGGAGGTAGCTTCTCAGGGGAATGCAGCAAGATCCAAGCCTGTGGCACCAAGGGTGGCTCAGCTGCACAGGAGGGGGGAAAAAGAATGGGAGCGCAACAGTGATAGGGGATTCTATTGTAAGGGGTACAGATAGGCATTTCTGTGGCTGCAAACGTGACTCCAGGATGATATGTTGCCTCCCTGGTGCTTGGGTCAAGGATGTCACAGAGCAGCTGCAGGACATTCTGAAGGGGGAGGGTGAACAGTCAGAGATCATGGTTCACATTGGTACCAACGACATAGGTAGAAAGAGGCATGAGGTCCTGCAACAAGAATTTAGGGAGCTAGGTAGCAGATTATAAAACAGGAGCTCAAAGGTTGTAATCTCTGGATTACTCCCGGTGCCACGTGCTAGTGAGTATAGGAATAGGAAGATAGAGCAGATGAATGCGTGGCTGAAGAGATGGTGCAGGAGAGAGAGCTTTAATTTCCTGGGTCACTGGGTCTGTTTCTGGTGAAGGTGGGACCTGTACAAGTCGGACGGGTTGCACCTGAACCAGAACGGGACCAACAACCTTGCTGGGAGGTTTGCTAGTGCTGTTGGGGGGTGTTTTAAACTAATTTGGCAGGGGGGTGGGATACAGAATGGAGGTACAATAGAGGGTGATGCACAGTCAAATATGGAAGAAAAACTGAGTCAGTCTGGAAGGCAGAGCAAATATAGACCTGTTACGGCATAAGTGAATAATGCAAGGCTGGATTGCATCTATTTTAATGCAAGGAGTCTTACTAGTAAGGCAGATGAGTTGAGGACATTGATTAACACATGGGAATATGATATTATTGCTACCACAGAGACATGGTTGAGGGAGGGGCAGGACTGGCAGCTCAGTATTCCAGGGTATAGAATCTTCAGGCATGACAGGAGAGAGTATAAATGAGGAGGTGGCATTGGACTGTTGATCAAGGAGTCAGTTACTGCAGTAAGGAGGGATGATATCTTAGAAGGTGCCTCAAATGAGGCCATATGGGTAGAACTTAAAAACAAAAAGGGGACAATCACTTGGCTGGGACTGTACACTAGGCCTCCAAACAGTTAGGGAAAGATAGAGGAGCAGATATTAGAATTAGAACATTACAGCGCAGTACAGGCCCTTCGGCCCTCGATGTTGCACCGACCATCTGACCTACACTATTCCATTTTCATCCATATGTCTATCCAATGACCACTTAAATGCCCTTAAAGTTGGCGAGTCTACTACTGTTGCAGGCAGGGCGTTCCACGCCCCTACTACTCTCTGCGTAAAGAAACTACCTCTGACATCTGTCCTATATCTTTCACCCCTCAACTTAAAGCTATGTCCCCTCGTGTTTGCCATCATCATCCAAGGAAAAAGACTCTCACTATCCACCCTATCTAACCCTCTGATTATCTTGTATGTCTCTATTAAGTCACCTCTCCTCCTCCTTCTCTCTAACGAAAACAACCCCAAGTCCCTCAGCCTTTCCTCGTAAGACCTTCCCTCCATACCAGGCAACATCCTAGTAAATCTCCTCTGCACCCTTTCCAAAGCTTCCACATCCTTCCTATAATGCGGTGACCAGAACTGCACGCAATACTCAAGGTGCGGCCTCACCAGAGTTTTGTACAGCTGCATCATGACCTCGTGGCTCCGAAACTCGATCCCCCCACTAATAAAAGCTAACACACCATATGCCTTCTTAACAGCCCTATTAACCTGGGTAGCAACTTTCAGGGATTTATGTACCTGGACACCAAGATCTCTCTGCTCATCTACACTACCAAGAATCTTCCCATTAGCCCAGTACTCTGCATTGCTGTTACTCCTTCCAAAGTGAATCACCTCACACTTCTCCGCATTAAACTCCATTTGCCATCTCTCAGCCCAGCTCTGCAGCCTATCTATGTCCCTCTGTACCCTACAACACCCTTCGACACTATCCACAACTCCACCGACCTTCGTGTCATCCGCAAATTTACTAATCCACCCTTCTACACCCTCATCCAGGTCATTTATAAAAATGACAAACAGCAGTGGCCCCAAAACAGAACCTTGCGGTACACCACTATGTAGGCAAATCCCAGAGAGGTGTAAAAATAATAGTGTAATAATAGGGGATTTCAACTTCCCCAATATCAATATGTCTTAGTGCAAAAGGCTTAAAGGGGACAAAATTCTTAACGTGCATACAGGAGAGCTTTTTGAGCCAGCATGTAGATAGTCCTAAAAGGGAAGGGGCGGGACTGGACCTAATCCTAGGGAATGAAGCCGGACAAGTGGTAGAAGTGTCAGTGGGGGAGCATTTCGGGGATAGTGAGCAGAACTCTGTAAGATTTAAGGTAGTTATGGAAAAGGACAAAGAGGGATTGGAAATAAAAGTACTGAATTGGGGTAAAGGTGAAGGGTAGGACCAACAGGTCCAGGGAACCCTGGATGTCAAGGGATATAGAGGATTGGATAAGGAAAAAAAAGGAAGCTTCTGGCAGATTCAGAGCGCTGAAAACAGCGGAGGCAATAGAGGAGTATAGAAAGTGTACGGAGGTACTACTTTAAAAAGTAGTTAGGAGAGCAAAGAGGGGACGTGGAAAAACACTGGCGGGCAAGATAAAGGAAAATCCCAAGGCGTTTTATAAGTATATTAAGGGCAAGAGGATAACTAGGGAAAGAGTAGGGCCCATTAGGGACCAAAGTGGCAATCCGTGTGGAGCCAGTGGACATAGGTGAGGTTTTAAATGATTACTTTTCATCTGTGTTCACTATGGAGAAGGACAGTGTAAGTGTAGAGATCAAGGATGGGGATTGTGATATACTTGAACAAATTAGCATTAAAAGGGAGGAAGTATTAGCTGTTTTAGTGGGCATAAAAGTGGATAAAACCCCAGGACCCGATGAGATGTATCCCACGCTGTTATGTGAGGCAAGTGAGGAGATAGCAGGGGCTCTGACACAAATTTTCAAATCCTCTCTGGCCACAGGAGAAGTACCAGAGGACTGGAGGACAGCGAATGTGGTACCATTATTTAAGAAGGGTAGCAGGGATAAACCAGGTAATTACAGGCCAGTGAGTCTAACATCAGTGGTTGGGAAAGTATTGGAAAAAATTCTGAGGGACAGGATAATATGCACTTGGAGAGGCAGGGATTAATCAGGGATAGTCAGTATGGCTTAGTCAGGGGGAGATCGTGTCTAACAAACTTGATTGAATTTTTTGAGGAGGTGACGAGGTGTGCAGATGAGAGTAAAGCAGTTGATATAGTCTACATGGACTTCAGTAAGGTCCTGCATGGGAGGTTGGTTAAGAAGGTAAGAGCCCATGGGATCCAGGGCAATCTGGCAAATTGGATCCAAAATTGGCTTAGTGGCAGGAGGCAGGGGGTGATGGTTGCGGGTTGTTTTTGAGAGTGGAAGCCTGTGACCAGTGGTGTACCCCAGGGATTGGTGCTGGGACCCTTGCTGTTTGTAGTGTACATTAATGATTTAGACTTGAAAATGGGAGGTATGATCAGTAAGTTCGCAGATGACATGAAAATTGGTGACGTTGTAAATAGTGAGGAGGAAAGCCTTAGATTACAGGACGATATAGATGGGCTGGTAAGATGGACGGAGCAGTGGCTAATGGAATTTAATCCTGAGAAGTGTGAGGTGATGCATTTTGGGAGGACTCACAAGGCAAGGGAATATACAATGGATGGTAGGACCCTAGGAACTACAGAGGGTCAGAGGGACCTTGGTGCACTTGTTCATGGATCACTGAAGGCAGCAGCACAGGTAGATAAAGTGGTTAGGAAGGCATATGGGATACTTGCCTTTATTAGCTGAGGCATAGAATATAAGAGCTGGGAGGTTATGATGGAGCTGTATAAAATGCTAGTTAGGTCACAGCTGGAGTACTGTGTACAGTTCTGGGCACCACACTATAGGAAGGATGTGATTGCATTGGAGAGGGTGCAGAGGAGATTCACCAGGATGTTGCCTGGGCTGGAGCATTGCAGCTATGAAAAGAGACTGGATAGGCTAGGGTTGTTTTCCTTAGGGCAGAGAAGGCTGAGGGGGGACATGATTGAGGTGTACAAAATTTTGAGGGCCATAGATAGGGTAGATAGGAAGAAACTTTTTCCCTTCGTGGAGGGGTCAATAACCAGGGAACATAGATTTAAGGTAAGGGACAGGTGTTTTAGAGGGGATTTGAGGAAAACATTTTTCACCCGGAGGGTGGTTTAAATCTGGAACACACTGCCTGAAGGGGTGGTAGAGGCAGGAACCCTCACAACATTTAAGATGTATTTAGATGAGCACTTGAGACACCATAACATACAAGTGCTAGAAAATGGGATTAGAATAGATAGGTGTTTGATGGCCAGCACAGACACGATGGGCCGAAGGGCCTGTTCCTGTGCTGTATAACTATGACTCTAAGACGAGCAATCGATGTGAATGAGATGGAGAGATTATTTATTGTAGGAATGTTTTGTGTTGGGAGGTGGAGAGGGGGCAGTGTGCCACAGGTTATCTGTGCGTGGATGAGTCCATCACAGCTAGCTCTGGCAGCTAGGTGAGCGGCTTCAAGGACCCTGGCAGCATCTGGCTTCTCCCCATCGTGCTTCTCCTCCTTGGATACAGACAGTGATGATCTTCCTCCGCCTGTAACGCCAGTGTACTCTGCACCGCAATGTTGTGCAAGACACAGCATACCACTATCATTCAGGACATTTTTGCTGGTAACTACTGAAGGGCACCCCCAGATTTGTTCAGGCACCTGAAGGCACCAGTGGCTTGTTCAATGATTGATCATGCTCATGTGGCTCCGGTTGTACCTATCCTCTGCTTCAATAGTAGGGTTCCTAACTGGTGTCATCAACCACGTCCTTAGAGAATATCCCTTGGCTCCAAGTAGCCATCACTGACTCTATTTGGAGGTGTGAAGACCTGTGAGAGATGTGACTGGCATATTATGAAAACATCCTCGCAGCTTCCAGGATATTTTACACTGACATTAAAGCCTTCCGGTGGTCACATACCAGTTAACCATTGATGGAGCAAAATCCTTTTCAATTGACAAATACTGCTGGTTAATCTGAGGGCACCTTGATTGCCATATGGGTGCAGTCTGTGACTCCCTGTACCGGTGGGAATCCAGCCATTGCAACAAATACCAGAGCCCTCTAATCCTGACTGGCATCATCAATAGTAAAGTGGCCATAAGTAGTGATCCTGGAAATTATGGCATTGGTCACCTGGGAGATGTATTTGTGCGCAGCAGATTGTAATACCCTGCAGATGTCACCAGCGGATCCCTGGAAGGAGGCGGAGGTGGCGAAACTGAGGGTTATGATGATCTTGATGGCCACTGCTAGTGCATGTCCACCTGGCCCACTATAAGGCGGTCTCGTTCCAGGAGGATGTAGATGTCAGCAATGTCGTGGCAGCCTGAGCCCCCTGAAGCAATGTCAGTCATGTCGAGAAAGCTGATCCTCTGTCTGTACACGTTGTGTTGGGGATATTGCCTCCTTTGATATGGAGTTCTGTGTCCATCCCCTCTGCCCTGTGGAGCAGCATTGGTTGAGGAGAAAGCAGCTGCTGTTGCTGCTGGTGTTGCTGTCCTATTGCTATTGTTCCTCATCAAAGGCAGAGCTGCATAGCTGCTCCCATGCACTGTGAAGGCTGACAACAGTGAAGTACTGATCAAGGTGAGTAAAGTTCAAGATAGCAGAAATGACTTCCAAAATGTTGGAAACCACCGATAAAGTAGAGAAAGCATATTCTCAGGACAAGTCCTGTGAACAAAGCTTTTCACCTCGGCAAGCTAGCAGCTGTCTTGTTTCAGTATTTAAAGGCTTTACGGCCTGTCAGTTTCACAGAGCCATCAATCCCTGTTGTGCCCTCACCTTGTTGACCCTGGCAAGATTCATATAGTTTGGGAAACCGATGAGCTGGCTGTTGAAGCAAGAATGCTGGGTTAAATTTTATATTAATTGCCTATTAACATATTCAAATAACAGACCCATCACCCCCACGAGAGTTTCCGGCATGCCTCCAAATGTGTGCCAGTTAAAAGTGGAAGTGAATGGGATCATGTCGGATTCCTGGCTTGTTGGCATTTCTTTGCTGATTTAGCCCCCCACCCACAACGAACCCCATCCCTGCCTTGCTGGTAAAATTCCACCCTGTATCTCAACTACTGTCTGGAAAAAGCATGTTGCAGCATTGGGAGAGTCCATTCTTTTTTAAAAACAATGTTATTTTGTTTTGAAAAGCATCTACGTAGTGGAATTTGGATAATGGACCATGTTTCATCAGCAATAAGGTCCCAAACAATCTTGAGCTGAATGGTAGTTAAATAGTAGGTTCTTTATTGTGAAGTAACAAGTTTACAAGAGAGCTCTATCATACACGTGTGACTAGGTGACTAACACGACTCCCAACTGCTCTATCACTTGTTGGTTGACATTACTTCCTGTGATGTTGTGTGAAATATTCAGACTGTTAAAGTGATGTCATAACAGGCTGGGCTGGACATAACCTTAACTTTCTGGAGTATAGGAGGGGCTGATAACAATTTGATCTACCCAGGGCTCTAGAATGGTTCAGTAAGAAACTGCACAGATGCATGCAATTTACTCAGCTTTCACGACTTTTTAAAAAATGCAGTCTCCACTTCCAGTCTAGGTCTTTAAAATGCAATATGTGAAGGATGTTTTTTAATGTTTCATATTTTACATCCTCAGAATGTGCAACCTCTCCTATAAATTGTGATTAAAATAACTCATAGGTTAAGCAATAATCCAAAAGAAAGCAGTGACTGCTGGAAGCTTGAACGAAAACAGAGATACATCTGAAAATAGAGTAATGTTTAGTCAAGCAGTCACTTCCAAAATCCCTTCCTGACTTGACTTACCGATTTGTATATTTCCAGCATTGTCTGTTTATATTTGAAAGCTAAGCAATAACTGGCTGATATCCTTTGTGAAAGAGAAGTATCTATATTGTTGCTTTTGCTACTGTGCAGTTTTAAATGGGAGCCAACTCATAGAGAAAGTTTTATTTTATTAGTATCTGCAGGCTCTTTCAAATTTATTTTTATCCTGATTGAATGGCGCCTGGCTCCGAATGGTGCATTTTTACATCTTGAGTCATGTTGGGGCAAGTCCTCAATTGTTTTCAATAACAAGGATTCTCTGAATTAAGAGGATTTACACCTTTTGAAATTGAAACCATTTATCAAGTCAATGATTCTTATCAATATAGCCAGACCAATGCAGAAAGTGAAATTTCTGAGAAAGGCATTGACACTGATTGTAAATCAAAGAGAATGAATCAAAACTTTATATTCCAGTGAGATGCATAAAACAGTGAATACTGGCATCTGGATATCTGTGTGGTACATTAGAATTAAAACATCAGTCTAACTGTGATTAACAGCAGGTATAATTATAAGACCACCTCGCTAACCCTGCAAGTGGGTGAAACAATGGCAGATGGAATTTGATATGGAGGCTTGTGTACATGTAAAGCAGGAAGAAAAAATGAGCAACATGTTTATGCCATGAATGGTGTGGAAATAGTTGAGGAGTAGTTGAAAGAGATCTAGGCTTCTGAATAGACTTGGCATTCAACATGGCTGACTACTGAAGTGCCGCAATCAACAAAGTAAATAGAATGTTGGCAGAGTGCTGGAACTCAGTAATGACCACAGGGCTGTTAATATGAATAGCAGAACTGAAGTGCTTCTGGCGAAGGTGAAACTCTAAAGCTCAATTTAATGTTTTAGACATAAAAATACCATAAAGGTAGCAGAACTGCAGAGAAAGTTAGTATATTTTTTTGGAAATTGGAAGAGTCCCCACAGTACTAAATCAACGTTTAATAAGTTACAGACTGAGGTTGTTCCTGGCTTGCATTAGTGTTACCATTTTACTAAGCTTATGTTGATCAGATTAGGTATTTCCACATGAACAATATGCAAGATCAACATTGGTCCTAGAAGTCACAGTAGTTATAGAATAATTAAGATAAATGTACATTCTCGTGGGTAGTATCTAAATCAGAGCTGGCATTGTTCTGATTTCACAGTGGATGCCATGCTTTCTATAGGCCTGGCAGCAATTAGTCAGGAATTCCCAAGCTGCTCCTCAGCTCACTGGCTTCCACTGAGATTGTCCTCGTCACTAGGAGATAGTCCAGATAAAATAGTTTGCAAAGTGTTTTTTATCGTGTTCTAAACCAAAGCTGGAAATTAGAAAAAATGTCTTACTTTTCCACAGAACAGTAGATAGGTACAATAGACTCTTATTAAAAGTGGTAAATGCAGATTTGATTAGGTTCTTTAAAAAGGAACTGGATGAATACCAGATTCAGAACAGGATTAAAGGTTCCAAGGACAAGTGTGGACAGATAATCAAACGCTTTATGGTTGCTGTGCTGCTGAAACATCGGGGAGTCATCTGTGGAATCCAAGTGGCCAATGTTGAATAACATAGATTGTAATGTTGGAGTACTATTAGGGGAGACATTTCCCAGAACTTTATCTACTTGGAAGTTTGCCCCGAATGCAATGCAACTCACCTCTTTCAGGAGATTATGACAACAATTTGTGTACAGTCCATTGGAGGGAATTGACCAAATGGACCTGTCTCATTTCATTTTACGTTCCTAAGCTATCTTTAAAGTCACTGCCTGCAACATTTGATGAACAGATTGGAATTATAATGGGCCTTTTCTCATTTCCAAGTTATTTATGCTCATGTGTTTTCAAATAAATTACATCTTAAAATTTTTTTCTCTTGTCTTTCAAGGCAGCTGGTGTTTTAATAACTACAGATTGGTGACCTGTTTATGACAAATGCAAGATGTTCTCATTTACAGGTGTTATGACCAGGTGAGAAAGAGGTCTAGGGTTCCCTTTCAGCCTTCACCTGGTCTTACCGTAACAGGGTTTAAAAATTAAGCACACCGTGTGTTTTTTTAGCTCCCCCTCGGTGAATCCTTGTTCACCGCTTTCTAATTATAAGGCAAAGAAACCAGCACAAAGAGGCTTCCTCGGGTTTAAAGAAGAAAAGTTGAAATTTATTAAACTTAAACTCTAATTCAGTTAACGGATACGCGACACGTCCATGCTAGCATGCAAACGCGATACACACATGCAAATAGAGACTGAAAAGGGCAGAAGAAAAATAAAGTGGAAAAGTGTGAGGCAATATCTGAAGAGTTACGGTTCTTCGAGCTCACTTGTAGAGTCCTTGACTGTAGGTAGAACTTGCTTTTCATTGGGGCCCAGTATTCTTCTTAAACCTTGTTCGCTATAGGAGACTTTTCTCTCTTGGGGTTCATGTGTATTCAGCGGATTCAGAGGCTTGTGAGAAAGAGATGGGAACAGACAAGAGAAAGATCTTCTCAGTCCAGGAGCAAACAGACACTCTGCCTTCAAATTCTCTGTGGCCAGTTCAAAAGAAAACCCTGAAATAGCCAGGTAGTCATGTGACCAGCTGATCTAACCAGTCCTGGCCCTTGTGGATTGTATCCTCTTTAGCAGGCCCTGGAATGCACTTCTTCACCTTCGATGTCTGTTGGTATGTAAATGTTCTTTTCCAGCCACGGTCGATCTGTTTAACAAGTCATTTCCTCGCCCCAACAACTGTTAAAAATCAAAGTTCATGACAAAATTGATGTGCCTCATTCCTGGCAGGTGGGGGCCTATCATGACACCCCCACACCCAGCGAAATGAAATGCTATTTGAGAAAAACACATTTCATTTAAAGGGTCTCGAGAAAATATAAGATACAAAAAAAAACCACGTATTTCTCTCATTCATTCACAAATCCTAAAACTTATTAAAATCGCCCCTTTTTTGGCATCCCAATAAACATGTTCTTTTTCGGGGAAGTTTCTCTTCCATTTCCCCACTTCCATGGCTGCCTAGGGTCTTTGTTCCTGCTGAGGTAATTTTTTTTCCCAGGAGAGTTAGAAGTCTCCTTCAATGCTTTGCTGAGTCATGCAAAGTAAAGGCCGGCTCGGGTCTGCAAATAAAACCTGACCCGAGCCTGACAGAGCCACATCTGACCCGGCCCGAGTCCTTTCATTTTTACCCGCGCCCGACCCGAACCGACCCAACCACTGGAATATAATCAATTTTACCGAAGAGGTTGTGCTCTACCTTGGATGGAATCGCTCACTGCAGACTAGTAAGGAGTGTTTCCCACCTTGACGTCCTGGCTGTCACTATGTCTGGCCCGACCCGACCTGAACCCGAATGCCAGACCCAGAAAAGCAACCCGACCGACCCGAACCTGACACATGTTGTCGGGTTCGGGTCGGGTAATGCAAAGGCTTTTGACTTTAGGGGGAATGGGTGGATTTCTTTTTTCTGACTGCGGAGGAGGATTCTTTGCTAATCTCCCCTTTGTCCCAGAGGACACTCCTGCCTGCAGGTATTTGTGCAGACTCTACTGCACTCCCCTGTGGCACTTTGACTAGGTCAGGCATCACCCTCACAGTTTCTCTGCCCCCTAGAGGTCTTTCTTTGTCTCTGCAGGTTCCTGTAAATGCTGTTAGCAACTCTGGTGGGGTGCTTCTAGTGTCTTCATTTACATAGGAGGATGTGGGGTCTAACTTTTCACATTTTCCGAGGTTCGCTGACTGGACAGTAGGGGTTTTCATCTGGAATTCCTCCCGGACTTCCTTTACCCTGCCCTCTTGGTCAATTTTTCCCCTTCCCTGTCTAACCTTTTGCCAGCCTTGTGCCTGCCTGTCCCCTTTTGTTCTCGGTGGGGCTCCCTTACAGTTCACCAACCCTCTGCTGGAGGGTCCTCCTAACACCAATATAGGACTTAGGGGTGCAGGTTTCACTGTAGATTGGGGTTTCCCCTCAACCTGGCACATGTGGCAACTCCTGCAGTACTCCACCACATCTTTGTGGAATTTTGACCAGTCAAACTGCTGTCTTATGCAGGCTTTGGTCTTTCGTATAGCGGCATGTACAGCCACTGTAGTCTTGTGGACCCTTCATAATATTTCTCTCCGGTACCTCTGCGGCACCACTAACTGGTGAACCACTGTCCACTCCTTACCCTCAGGTCCGTGAGGAGAATTCCATTTCCTCATCAGTACCTCATTCTTTAAATTGTAATAATAAGGGACTCCTTCTGCTTCATTTTCAGACTGGGCAGCCTGTGCTAACTCACGCAATACTGGGTCGGCTTGCTGAGCCTCACCTAGGGAAAATCCATTTAATTCATTCCCTGGGTCTCCTAACTTTCCAAAGAAAGTCTCGGACAGACAGTCTTGGTCATCTGCCTGCAGTGCTAATTCAGTCTCTTCTGGGGTAGCTGGTTTGATCATGGCCTGATCCACAACACATTTAGAGAAACTGCAAGGTCCATCACTTGTCACTGCCCTGTCTCTCTGACCTCCTGCAGTCTTTCTTTCACTACTGGGGGGGCTACCACCTTCACCCCCTGCTAGATCATCACCTAGGAGCAGGTCAACCCCGTCCACAGGCAAACTAGGGACAATCCCTACGGTTACCGGTTCTGAAACTAGGTCGCACTCCAGGTGCACCCGGTGTACAGATACAGGCATACACTGCCCTCCAATACCATTCACCACCATTCTGGTGCTCACTGCACTCACTGGTGGAAAGGTCAGGCCTTTTCCTAGTAAAAGGGATCTCATGGCCCCTGTGTCCCTGAGAATTACTATGGGCTTGCTTGGCCCACTCAAGGGGTATGGGGTTACTTTCCTTTCAGACACAAAACCCTGATAGCTTTCAGGAATCCTATTAAAATTTCCTGCACTTACAGCTGTAAGCTTCCTAGGTTTCACTCTTACTATAGTTAAAGCCACAGCTGGTTCTGCTGTGCTTTCCATCAGGTTCCTGTCTTCACTGAGCGGGTGTGCCCTGATTAACCCTGCCTGCTTTCCCTTTAGTTTCCAGCAGTCAGCTTTTAAATGCCTTGTTTTATTACAATGGAAGCACACAGATCTATGGGTCTCACTCTTGCTCACAGCACCTTCCTTTTTGGCTGGAGGAGGGCCCCCTGTTCTCCTGCTTTCCTTTCTCTCCCAGGGCTGCTTGGGCTCCTATCACCTTCCCACTGTCCTTTTCAGATTTGTGAGGGTGATTAGGAAAGGTTCTCCCCTGGGAAACCGACATAAATTAAAGCAAACTTATCGGCCAGAACGGCTGCTTGCCAGGCTCTCTGAACCCACTGCTCCTCTACATGGGTCTTTATGGAGAGTGGGAGAGAGTGTTTAAATTCATGTAACATAATTACTTCCCTGTGATTCTCATAGCTGGGCTGTACTTTAAGAGCCCTCAACCACTGGACAGCTGCTCACTTCTTTCAAACTCCAGATAAGTTTGATTAGCTTGCTTCTTGAGGGTTCTAAACTTTGGGTACTAATTCAAATGTCCCGAGGATAGCATTTTTGGTCAGTTCATATTTTGATGAACTCTCACTGGCAACAGGGAATAAACCTCATGGGCTTTTCCAGTTAGCTTGCTTTGTAGTAAAAGAGGCCAGGTCTCAGCTGGCCATTTTAGCTGACTTGCCAGTTTCTCAAAGGACACAAAAAATACTTCTACATCCTCCTCATTAAATTTTGGAATTAGTTGAGCTGTTTTTAACAATTTTGTACCCAGCCCTGAATTTTTTTCTCCTCCATATTGGCCATGCTTTCACTGGGGTTACTCTGTTGCCCCCTAGTTAATTCAAGCCACTTCAGCTCTCTTTCTTTGCATTCCTTCTGGAATATGCTTTCTCTCTCTCATCTTTCTTTCCCTTCACGTTCCTTCTGGAAGGCTCTCTCTTTCTCCCTCTCCTGTTTTTCTCTTTCTCTTTCCCTGTCTTCTAATTCAGGTTTCATTTGTTCCAATTGTATCTTTGCTAGCAATACCCTGTTGGCGTCTGCTTCTAACCCTGTTTCTTCTTCTTCAGCTTCAAGGGAAAAATGGTTGGCCACTAGTCTTAGGAGTTCAGACTTCCTAGCCTTACCATGTACAGTGATCCCATACTGCTCAACCATTTTCTTCAACTCCTCCAAGACAGTACTTTTAACTTTATTCCAAGTTAAATCACCCTGGCTTGGAGAGCAACTAGCTTCAGTTGCAGACATGTTAGTATTCAAGCACACACAACCATAAGAAAACCTGCATTGAAATCTTGCTCTTTTTTTTATTGGGAACAATTTGGCTTCCCACTTCCAATTTCTCTCATTTGTCTGTAGGTCAATTCCAGATGCTAGCACCCAAATTTCTGTTATGATCAGATGAGAAAGAAGTCTAGGGTTCCCTCACCTGGTCTTAATGTAACAGGGTTTAATTTTAAACACACGATGTTTTTTTAGCTCCCCCTTGGTGAATCCTTGTTCACCGCTTTTCAATTATAAGGCAAAGAAGCTAGCACAAACAGGATTTCTCAGGTTTAAAGAAGAAAAGCTGAAATTTATTAAACTTAAACTCTAATTCGTTTAAAATCCTACGGATACACAATGTGCCCAGGCTAGCATGCATATGCAATACACACATGCAAATCGAGACAGAAAAGAGAAGAGAAATAAAGTGGAAAGGTTTGAGGCAATATCTGAAGAGTTGTTGTTATGGTCCTTCGAGATCACTGTAGAGTCCTTGATTGTAGGTAGATCTTGCTTTTCGTTGGGTCCAGTACTCTTCTTAAACCTTCACTGTAGGAGACTTTTCTCTTTTGAGGTTCATGTACCTTCAGTGGATTCAGAGGCTTGTGAGAAAGAGATGGGAGCAGACAGGAGAGAAATCTTCTTAGTCCAGGAGCAAACAGACACTCTGAGTTCAAACTCTCTGTGGCCAGTTCAGAAGAAAACCCTGGAACAGCCAGGTAGTCATGTGACTAGCTGATCTAACCAACCCTTGTGGATTGTATCCTCCTTAGCAGGCCCTGGAATGCCTCCTTCGATGTCTGTTAGTACGTAAATGTTTTTTCCAGCCACGGCTGATCTGTTTAACAAGCCATTTCCTCGCTCCAACAACAGTTAAAAAATCAATGTCCATAACAAAATTGATGTGCTTCATTCCTGGCAGGTGGGAGACCAGCATGAGCAGGCCTGATATTTATATTCCAATAACCCTTTAATGCATATCTTACTAAATTATATTTGGAATATTTACCTATTTCATGTGCAAAATGTAAAGTGGATCTAGTGGAAAGGTAATTCACTGAAGCCTTTCTGAATTCATTACTGCTTGTGTTTTCCACTTTGTGACATATATGCAGTGCTAAGCGTGATTGAAATTCTAAGCACAGAGAAACAACAAAAGTCTAATATTATTCTTTCATTGTGTGCTCTGTTGGCCACATTTTTAAAAAGCATCACACAAGATGTTGTTCTTACTGTTAGATTTACCACCACTGCAGACAAGCACTGGGAGAAATGCAGTAAATGTTATTTTTCTTGTGTCGGCTTGAATTCTTATCTGATTCTTGTGAATAGCTCAGACATGGTAGAAGAATGACAATTGTATGCCAAAAATGGGTAATTTCCTTCTACGCATATTAAGGCAAGTATATTATCTAAAGAAAGTATAGTGATTAGCATTCCAAGGATCGTAATACTTGGCAGTTTTTTTTTACTGTAAATGAAGATTGTTCATCTAGTAGTGAGTCAAACATTTATATATCATCTTTAATGTAGAAAAATGTCCCCAAGGCAGTTGACAGAGCTGCAAGAAAAATGATCAACGCAGCCAAAGAGTGAGATATCAGGAAAGGATGCTCTAAAGCTAGCTCTAAAGAGCTAGGTTTGAAGAGGGTCTTAAAGGATGAGAGGGAGGTAGGGAAATGGATATCGGTATCTAGAACATTGTTTCTGTCTTATAGAGTTTGCTCGTGATGCCATTACAATCTTGAAACAATGTATTTTTTTAAAAATTGAAGGGAGGAGAGGGATTTTTGTGCTTATAATTGTCAGAGGTATTAAGCTGAGGGATGGAATATGCTTGCAGTTCAGGTACCCCACTCTCAGCATCAAGCACTCCCAGATTGGGCAATGTGCCTTTCCTTCAAACTCAGAAAAGCAACTGGACTCTAACTAATAGCTAAATTATAGGTTCCAACTGGGTCGTACCCTTACATTTCTTGGCTGTCAATATCTGGCCGAGGAGAGATTTTTTTTTTTTTACTGATTTAAAAGGACTGCAGATCACCATGTCCACATTTAAGTTAATTGAAAGTAGGTTTCAAAACTATCTAGCTGATCTAGAGATGTATGAAAAGCCAGTTTGATACCTCACCTCACTGGAATTGCACGCTATGTGGTGTCAAAACTCAGTGGTGTGATTTTACATCCATCAGGGAACTGGAGAGAGACTCAGAACAGGGAAAGCACAGAAATCTTGGGCTGAATTTTATTAGCGCGCTGCAAATCGCGGCATCGCGCTTTGAAGTCGGCAGATTGCCTGTGTGCGGCACCCGCCGCTGAGCCCCCGCGATATTTTGCGTGGGAGCTCATTTAAATGGAGGGGCCAGAACGGCCACCCCCGATGACATAGAGGTAATGGCGTCCGGCGTCAATGCGCAGGCGCCGGTGCTATTTTTAAAGGACTTCAAGCCCTTCATCTGAATTTACATTTTTACAGAAACATTTGTTTGACATTGATTTTAAAGATTTCAATAGACGCTGATAGCCCCCCCCCCCCCCCCCAACCCCCCCGTGACCACATTTTATTTTTGGGCCTTTCCCATCAAAAAAAAACATATTCCCAAGCCTAACTTCCACCCCCCCCCACCCCGAACTTAGTCACATTTGCCTTTCAACCCCTTCCCACCATCCCCTCATGGAATAAAAACATTTTTCTCCGCTTCTCCTGACCCCCACCCTGAAAATTTTACTCCTCCTCCACCAGTCTCTCGCCTTGAATCCCCAAACAGGGATCAGAAGGCACGGGACTTCCGGCCACTGGCCTGGTCCAGATAAGTTAATTATCATGTATTTGTATAAGTTGTATTAGGCAAATGAAGGCCCTGCAGCTTGGCAGTGGAGGGGCCGCACCGAGGCCTTGCCGTCACTGGTAAAATGCGGCGGGGTTTTCTTGCCGTCGGGGGTCATGGAGGGCCTCTCCCGGAAGAATTTTCCAGGCCCCCCCCCCCACCACGATCCCTGACGCCAGTGGGCTCATAAAATTCAGCCTCCTGAATCTACAGAGTGCCTAGTAGTTTCTCTATATGGCTTTGCTGCTTTACAAAGCTCTATTATTTAACTAGCAATATTCCCTGTTTAGCTTTAATACAGTACTGGACCTAGTTGAATTGTACATAACGCAAAGTTGAATAAATGAAAAGAAACAAAAGGTTTTTGAAAGCCCATAAACTATTGTTCACCTTGCTTCCTTACAAGTCAAAGTTTGATTCCTATGGTTTAGTTGATGCCTGCTACATTCAAGTTGCAATTTATGTGCAAAGATACTGAACAGGATTTCACTTTTGTCTTTTAAATGAAAATGTGAACAGCCCTCTAAAATCTCAGTAACATCCCCTCTCTAACACAGAACTTTCCAATTTTGTTTTAAAAAGATCAGATATGTTGCCAACACCTTTCGTTTATATTCTTTCCAATATGTGACGCCAATACCTCAAACATTTCCCAGTCAGTTAAATATGTCCCGCATGTAATGAATGTACTTAACAACTTTCAACATTTGCCAATTCTTAATCATCTACATCTCCAGCCCAATTTCCTGTAGCTTTGCAATGCTGAATGTGACATTGTAATGTTGAGTTAGAAAAATATACAAAAACCTCTGAACATCCTCTAGTTAAAATAAAACAAAGTAGTAGAGTTTATTTTCAATCCTATCCCACATAATGGGGTTTCTGCTTCACTCTGAATGGTTGTTTGCTTATCAGGAATTTGCAGTAAATTATTAGTGTGTGTGTATTTAAGAATGTGTTAGGACTATGTTGATAATACCATGAATTATAAATATTTACCTTTCCTAATTACACATGCTATATTCTCATGGAATTGCTAAAGTTCTTCCTTGTTTGAACAGCTGATTTTGTTTTGCCCCATTCTTATCCACTGAATTAAAGCTGTTGTAACCAGTTTATCTACAAAGACTTTTTAACACATGCATGAAACACATGCCAGAAGTAATTCTCACACTGGATTTTGTGGAATAAACTGCCATCTAGTGCCGGTGAAAGTAGTCTGTAAATTCCTTTACAAGGGACCAAGACAGATTTCTGTTGCAGGAGACTGAGTGGCAACATAAGAGTAACTGTATGATATAACCAGCACTGTTCACCTGCCAGCACCATAGCGACAATTATTTTGTTGTAAAAATCATGTGATTCCTGATAGTCGGAAATTATAGGGCCAATTTTAACTTCGCCTACCTGTTGGAGATGCCTTTCCATGAGTTCTGATCTTAACCTGCTCTTCTGAACAGTGGGGTGGGGGAAACTGAATGGACGCTTGTGGGCTCCTTTAAATATGCAGAACGGGCTTGGATGGCACCATCTATTGGCCCACGCTCCCCCACCCAGTAAAGAAAACCCAGAGATACAAATACATGCAACAAGTCTATATGCAAACAGGACGCAACACGCTCTGTTTCCAAATTTATCTGTAAACTCAGAAATAGTGGACTCCATTGCTGTGCATACTGCGGGTTAATCCTAAATCAGCCCCAAAAGAGAATCAGAAAAGCATGTCTTTATGATTAATGATATTTCAATGTTTTCACGTTACTTAATCTATGACTCACCTTTTGTGCATTTCCCCAACTGTCCACCACCTGTGCAGCATTGGTATTACAGAATTCAGCTCCATTGCTCCTACTGTATGGAATTTCCTCCCTAAACCACTCTACATCACTACCCCTGTCTCCTCCTACAAGAACCTTCCAAAAACCGAATTTTGTGTCTGATCTCTCTGCTCATTCTGACCATTTCCTTTCCTGGCTTGGCATCCATTTTCTTTATACTTTGGGACTTTTTTAAAAATTAAAGCTTATTATACAAATGAAAATTGTTGTCATCGTACTAACACTTAACATGTATGTGCCAAATTCCTTTCTCTTGTTTTAACCGAGTTACTTGCCCATTTAAATACCTTATTAAAGTAGCAGAGGAATTAGATATAGGCATGTTAATCATTCTTGGTATAACATGGCCATCAAATATTTCTGCCCTAACATGCGTTAATATCATACTTCAAAAATGATACTCCGAACCTTTCAGGTGAGTTGTATTGACTCTACTCCCTAAATTGGTGAAGAAAGTTAGAGTGGCTCTGACCACAATTTTCACCTTCCTTAGGAATGCACATGGTGCTGGAGAGTTGGAGGGTACACTATATGTATCATTTCTGTTCAGTAAGGAAAAGAATTAAACTAGGTAACTATAGACCAGTTTATCTAATGTCAGTTTTGGGCAAACTCTTCAAATCCATAATTCTAGATCAAACTAATTAGGATTTTGTGATAATACAGATCAGCCACCGCAGATTGGTTAGCGGCAAGATGTGTTCAGTAAATTTAATGGTGTTTTTCAAAATACATGCTTAGATAAAAGGAATTTAGTATTTGTAATGTATGCATGTTCATATCCACTTGACAAAGTATTTTGCAGGAAAGCATAGGGCACAAAAGGAAATGTAGCAACATGGGTAGGAAATTAATTACCAAAGGGTCAGGGTTAACGGACATTGCTCAAATTGAAGGAAGGTTGGAAGTGGTATAGTCACGATTTCACTGCTGGGGCCCTTTTTTGTGAGTTAATATCATAAAAATAGTATAAAACATTATATAATACAATTATTATACATAATATATTCAAATCCAAAATATTATATTTTGGATTTGAGGAACGTGACATTGAAATTTGAGGTGACACATATCAACATATGAAATGGATGCACAGGAAAAGATCAGCTGGTCCATTGAGTAGCAGTGCTCCCCAGCGCCCCACAGGAAGGTTTAGGTCTCCCCTGCCCTGTACCCCCACCTTCCTTTCCGTGAAACCATCCCAAAACCCTGTCCCCATGATTTACCTTCTTTTGGTGTCGGCTGGCAAATTTTTGCCACCCAAATTTCCACTGCTACATACCAGCCAACTGAGTGCCATTTTCCATCCGCTTCACGCAGTGGGGATGATGGGAGTGGGGGACGGGCTGCTGACTGACAACATGCAGATGGAACCCATCCAAATCCCACTCCCAATTACAATTCCACCTAAAGATGCATAAAGCAACAAAGAAGGATTGTACTGTACATACAGTGTAAAAGTTTTACTCATAGTTGATGCATTGTGGTTTGGGTACATCTACATAGCAACGTCTATTCACACATGCTGTAAACTGGCTATGCTGAGTGCTACTATAGAACAGACCCTGGTATATAAGAGCAGGTCAAATTTTTTGGGTATTGTGCAAGCTGTCATTTGTCTGGCATGTTACATCGCAATAGCAGCTATGGAATTGCTGTATATCTCTTGCCATGAGTGTATGTCCATTGTACAAATGACATATACTGCTATATGATACCCATTCCAGTGTCAGTTCAACATGGTATTTATTGTATGTATTATTTTAAACAGATGGCTTAGAGTGTGTTTAGAATTGTACTGGCTCTATAAATCTTTTGACTCTTGCTCTGATCACATGGGAATCTTTCAATTGTATTGTACTCGTAACACATGATCAATCAATGATTGTTCTCTATTAATCTTAATGAAGAGTTTGATAGGGTAATTAGACGAAGACTATTTCCTGTGTTTGGGAGTGAGTAACAATTTAAAATTGTCTTGGGAAGTTAGGAGACTCACTCTTGTAAAATTGTGCTCATAACTGTGGTCAACATAATTTCTGCTCAATTATATACATAAAATAATTTTGGACAGATAGAGGCAGATTTTCTGATCAGGTCCTGTTTGAGAGTTAGTTGAGAAGTGTGTTATTAATGTCGACTTGGTTTGATTGTCGGTGAACTGAAAGTGATGCAGAATAAGGTGACGATGAGGAGATGGCATGCTGGCTGCAATATCTGTGCTGCTCTAGGATTGGGTCAGCATTGCAAAATGCCTTTTATCTTTTATGGGGGCAGAGGAAGATGATTTGAGAATACAGCTGGCCATTACTGTCATTGGTACACTATACTTCTGCACGATCCTTGCCAGGTAGTTGAGCCTCTGCCTGTAAATGGGGGTGGGAATGTACTGGTCAGGTGGGCACAGTCTGCCTCTGGTGCAGCCTGACCTGCCTGCCATCCTTCCATTGAATCTCCTCTTCTTCCTACAAAAAACATATGGGAGATTCCCAGTGGGAAGTCCATTGGCCCAAAATCATGGGCTCAAAGAAAAGGCAATCCCAGAGCAATTGGCATGAAGCCCCAACCAAGTAAATGGAAATGGTTTTAAAAAAACAAGCAAAAGAAGAGATCTCGCTAGAGCTTCAAGGTGTGGCGACAAATCTTCCTTCCCACCTTTTTAACTGCAGTTTCCTAACAGCGGATCCTAGTAGCTTTGGACAGTCGGTTTTTATGGGAATTAGTTGCTAAGTACTATACTGGTGAAAATTTGTTATATGGTTACTTCCAATTGGTATGCCTGTTTTATGTGTGGTAATTAAACTTAACCAATTGGAGAAAGTTACACTATAGTGAGTCTTACATGTGCCTAAGAAGTTGGCAAAGACTAAATTGATCATTTGAAGTATTGAGCATTCTGCAGCATGTCACAGCTAGTGAAGAAAATACTGGAAACTTTCTGTCCACTGAGAAAGAAAGTTCTCTGGATGGTCACACTGAACTTTGTTCATGAAACAAATAATCAGTTCATTTTATGGCTTATTGCAGCTGCTTCCCCTTTAATAGTACCTAATTAGTGCCTGGAAACAAGGTGACTGCACTGTGATTTGCAGCACGACCAACCAACACTTGCCATTCATACAATATTACTTACTTATGAGCACTAAGAATTCATCCACATCGAACTGATTAAAAAGGAACACACAGAATTCACATGGATTGGAAAATCTGCACCATTATTCTGTACTTATAAAAGGTTTATTTAGGCCTTAGCTAATGGCTTGGGAAGTAAAAATACTACCTGGTTTGGTAATGAGCTAAATGGACCCAGAAATTTTAGCCATTCAAAAGCAAGCTATAGGAAATCGACAGGATCAATCTAAGACATACATTTACACATTAAATCAGGGCGATGGCTGGTGAATGAGTACCCTTGGCAGTACTCCACAGAGTACAACAGCACCTGACCAAGCAAACAAGTCATGTGTGAAGCTCTTAAGGAGTTGAGGTTCAAATCTCAAAATTATTAATTTAAATGTCAACATTATTGGATAAAATGTTTACGTTAAAAAGGTAAAATCAATTAAATCATTTACAAAAAAATAACATTTTGTCCTTCAGAATTGTTACATTTTCAGTTGTTCTAGTTTGTAACAGTTTTAACATAAAATTCTGAATACATTCACAATAAAATTTTGGCAGTACTTTATATTTTTCCCCATTTCATTATAAAAAGTATACAATGTAAACTGCGAGATTTGAAGTTGCACTTTCAGGGACAATAAACTATAAAAGGTGTGAATGTGGATTTTTGGAATTTTGAGGAAAAACAATTAGAATTCGCTTGTGTAAAATGTAGATATTTTGAACAATTAATTGTTAAATTACTGATTTGAAAATTCAAACATAGCACTTCATTTACTCTTTACAGTAATTTTTTTTGTGACACGCAGTACTAAAAAGTCACATATCCACTGGCAGTTTTGTATCTGTAATTGTGATATATATATAATAGTTGAAATATCTACATAGATGAAATGCAACAAAATACTTGCATTATATTTCCAGACCTTGTGACTCAGTTGGTAGCACTCACCTCTAAGTCAGAAGGTTGTGGGTTAATCCAGGCAGTCACTCCAATGCAGTACTGAGTGAGTCCTGTGCTGTTGAGAGTATAGTATTTTAGCTGAGGCATTAAACTGATGCCCAGCCTGCTCTCAGGTGGATATAAAGGATCCCGGGACCTATTTGAAAAAGAGTAGGGGAGTTTTTCCTGGTGTCCTGGCCAATATTTACCCTTCAACTAACTACACTTAGAAAAATAGACGAACTAGTCATTATCACACTGTTGTTTGTAGGTCCTTGCTGTGCTGGCTGTTGTGTTTTCTACTTTACGACAGTAAAAACAAGTCATTGAGTGAAAAGTCTTTTGGGACATCCTGAGGTTATGAAAGGTGCTATATAAGTGCAAGCCCTTTTCCTTTATTCTTATTCATTCCACTGACCGCTTCAGTTTAATAGCAAAGTCTGAACAAATTGTGCAGTTGAGGTCTTTTTTTTTATTCATTCTTGGGATGTGGGCGTCACTGGCCAGGCCAGCATTTATTGCCCATCCCTAATTTCCCTTGAGAAGGTGGTGGTGAACCGCCTCCTTGAACCATTGCAGTCCATGTGGTGTAGGTACACCCACAGTGCTGTTAGGGAGTAAGTTCCAAGATTTTGACCCAGTGACCGTCAAGGAACAGCGATATAGTTCCAAGTCAGTAAGGTGAGTGACTTGGAGGGGAACTTGCAGGTAGTGGTGTTTCCTTGCATTTGCTGCCCTTGTCCTTCTAGGTGGTAGAGATTGTGGGTTTGAAAGGTGCTGTCAAAAGAATCTTGGTGAGTTGCTGTAGTGCATCTTGTAGATAGTACATACTGCTGCCACAGTGTGCTGGTGATGGAGGGAGTGAATGTTTAAGGTGGTGGATGGGTCGCTTTGTCTTGGATGGTATCGAGCTTCCTGTTGTTGTTGAAGCTGCAGTCATCCAGGCAAGTGGAGAGTATTCCATCACACTCCTGATTTGTGCCTTGTAGATGGTGAGCAGGCTTTGGGGAGTCTGGAGGTAAGTTACTGGCTGCAGCACTTCCAGCCTCTGACCTGCTCTTGTAGCCACAGTATTTAAATGGCTGGTCCGGTCCAGTTCAGTTTCTGGTCAATGGTAACCCTGAGGCTGTTGATGGTGGGGGATTCAGAAATGGTAATGTCTCTAATATTACCCGAACAATCTTAACCTAATTGCGTTCCCTTTACACGCATTGACATACATAAAGATGGGCCACCTTGATATGAAGCTAGTTGGTATTCTCCAGAAAGTATTTGTGTATTGTTTCACTTCCGCACACACAAAGAAAAATAAATTTGATTTTGTTTCCCGCTAACAGAAACATAACTTAATTCTCATTACACACAGTCCATCTAAAATATCATCTGAAAAAGCTATCGTCAAAAAAGTTTATAATATGAAGCTGGACAATGCTCTGCTTCCATTACAGATTGTCACAATGAGAGAAACACATAACTGGAAGACAAGCCTTCAAATAGAGATTACCTCGCAATGTATTGTAAGCAATGATGTTGCGCTTGAGTACTCTTTTGCTGTATGAGAGTAAATAAGTAGTAAAAGCAGGCTTAACGAATGAAGGATAATACTATTGCTCAGCTTGGGGGACAACACTTTAAAACTCTCTAAATCTGCTTGATTGGCTCCTTTGCCACTGGAATTACCATCCTAATCCTTCCACCACTGGCAAACTGCAGCTGCAATATGCACCATCTACAGGATACATTGCAGTGAGGTGCCACTTTGGTAGCATTTTCCAGGTTCATTTACCTCTGTCATCGAGAAGGATAAGGACAGTAATGTCATGGAAATACCCACCATTCCCTTCCAAGACACACATCATCCTGACTTGACCATATATTGCCATTTCTTCTTCATGGCTAGGTCAACATCCTGAATTACTTCCCTAGCATCATTGTGCAGTGCACTGCCACCACAAGACCTGCAGGAGAAGAACCACTACAAACTTATCAGGGCAAACAGACATGATTTAGCCAATACGTTGCACATTCTGAAAGCAAATGTAAAAGAGATTGGAAGGTCATCTAGCAACATTGGGCATTATTAACTATGACAATAGCAAGCTGAAAAGTTATATTCCATACCAGTGGCTAGAACCTCTTCTTTGTGTTACATTTACACCATGGGTAAAGTTAAGTATCCATCATGGTTTTCTATGGGGAAAATTTGGGCCATTGAAGAATTTTTAGCCACTAATTAGATTTAGTCAGTGCAACTCAATTCTTTTCTTTGGTTGTTTTGTTTCCTTTATCTTTTCATTCAAAATCTCATTACAGGTCATGGACAAGTTCATTTGGTTCGCTCACAATGATATCTGTCCCTTTCAAGTGGAAAGTTAATGAAAATTTTTGTAGCCCTGAGTTAGTACATCATTGGCATTAGTGCAAGGCCCAATTTACACTGCAGTTTGTTTCAGATGTTTATAATAGCTCATAATAAAAACAGTGCGGGAAATACTCAGCAGGTCAGGCAGCATCTGTGGAGAGAGAAACAGAGTTAATGCTTCAGGTCTGTGACCTTTCATCAGAACCTTTCATCATTTGAATTCCGATGAAAGGTCATCGACCTGATTCGTTAACTCTTTTTCTCTCTCTCTAAAGATGCTGCCTGACCTGCTGAGTATTTCCAACACTTTCTGTTTTTATTTCAGATTTCCAGTATCCACAGTATTTTTTTTTGTATAATAGCCCTGTTGCTAACTGCAAAACTCTTCAAAATTAAAGCTTAAAAAAATTCCAATGTCTTGTTGTGGACAATGAAATTACCTGTGCTCATTTTGAATTTGTATTAAAAGTAAATAAAAAAATGAATAGAAAAAAGAATATAAAAATAAATTATTTAATAAATGATATAAGTATAATTTATAATATATCTGTCAATTCAAAAGCCATAAAGTAATATTTCATCATTTAACTTTTGGTTGTTGACATGTCTTTTGCATTTTTTTTTAATTACAACAGAAATTCCAGTGATTCTTCCTTCAAATCTCAAGGGTGCAAAAGGTGCTCCAGGAAAACCTGGGCCAAGAGGACCTCCTGGATTACCAGGAATACCAGGGAAACCAGGGAATGGAAAACCTGGCCTTCAAGGACGGACAGGCCCACCTGGGGCACCAGGATTTGCAAGCTTTGGAAAACCAGGACTGCCAGGACAACCCGGTAAACCAGGTATCAGAGGAATTCCTGGGCCTAAGGGCGATATAGGACTCAGAGGAGACACTGGACCTAGAGGCCTTCCCGGGCCTCCAGGATTACCTGGGCCTTCTGGTTTCTCTGTCATTGGTAAGCCAGGAGCACCAGGAGCCGCTGGATCCCCAGGGCTTAGAGCAGAACCTGGTCCAAAGGGAGAACGTGGACCTCCAGGGGATCGTGGTCCCAAAGGTGAGAATGGATATGGAAAACCAGGTTCTCCAGGTCCAAGAGGTAAGGAAGCGGCACCAGGTAAACCTGGACCACCAGGTCAACCTGGGAGAGGAAAACCAGGAATTAATGGTTTACCTGGTGGTCCTGGTGAGAAAGGTGAAGTAGGGCCACAAGGTGAACCTGGCACCCCAGGACCACCTGGTCCTCAGGGACCATCAGGAAAGCCAGGATTGGATGGTATAGGAAAACCAGGTCAAGATGGGTTATCAGGCATTCCGGGATCTCAAGGTCATAAAGGTGAGCCTGGACCTCCTGGTGTTCGTGGTATGCCTGGAGCTCCAGGGTATGCAAAGCCAGGAATGAACGGATTTAAAGGAGAGCGAGGACCTCCTGGGAGACTAGGTGCCTCAGGACTCAATGGTGAGCCAGGTGCAAAAGGCTTGCGTGGTGAACCTGGAGCTAGGGGTGAACCAGGATATCCGGGGGCTATGAGCCCTAAGGGATCAATGGGAAAACCTGGTGTACCAGGAGCTAAAGGTGAAATTGGGCTTGTTGGGCCACCAGGTCTGCAGGGAATGCAAGGTGAACAGGGACACAATGGGTTACCTGGAAAACCAGGTGTACCTGGAGAGAGAGGTTTCCATGGACCTCCAGGAGCACCAGGTCAAATTGGTCAAAAAGGAGAAGGTGGATACACAGGGGTTCCTGGAGCCCCAGGATTAGCTGGCCCTGTAGGACCCAAAGGGGAACCAGGAGAAGCAGGACAACCAGGACCTAGAGGTTCTTCAGGAATACCAGGCCTTCAGGGGCCAACAGGACCCATAGGACCAATAGGTTTACCAGGTCCCAAAGGAGAACCAGGACCACCTGGTTTGCCAGGAGAAAGAAAAATAGGTCAACCAGGAATTACAGGACCAACAGGTCGAACTGGAAGCCCTGGCATACCAGGCATGATGGGAACTCGAGGTCCACCTGGTCTACCTGGGCCACCTGGCCCACCTGGGATCATCATTAATGGGGAAATAACAGGTGTGGCTAGCCTTCATATTGATGGAGCTGTGGATGGTGCAAAAATTCCAGGGGCTGTAAAACCTAAAAAACCACAATATGGAAGAGGAGAAATTTCTGCAAGGGTAGCTCCTGCTTTCACTGCAATTCTGACAAAACCATTTCCACCATCAGGGGCACCCATTAAGTTTGGTAGGATTTTGTATAATGGACAAAATGGTTACAATCCAGCAACTGGACTATTCACGTGCCAAATACCAGGTGTCTACTACTTTGCTTATCATGTGCATGTCAAGGGAACCAATATATGGGTGGCACTGTACAAGAATAATGTGCCTGCAACATACACATATGATGAATATAAGAAAGGATACCTTGATCAAGCATCAGGAAGTGCTGTACTGGAACTTAAAGAGCATGACCAAGTGTGGGTCCAGATGCCTTCAGACCAAGCCAATGGGTTATATTCCACTGAATACATCCATTCCTCTTTCTCAGGATTCCTACTTTGCCCAACATAACGTTGATCAACTTGAATTAGCGGATATATATATATTGTGTAGTAATAAACTTTATCAAGAGGAACAGTTTCACTGGAAAAAGCACAAGTGTTATTATATGTTGCTACAGTTTTCCAGTATTTAAAAAAAGCCTTAAATGCCTCTGGGTGATAACCAGCATAGTATAACAACCACACGGCAGACATTTCCCCTAATGACTGCACAAGTCTTCGGCTTATGTTGCAATGAATTTAATGTGGAACTGTTGCTTTTATATGGGCAGTTAGAGGCAAAACTTAATTTCCTTTGCAATGAAAGTCGATACGATGTATGTGATACTTGTATTTCCTGTGCCTACTTTTGAGTAATGTTCTACCTAAGGATGCATTTCTTATTTCTACACATTTATACCATTGACAGAAAAGAAAACATCATATTACACAGTTGTATTCTAGTTACTATAATCATACCTTTTTAAGTGCAATACATGGTAAGTGGTGTTCCATTGTGAATTCAGACAACTGTGTACACTGTATACTGAGTGAGAATTAAAATATTGAAGACTGGTATAATCACCACTGCAACTTGCTTGAATTTTAAATTTCAAATTAACACGTAGGAATGACTAGGAGAAGGTCTAAAGTTAGACAATGTAGCGCAAAGTAAATGTTTTTTTTGTACTGTTTAGGTTATATGTATTTTGCATTATCTTAGTGATCTGAGATGTTACTGAGCTTCAACGTGTTTTCAGTTAAAGGGTAAGGAACATTGGACTGTACTGAATCCAAATCAACACAGTGCAGCTGTCTCTCGGACACATGTAGCCCAGTTGCTTACTAATTCAGTTTGTTGATTCTGCTGGAGGGCTGACACTTACATATGCCACTATTTTTCCACTATCAAAGACTGTGAAATGTTTAGTCTTTTTCAAGTTCAACCCAAACCGTGTTGATCACAATTACCAAAAGAATTCCAGAGTTAAGATGAGAGAATTGTGACCAGATAGCACCTAAAGCAAACACGGCAATTGTAAAATGTGGTAATGGATCCTTAAAGAGGATATGCATTGCTGAGTTCAAAAAGTTAAATAACTTCAGGAGGTGGACCATTGTTTCCTGTAGGGGCTGTACTATATTTTGCCTCATGTTGGATTGGATTATAGTGCATTTTAGAGCTGCAGCATGTTTGCAACAGTAGATACTGTTTTTCACAGGGAAGTATGAATTCAGAAGCTGTAATTTTAAACTTTCAGTCTGATTGTTACATGTGTTTTTCAAAAAACTTCTTAATGTAAAGCATTTTCTGATCTCATATAGCCAAATTGTATTTGTCATTCAAAATGCCTACAAATTTTGGTAAATTCTCTACTACGAAATCATGGTTAGTTAAAAATTATTACTTGCATTGGTTAATTTTCAAATGTCTTACCTGTGCCTTTCTTTTGTACTTTAAAAAAAAGTAGTATCCTTCTCTGTCAAACCAAATAAAGCCTTGAAATTGGGCTCTTCTGAAATTTTAATGGTATTTTAAGAAACATTAATCCATTTATTTTAAGGGGTGAATGTTTTCAATAAAATCATGCTCAAATAGCATAAGAATGCATTAATTGTTCATACAATGTTATTCAACAAACCTAAATTCAAGGCACAAATGTGCAAGTAGTTAAAAAACAAATACATACAAAAATTACCTTATCATCAACTAGCCTTCTACAAAGTTGCTACTAATTTTTCTTTCCTACCATTTGAATGTAATAATAATACAGCCTACTACTTAAACTACTTAAAACGACATTTTGGCTTAGAAATTGAGCAGTGTCCATTTTTGGCCGCCTCACCCACAGAGTGCTAGCAGCCTGTGCTCAAAGGAGAAAGTGTGAGGAGCCCAAAATTTTGGGCCCCAGACCTCATTATCGGGTAGAAGGCACAGTAGTAGGAGACCACACAGGTTGGCGTGCCACTGTTCAGGTAATTGTGTAAGATCGAAATGGTCTGGAGGAGAAACAGCTGGGCCTCAGAAGCCAATGCGGGAGAGTGTAAGATGGCAGGAAAGAACATTGTGGGGGTTTGCAGTAATGTTGGGGTCCACGGAACTTGATCAGGTAGGGGGTCGTGGTGGTTCTAGCAGGTCCGAATCAGGCCCAGCGAGAGATGGGGGTGACCTGGGAGTCAGAGTCAGGAGTGAGATCGGAGATCTCGGGACTGACAGCAGAGGTGATTAAGGTGAGTACTAACCTTTTTTTCATTCTGTCCTGCTTAGAATTGGTCTTCCTGGAGGCAATCGGCTGGTGCTGGCTGCCTCAGGCACAAGCCAAAGTTGCAAAAGGGAGCAGAAGCAGGTGTTAGGCCCCTAATTTGCATATGTTAATGGCCTGACATCAGTAAAGCACTGAAACAGGCCCTTCAGCCCACCAAGTCTGTGCCAACCATTAACCACCCATTTATACTAATCCTACATTAATCACGTTTCCATACCACATCCCCTCCTACATTAATCCCATATTCCCTACCATTCTCCTACCTACACTAGGGGCAATTTACAATGGCCAATTTACCTATCAACCTGCAAGTCTTTGGTGGTGGGAGGAATCCGGAGCACCCGGCAGAAACCCACATGGTCACAGGGAGATCTAGCAAACTCCACACAGGCAGTACCCAGAACCTAACCCAGGTTTTTGGAGCTGTGAGGCTGCGGTGCTAACCACTGCGCCACTGTGCTGTCCTCTCTGTGACATCTCTTGGTTTGGCCTTTATCAAAATGGTGTCCGGCTTGGCCCATACCGAATTGTGTCTGTGTGGCGCGAAAGCCATTTTGGTTACAAAACTGCACTCATAGTACCAAAAACCTGGGCACTGTGGAGCAGAATTTCTAGCCCTTTATCATTAAATGTCAGTGATTGATTCTCCTAATCAAAGTGTCCCACAAGACCATTGGTTAATCAGGCTCTTCATAGGAAATGATGCCCAGCTTGAAGGATTCTGTACAAAGGACCCTATTGACTGTTTTTATTGGCTATGTAGATTTACTGTACACCCATGCTACTTTGTGAGAAAGACAATTAAACTACCCTTTATTACAGGCAAATCAAAAGAAATTGAATTAGAAAATGCATGGCAGAATCCAGTTTCGAAAGAACATGCTGCTGGAAATAATTGCCCCAGTCATTAGAATATAATTTTCAAACCATAAGTAGTGAAAATCAAACATCATATAGAAATTTTAATAACTGAATGGATACTTTCTCTTTAAATTACCATTATAAGCAAAGGGACATACCATAGTTTATTTTGTATCAAAAAATCCACCACCTAAATAATGCTCATTTTTTTTTGAAAGCTGAACTGATTGTTATTGTGGAAAAAGTGCAAGATACACTGCCACATTGCTTAATAATGTCAAAATGTACATATGAAAATATGAGATACCCATCATTCAAAACAAAGGCATAGGTCAAAGGCTTGGAAAGAGTAACAGGTATGGATTTGTTACCTAAAATAAAAGCAAAATACTGCGGATGCTGGAAATCTGAATTAAAAACAAGAAATGCTGGAACCACTCAGCAGGTCTGGCAGCATCTGTGAAAATCCTAATATTTGTCAGTTCCGAAGAAGGGTCACTGACCCGAAACGTTAACTCTGCTTCTCTTTTCACAGATGCTGCCAGACCTGCTGAGTGGTTCCAGCATTTCTTGTTTTTATTATGGATTTGTTACCATTACTCGAACTCTGCATTTGCCGATTTAATATTAGAAGACAGCACACTGACACCTTCACCTTTCTACAATAAAGTCAACAGAAACTCCATCAAAAAATTTGAGCTATACATGTACTTTATTAATCTATGGTTATGTCAAATTTCAGTATAATAATTCCAGCATGACAAAATTGCATTCCAATGTTCAATGCTATATGCAACTTCTGATGACCTGTTATTTTCACATGAAATCACATTTCAAACCCCTGTAATCCCATGGCTTTGTTAATGGGTTGTTACTTATGGAGAAAAAACAGACATTCTCCCTTTATTGTTAAAAGAAGTATTTCACTTTCTATAGCCATCATTGTCTTATATAGAAGGATAGGCTCTCTTTTGTAAATACTTATATGCACTGTAATAGTAACTGGTAAAATGCACTCTTATTTTATTTGAATTGAAAGCCAGACTCTTCTTTGAAAACTAAACTACTTGGTTGTATTGATACATCAATAAAAGATTTCCTGATGTAAAAAAAAAGACTCTTTGTCCATTTTGTTTAGGTGCAATAAGACGTTTTCTGTTTCTTCCTTCCAGTACACTTTGCAGTTACAAAGTCTATTTTAATTTTCCATCTAATCTCAGTTGTAGACAAAAAAATAATAGCTTTTACAAGATTATCCAAGAAAAATTATTAGTTTGTCAGTATGAATCCAGTTATAATAAAATTCCATAACTGATTTCCATAACCATAAAAATAGTTCAAGAATATTCTGAATTCAACTTTCGTGACTATAACAGTAATGCCACCCCATTGTCTCATATCAAGAGACAAATGCTTAAAATTCAAGAGATTTGGTACTAAAATCATGAGTTGCCTTTTTTCAAGCATTAACCAATATAGAATAACAGTTGGTTTATAAATATCATAAATGGCTTATATAATGGCGAACAGATCTTTACAAAAACTATATTACTAAATCTGCAAATACTTTACAAAAAACTTTTACTGAGTCCCAAGCAAGGAGCAAGAAGATCCCAGGCTCCATTCCTAGCCTGTCCTCACCTGACTTCCACACACAAGCACTTCCTGTAGTAGTGTCCGGTTAGTAATCAGGACTAGAAACCATGGTGATTTTAAGCTCCCTCAGCCCAGAGATTCTGTCGCTGATTCTGGCATCCTTAACATCAACTTGACTCAGACCTGAAAATGCAGCACAGACAACTCACATTTATATAGTGCCTTTTATGTAGAAAAACATCCCAAGGCACTTCACAGTAGTGTTATCAAACAAAATTTGACACCAAGTCACATGAGATATTAGGATAGGTGACCAGAAGCTTGATCAAAGAAGTAGGTTTTGAGGAACATAGCAGTGGGCCATTTAGCCCCTCAAACCTGTTCTGCCATTTAATGAGATCATGGTTGGTTTGTGACCTGACTCCATATACCCATATCAGCAGAGCGGAGTGAGTGTGTGTGTGTTAGGGAGCAAGGTAGAAAAAGAAACAAAGTATCGTTAGCCTGAGCAAAGTAAGTATAACAAACAGTAAATTAATTAATAATGAAAAATAGCACAGAGTAGATCTAGAGTCATTGATTAAAAATAATGGTTTAAACAAGGTATTGACTAGAGATTGTAAAAGAGGGAATAGAGATTTTTTTATGGTCATGGATGGACAGCTGAGACCTGTTGCTTGCAATTCCTGCACCATGTGGGAACTTCAGGACACTTCATGTGTCTTGGGTGACCATGTGTGTATGAAGTGACTCGAGCTCAGGATTTCCGAGCTTAAGGGGCAGCTGGAGTCACTGTGGAGGATCAGGGAGGATGAGAGTTTCCTGGATCGTACGTTCCAGGCGGTGGTCACAAACAGGAGGAGTTCAAGTTAGTTGGTGGGTAGCCATGCGGAAGAGTAGGAACAGGCAGGAAGTGTGGGAGTCTTCAAGGTGTGTGCCGCTCTCAAACCAGTACTCAGCTTTGGAGGTTGCTAGGAGTGACAATACTCTGAAGGAGTATGATGCAGACCATGGCACCAATGAGCAAACAGGAGGGAATAGCAAAGAGTAGAAATGCATTAGGAAATTCCATAGTTAGGGGGACAGACAGGAGTTTCTGTAACTGTCACTGTGCATAACCCATGGTGTGTTGCCTCCCTGGTGCCAGGGTAAAGGACATCATGGAGAAGGTGCAGGATATTCTGCAGGGGTAAGGGAGTGAGCCAGAAATTGTGGTACATACGACATACAGAGGGCAGGTGAGGTCATTTGGTCTGATTTTCAGTAGTTAGGGAGGAAGTTAAAAAGTAGGACCTGAAAGGTAGTAATCTCTGGATTACTCCCAGTGCTGTGCACCAGGAAGAATAGAAATAGGAAGATAGGGAGGATCAATGTGTGACTTGAGGCATGGTGCTGGAGGGAGGTCTTCAGATATTTGGGGCAGGAGGCATCTATTCAAAAGGGACGGGTTGCACCTCAACAGGACTGGGACCAATGTCTTCATGGGGAGGTTCAATAGTGTGGTTGGGGAGGGTTTAAACTAAATTTGCAAGGGAGATGGGCACCAGCATATAGAAGTAGAAAAGAGGAATAAAGTGCATAAAGTGATGGTGTTGGATATTACTTGAGAAGGAAGTAATACCATATTAAATAGAACAAGAGTAAGGAAGGCCACAAGGGGTATACAAAGACAGGTTTATAATGCATATATCTAAATGCACAAAGTGTAGTGAATAAGGTTGGTGAGTTACAAGCACAAATAGCCATGTGGGAATATGATGTAGTAGCTTAATGGAAAAGAAGCTTAAAAATGGTGAGGACCAGGTGCTTAATATTCATGGATACAAAGTGTTGGGAAAAAATAGAAAGGAAAAAAGGGAGGTGGAGTGGCAGTAGTGATTAGGGAAGACATTGTAGTGTTGGAAAGAGAGGATGTCTTTGAGGGGACAAAGACAGAATCCACTTAGTTAGAGTTGAGAAGCAAGAAAGAAATGATCACACTATTGGGGGTGGGGGGGGGGGGGGGGGGGCGGGGTATTCTGAAGGCCTCCAAACAGTGAGAGAGAGAGAGATAGAGGAGCAAATATGCAGGGAAATCAGAGATGTGCAAGAACTATAGAGTGGTGATATTAGGGACTTTAATTACCCAAATATTGATTGGGATAATGTTAGAGTAAAGGGAAAGGAGGGGGAGGATTTTCTGAAATCTGATCAGGAGAACTTCCTTGACCAGTATGTTCTCTGTCCAACTAGGAAGGAGGCATTGCTGGATCTGGTGCTGGGGCATGAGGTGGACCAAGTGTCTGCGGGGGATCACTTGGGTTAGAGTGATCATTTTATCATAAGGTTTAGATTAGTAATGGAGAAGAGTAAGAAACAATCTAAAATAGAATGTCTGCACTTGAAAAAGGATAACTTCTATGGGATAAGAGTGGATCTAGGTAGAGTGAAATGGAACCAAAGACTGATGGGAAAAACTGTAATGGAACGAAGGGTGATCTTTAAGATGATGTTTCATACGCAGGCTCGATACATTCCAACAAGGGTGAAAGGTAGGGGACCAAAGGCAGGGCTCCTTGGATGTTGAGGATGATAGAGAATATGATGAAACAAAAAAAGAGGGTGTACAATGCATGTTAGATGAATTCTTCAAGTGAGAACCAGGCCAAATACAATAAGTTGAGAGGAGAGGTGAAGAGGAAAATAAGACTGGCCAAGAGCAAATATGTGAATAGGATGGCAGTTAACATAAAAGGGAACTGAAAAATCGTCTATCAGCCGGTAAATAGTAAGTGGGTAGTAAGAGGTGGGATGGCTCCTATTAGGGACAAAGTGGCTGATACACGCTTAGAGAGGCAGAGCAAGGCTAAAGTACTTAATGAGTACTTTGTATAGGTGTTTACTAAGGAAGAGGAAGTTGACAAAATATCAGTAGAGGCGTCAATGGTAGAGATAATGGATGAGGTGAAAATTGATAAGCAGGATGTACTGTAAAGTCTGGCTATGGTTAAAGTGGATAAGTTGCCAGTTCTGGATGGCTTGCATCCCAGGTTGCTAAAGGATAGGGTTGGAGATAGCAGAAGGGCCTGCCATAATCTTCCAATCTTCCCTAAATATGGGGGAGCTGCCAGAGGATTGGAGAGTGGCAAATGTGACACCTTTATTCAAGAAAGAGCATAAGAAAATTTCTAGTAACTACAGGCCAGTCAGATTAACATCAATAGTGAGTAAAGTTTTAGAAACAATGATCAATCGGGAAAAAAAAATCAACAGGCACATGGAGAGTTTGAGTTAATTAAAGAGAGCGAGCAAGGATTTGTAAAAGGCAGATCATGCTTGACTAATCTAATTGATTTTTTTTGATGAAGTAATAGAGAAGGTTGATGAAGGGAATGCAATGGATGTTGTCTATTTGTATTTTAGGAAAACATTTGATAAAGGGCGGCACAGTGGCGCAGTGGTTAGCACCGCAGCCTCACAGCTCCAGTGACCCAGGTTCAATTCTGGGTACTGCCTGTGTGGAGTTTACAAGTTCTCCCTGTGTCTGCGTGGGTTTCCTCTGGGTGCTCCAGTTTCCTCCCACATGCCAAGGACTTACAGGTTGATAGGTAAATTGGCCATTATAAATTGCCCCTAGTATAGGTAGGTGGTAGGGGAATATAGGGACAGGTGAGGTGTGGTAGGAATATGGGATTAGTGTAGGATTAGTATAAATGGGTGATTAATGGTTGGCACAGACTCGGTGGGCCGAAGGGCCTGTTTCAGTGCTGTATCTCTAAATCTAACAATCTAAATCAAAGTACCATGTAAAAGGATGGTTAACAAAATTGAGGCTCACGAATAGGAAGATCAGTGTCAGCTTGGATAAAAAATTGGCTTAAGGTCAGAAAACAGCGAGTCATGGTAAATGGTTGTTTTTCAGACTGGAGGATGGTAGACAGTGGTGGCTCCACTCAATGTTGAGTGCTAGGACCACTGCTTTTTTGATATATACAAATGACTTTGATATTAGAATACAGAGTAAAATTTCAAAATTTGCTGATGATACCAATCTTGGAGGTGTGGCAGACAGTGAGGATATCAATCAATTGCAACAGGACATAGATAAGCTAGCAGAATAGGCAGACAAGTGGAGATGGAATTTAATGAAAAACAGTGTGAGGTGATGCATTTTGGCAGAAGGCAGAGGCAATAGAGATTTAATGTCACAGTTCTAAAAAGTGTGAAGGGATAGAGGGACCTGGGGGTTCATGTGCGTAGATCTTTGAAGGTGGCAGGACATATTGAGAGAGTATTTAGGAAAGCAAATGGAATCTTGGGCTTCATAAATAGAGGGATTGAGTACAAAAGCAGGGAAGTTATGCTAAACCTTTTGTTACGATCATCAGGTGAGGAGGGGTCTAAAGGCTGCCCTCTTGTCTCTCTCCTTGTTAGACTGCCAAAGGGTTTATTTCTGCTTAAACAGTGGATGGGATCCAATTCAGTGAGTGTTTAAACCTTTATGTGCTATGATCATAAAAGAACCAATCGGACAAATTTTCTTGCGTTTAAACAAGAAAGAGGTTAGTTTATTGCACTTAAAATCAAATCCCGATCTAAATGAAAATAATAAACTATGCTTCAACTTTCACACCCACACACACGAGAATCACACACACATAAATAGGTTATAGAGTGTTGAAGAAGTTTGGTTGGATTAGAGTCCAGAACAAATCAAAATAATATACAGTCTTTGGGATCTGGTGATTCAATTGTCTTCCGGCTGAATTTGTGGTTCTGAAGTTTCTGGCAATTTCTTGGAGACAGTGATGTAAGTGGCTTTCTCACCCGGGATCTCTGTCTGTAGCAATGGTAGATTTGGATGTTCTGCAGTTGCAGACAGGTTTTGAAACTTGCAATGTTACCTGGAGAGAGAGACACACACACAGCCCCACTGGGGTCTTGCGCTGGTTAGCTCTCAAACCTTGTTGCTGTGTGTAACAAAAAAACTTCGAGTTCACATAGCCTGGGGAGACTGTGACATGGTTCTCTCAGTATTCCTTTTTTCCTCTTTAATGAAGTCCAAAGTCTAAGAATCCCAAATCTCTCTTAGGTTGCATATTCAATATTTACCCCTTGGAGGTACGTCTCCATTAGTGAATGCTCCAAGATGGCTTTGAATATCCTGCTAACGAGGGTGATCCAAGATAATTTATTCAACTGCTCAAGGCATTGTCCTAGATGGGAGCTTTTTCGTCATGCATCTTCAATGTCCTGGAATGTAAGGTATTTCAATGTAAATAGCAGTGGCCATCTTAGCTGCCAGTTTTTTAAAAGTTAAATATAGGGTTCCAGCTTTCTTTTTTAAAAGTTTAATGTAGATTTCCAACCGATGAATTAAAAATCCTGATTCAGCATAGTATGTTTTCTTGACACTTTATAAAGCTCTAATTCGGCCACAACTAGAGTATTACGTCCAGTTCTGGTCACCAAACTTTAGGAAGGATGTGAAGGTCCTTGAGAGGGTGCAGAGGAGATTTACCAGAATGGTTTCAGGAATGAGGGATTTTAGCTACAAGGTTAGGTTGGAGAAGCTGGGGTTGTTCTTCTTGGAGCAAAGGAAATTGAAGAAGATTTGATAGAGGTGAGCAAGATTATGACAGGTTTAGATAAGGTAGACAATGAAAAATTGCCCCACTAGGGGACATGGCTTCAGGCAAGAGATGCAGGTGGTTTGTGAGGAAGAACATTTTTACACAGCCAGTGGTTATGACCTGGAACTCTCTGCCTAAGAGGGTGGTGGAAACAGAGACAATAAATGATTTCAAAAGGAAATTGGATGGGCACTTTAGGGAAATAAAGTTGCAGGGCTATGGAGATAGAGTGAGGGAATGGGACTTACTAGGTTGCTCTACAGTGAGTCAGCATGGACTTGATGAGCTGAATGGCCTCCCTCTGTGCTGTAAATGACTCTATCCCTTAATACCTTTGGCTAACAAAAATCTATCAATCTTAGATTTAAAATTATCAATTGATTTAGTATCAATTGGTGTTTAGAGAAGAGAGTTTCAAACATCTATCGCCCTTTGTGTGTAGAATTGTTTCCTAATCATTCCAGAAAGGTCTGATCCATCTTTTAGACTATGTCCCCTAGTCCTAACCGCCTCAAGCACCAGAAATTGTTTCTCTCTATCTACCCTATCTGTTTCCCTTAATGTCTTGAAAACTATGATTGAATCACTCCTTAATATCCTAATTTCCTGAGATTACAATTCTGGTTTGTGTAATCTCTCTTTGTAATTTAACCCTTGGAGTCCAGGTATCATTCTAGTAATCTAAACTGCACTCGCTTTAAGGCCAATATGTCCTTCCTAAGGTTTTGTGCCCAGTACTGCTCACAGTGTTCCAGGTGTAGCCTAATCATTGATATGAAGAAATGGCTGTGTGTACTGGATGCAGAAAAGGCTGTGAGCTCCAACAATATTCCAGCTGTAGTACTGAAGACGTGTGCTCCAGAACTAGCCGTGCCTCTAGTCAAGCTGTTCCAGTACAGCTGCAGCACTGGTATCTAACTGGCAACATGGAAAATTGCCCAGGTATGTCCTGTCCACAAAAAGCAGGACAAAATCCAATCAAGAGAAGGTAGAATCGGAAAGGGTTAGGGAGGGAATTCCAGAGTTGAGGGCCTAGGTAGTTGAAGGCACAGCCTAGGAACAATTAAAATCAGGTATGCACAAGAGGCCAGAACTGGAGGAACGCCGGGATCTAGGAGGGGTATAAGGATGGAGGAGGTTATGGAGATGGGGAGGGGACAAGGCCATGGAGGGACATTCCTGACCTGGGGATTAGGTCCTCATTGAGAAAACTCTCCATCAATGGAGGAACTGAGTTTAGATGCTTTTTATCTCCTATTTGTTGAATCAGGAAGCTTAAATTTACCAAAACAAAACATGCGGGCGTGACACTCTACCAGATAAAGGAGAAGGTGGCACATCTGAGATTAGGAATCATGCCCAAATAATAAAAACATACTAAAAACATGTTTAACCTACACAGAAATGAGAGGTGGAATGGATCCCCAAACAGATCCAAAAAAAAAAGACCTACAACTGGCTTTTCTATACTTGGAAGCAAATCAAAAGGATTTTCCCATTTCCATAAAAAAGAATAGTTTTTGTGAGCCGGTGCCCCATTTAGCTTTTAGGGTTCAGGATGCTGTTTCAACACATTCCCTTACTCTTCGGAGGCTGAAGTGAGGCGCTGGTTTCCAGCAGGTACTTTTTTGCCCCTCCTTATCCTTCTTTAAGCCTTTTTTTTCAATGTTGTTCTGATCAAATTGCAACAAGGAGGGGTAGAGGGAGGAAAAATTAATTTACATCAGTACACCGACAGAAGACAAAGGATTTACAGCCTGTTATCCCTTTGAACAATATTTTTATATTAACAAAGAAAACCTTAAGTGAAAAGTATGTGAAATGCAGAGGACAAGTGAGGTATTTATGTCTCTGGTTACATTGCCTAGCCATTTTTTCCCTGCTTTTTATCTTGCAGGCACTCCCTCGGGTTAGATGCAGTTCTGGTAAAGAGTCACCAGCTCGGGTCCCTTTCTCTTCTTTCTTTTCTCAGGATATTGTCCCATTCTTCTGTGTTCTCACAGCATCCCAGTGATCAACTTAAAACATGCAGTTGTGAACCTTTCCTGGGGTCCAGCATGCCAGCAGCTCTGGGCAGGACACAAGAGGAGAACAAACAGGAGGTGGTTTAAAGTGAAAGTGAGTTACAGGGAGGCCACTCCAGGCCCCTGCAACCCAGACTGAGGCCCGGATCCAGGCCCCGCCTTCAGTTCTGCACTGCCATCATCATCCTCACCATGGCTCGAAGACCGCAGAGGGTGAGGAGCCTCCACTGTGCAGCTGCCATAACACTGCCACTCCAGGCACGGCACCCCTTATGACAGAGTTACTACACATGCTAGCCACTGATTCCCCACTCTAGACTCTGTCCATATCCCTGCGAGACGGCAGGTTTGAGTCACCATTCAAATATCCTGAGATTTTAGAGCCAATTGGGTTTACAGTGCTGATGTGGTACGAGTCCCTGAAAATTTGCATAGCTATTTAAATATTTGCCAGCTATGTATACACATAGAAATGTAATATTACAGAGCTCAATCTGATTAGTCACAGGGCTTGATGTACCTGGCACAGGTTTAGAACATGGATGTGGCTGCAGTTCAATGACAGAACAGAAAATGAAGGAATTCCATGGATGTCATCATTTTTATACTATCGAGGCTGCTCTTCAAAATGCACCATCAAAGCAGGAGAGGTTTGTACAAACACCAAATAACAGAGTGTAGAAAATATTTAATTTTAGATTTGTTTGAAATAGGAACGATGGAATCTTACTCTCCTTTGTGACACGAGGGAAATTCTGCCCCATACCACATGTTGCTGGAATTAATTGAATTAAATTTACATATTCATAGAATCATAGAAATGTACAGTATAGGAGGCCATTCAGCCCATCATGTATGCGCTGGCTGACAAGGAGCCATCAAGTCTAATCCCACTTTCCAGCTCTTGGTCCGTAACCTTGTAGGTTCCGGTTCAAGTGCATGTCAAAGTATTTTTTTTAAACGTTTTGAGGGTTTCTGCCTGAATCCAGATCCTCACCACCCTCTCGGTGAAAATATTTCCCCTTGTATCCCCTCTAAATCTCTTCCAACTTACGCTAAATCTATGCTCCCGGCTTATGGACCCCTTAACCAAGGGGAATAGGGCCTTCCTATCCACTCAATCTAAATCGCTCATAATTTTAAAAACTTCAATTAGGTCTCCCTTCAGCCTCCTCTGTTCCAAAGAAAAAACCCTAGCCTATCTAATTTTTCCTCATAACTAAAATACTCCAGTGCATGCAACATCCTCGTAAATCTCCTCTCTACACTCTAGTGCAAACACATCTTTCCTATAGTGCGGTGACCAGAACTGCATACATACTCTAGCTGTAAACTAACAAGTATTTTATACAAATCCAGCATAACCTCCCTGTTCTTGTATCCTATGCCTTGGCTAATGAAGGCAAGTATCCTTTATTCCTTTTTGACCACCTTAACTACCTCCCCAGCCACCTTCAGGATCTGTGGCCACGCACTCCAAATGTTACTCTACATTTATCAGTATCCTACCATTTATTGTGTATTCCCTTGCCTTATTAGCCTTCCCCAAATGCATTACCTCACACTTCTCCAGATTGAACTCCATTTGCCACTGTTCCACCCACCTGACTAGTCCATTAATATCCTCCTGCAATCTACAGCTATCTTTTTCATTATCAACCACACATCCAATTTTTGTATTGTCTGTAAACATCTTAATCATACCCCCTGCATTCAAGTCCAAATCATTGATGTATACCACAAAAAGCAAGGGACATAGTACTGAGCTCTGTGGAACCCAACTGGAAACAGCCTTCCAGTCACAAAAACACAGACTGACCTTTACCCATTGCTGCTTGCCTCTGAGCCAATTTTAGATTCAACTTGCCACTTTGCCTTAGATCCCATGGGCTTTTATTTTCATGACCAGTCTGCCATATGGAATCTTATCAAAAGCCTTGCTAAAATCCATATAGATTACATTAAATGTATTACCCTCATCAACCCTATTTGTTACCTCCTCCAAAAATTCAATCATGTTAGACATGACCTTCGATTAACAAACTTGTGCTGTCTTTGATTAATCTCTGTCTTTCTAAATTAAGATTTATCCTGTCCCTCAGAATTTTTTCCAATAGCATTCCCATCACTGAAGTTAGGCTGACTGGCCTGTAATTACTTGGTCTAGCCATTTCTCACTTCTAAAACAATGGTACAACATCAGCTGTCCTCCAGTCTTCTTCCACCATACCTGTAGCTAGCAAAGATTGTAAAATGATGGTCAAAGCCTCCAATATTTCTTCTCTTGTTTCCCTTAACAATCCAGGATACATTTCATCCGGTCCTGGGGATTTATCCACTTTCAAAGATGTTAAACCCATTAATACTTCCTCTCTCACTGTTAATTTCATCTAATATTTCACACTCCTCCTCCCTGATTGTGAAAACACTTGCAAAGTATTCATTAAGAACCATACCCATGTCCTCCACCTCCACACTCTTATGGTCCCTACTCTTTCTTTGGTAATTATAAAAAATCTTTGGGTTTTCCTTGATTTTACTTGACAATATTTTTCATGCCCTCTCTTTGCTTTCCTAATTTCCTTTTTAATTGCACCCCTACACTTTTTATATTCTTCTAGGCTTTCTGCAATATTAAGCCTACAGTATCTGACATACACTTCCCCTTTTTTTCTTTATCCTCTCCTTTAAGTCCCTTCAGATCCAGTGGGCTCTGGATTTGTTAGTCCCACCCTTTTCCTTTAAGGGAACATAACTTGCTCTGAACCCTCACTATCTCTTCCTTGAATGCCTCCCACTGATCTGGCACAGATTTGCCTTTAAGTAGCTGTTTCCAGTTCACTTTAGCTAAATCACATCTCAGCTTAATAAAATTAACTTTTCCCCAACTGAAAACTCTTATTCCTGGTCTATCTTTGTCCTTCTCCATAACTACCCTAAATTTGACTGAATTATGATCACTTCCACCAAAGTGCTCCCCAACTGATAGCCCTTCCACCTGCCCAGCTTCATTCCCTAAAACTAAGTCCAAAACCGTCCCTTGTCATGTTGGCTTGCTACATACTGGCTAAAAAAAAAGTTCTCTTGAATGCTTTTTAAGAATTCTGTCCCTCTGTGCCTTTGACACTAATTCTCTCCCAGTTAATTGTCGTTGAAATCCCCCACTATTACTGCCCTATTGTTTTTTCACTTCTCAGATTTGCCTCCATATTTCCTCTTCTATCTCCCTCTGACTGTTTGGGTGTCTATAGTACACTCCCAGTAGTGTGATTGCCCCTTTTTGTTCTTCAGTTCAACCCATATGGCCTCATTTGATGATCCTTCTACCAATATCATCCCTCCTCACAGATAGAATTATTTCTTTAATCAATATTGCAATCCCCCCTCCTTTTTTAATCCCCCTCTATATATTGTCTGAAAGCCCTATAACCAGGAATGTTAAGGTGGCATTCCTGCCCTTCTTTCAGCCATATCTCAGTAATAGCTATATTATCATGCCCCCGTGTGTCAATCTATGCTCTCAGCTCATCTGCATTATGCTCTAGACTTATGGCATTGAAGTAAATATCATTTAGCACTGCCAAATTCCCTTGTTGTCTATCTTCTAGCCTTTGTTTCCTCTGCCTTCCAAACATGCTTACTAATTCTCTGACTTCCATTTCCACCTTTTCTTCTCTCCCTTCTGAATCTACTCTCAGGTTCCCATCCCCCTGCCAAGCCCGTTTAAATTCTCCCCAACAGCACTAGTAAAGCCTCCTGTGAGGATAGATAAAAGCAAAATACTGCAGATGCTGGAAATCTGAAATAAAAACAAGAAATGCTGGAAATACTCAGCAGGTCTGGCAGTATCTGTGGAGAGAGAAGCAGAGTTAATGTTTCAGGTCAGTGACCCTTCATCAGAACTGGCAAATATTCGAAATGTAATAGGTTTTAAGCAAGTAAAGCAGGGGTGGAGCAAGAGATAACCAAAGAGAAGGTGTTGATAGGCCAAGGTCACAGTGAATAACTGACCAGAAAGCCATGGAGCAAAGGCAAATGGTGTGTTAATGGCGTGGTGAAAGACAAAGTGTTAGTGCAGAGAGGGTGTTAATTGACAGAAAAATGAACAGCCTGGCCCCAAACACAAACATGAATAAGAAACAGTGGGTAGGCACAGTGGAAACAAACTAAAATAAAATAAACAAATAAAAAAGAAAAAAGAAAGAAGAAAAAATAACTAAAAATAAAAAGGGGGGCCCGTCATGGTCTGAAATTATTGAACTGAATGTTTAGTCCGGCAGGCTGTAGCATGCCGAATCCGTAAATGTGGTGCTGTTCCTCGAGCTTGCGTTGATGTGGATATTGGATTGAGGATATTCGTTTCGGCCATGTTGAAGAGCAACCCTTTGGGCTTGTACGGATCCCACCTCCCTCAAGCGGTCCCAATGCCTCAGTAATCTAAACCCCTCTCTCCTGCACGACTTCTCCAGCCACGTATTCTTCACTTCTATCTTTCTATTTCAGTACTGACTAGCACTACCAGGAGCAATCCGGAGATTAGTACCTTTGGGGTCCTGCTTTTCAATCTCTCTCCGAGTTCCCTAAGTTCTGTCTTCAGGACCTCATTCCTCTTTCTGCCTACGTCATTGATACTGATAGGGATCAAAACCTCTGGCTGTTCACCGTACCCCCTCAGACTGTCCTGCAGCCGCTCCGTGGCATCCTTGATCCTGGCACCTGGGAGGCAAACATACCATCCTGGAGTCACATCTGTAGCCACAGAAGTGCCTGTCTGTTCCCCTCACTATTGAATCCCCTACAACTATTGCCGTTCCACTCTTCTTCCTCCCCCCCCAATCACCCCCGTGCAGCTGAGCCACCCATGATGCCATGGACTTGGCTTTGTCTGCACTCCCCAGAGGAACCATCACTCTCATCAATATTCAGAACTGAATACTGGTTGGAGATCCAGATGCACTAATGGGATCCCTGCCATGCCAGCCTGATCCTCCTTGTACTTCTGGCGGTCACCCATTCCCTCTCTGCCTGCACATTTTTAAGCTGCAGGGTGACCAACTCCAGAAACATGCTATCCATGAAGCTCTCAGCCTCGCAGATGCCCTGAAATGACTCCAGTCAGCGCTCAAGCTCCAAAATCCAGAGCTCGAGCTGCTCTAGCTAACGGCGTTTCCTGTATATTTGGTCATTCAGGCCATGAGAAGCATCCAGGATTTTCCACATGGCACAGGATATGCATTCCACGGGGCTGAGGTTCCCTGCCATATATTATATTGTGGCACAATCAAATTAGGTATGAAGAAGACAGATGTTTACAAAGTTAAACTTTACCTGTCTAAAGTCAAGCATCTACCTTGACTCTGAGGCCCATATTTTCCTACTATACTGAAAACAGTAGCAGAATACTCATATTTCTGTTCATGTTAAGCACCCATCAATCAGCTTCCCTTGTTGTGTATTTTGCTGCATGTTTCCTCTACTCTCACCTGTCAGAAACTGGCCAATCTCAAGCAGCTAACCAACGACTTAGCTAAGGAGAAGCTGTAAAGGTCATAACCAGCAGTTCAATGAGGGAAACTGTTTGCCAAAGGCTAGATGGAACATTTGTAAACCTAGGCTACTGTAAAACCTGACTTGAGCCCCAATGTCTTGACCAATCCATGCTGCTGTCATACATGACTCTCATCCTTAAGACCTGATCATTGCTCTGAGACCTATCTGGGGCCTGGTCTCCACTTCAACTATCAGGCCTGAATTGACCAATACTAATTTCCACTGAATGTGAAGCATATGAGATTCTGTATATTTTCATTGCAGCCCAAAAGTTGACCCTCCACACAGAAAAGCGTATATTCGACAAACTCTGAAAGGGGCACACACTGAAAATTAACCTGTGAGACAAATAAATTGTTATTATTTCCTTCCACTATGTTCTGCACAGAGACTTAAACTCAATTATGTGTTTTGCTAATGTAATACTGTCACATAATGTTTTGTAATATTTTCACTCCCTCATTCTGCAAGAAATGTCATTTCTATTTAGATCCTAAGAATTGTGTAAAAGTGAATATACCTCTGCTTCCACAAATATACCTATGCTGTCCAAATTGAGAAAAGACTTGAACTTCTAAGGGGCAGTTAGTATTCTGAATCAAGTGCTCACATACTTCATATTCATTTGATTGGGGGAATACTGTATATGATTTACAATGTTAAAAAATTGGCTCTTCGAAGAGTAGAGGTTAGGTCCGAGAATAAGGATCAGGTCCAGCAGCAGAAGCAGATCATCAGGTCTGGGGTGGAGAAAGATATGAAATGACAGTGGAGACATTATCTGCATCTCATCTAAACCTATTATATTGCTTCCCACAGCATACAGGTGGTACCTGGGAATTTGGCAATTTGTTCGTAAACGCTAACTTTCTTCCTGTTTTATTTTGACTGTGGAATGCTGGATTTATTCCTCTGAATTCTGATCTTGCATGTGCTTCCTTTAATAGTTGCATACCAAACAATTAACAAGTTTTTCTTGGAATTGTCTTCCATCACCACCTTCTCAAGGGCAATAAATGCTGGCCTTGCCTGCGATGCCCACATCCCATGAACGAATAAAAAAATAGCATTTTACCTGTGGGTGGAGTCCATGTAGCAATCCAAATAAAATCCATACACAATAAAAAAATGAGCATTATTCAACAATTTAAACACGCCATTACTTCTGATCACTATTTCCTGATGAAAACACATCCATCAGAACAAAACAAAAGCCAAACTAAATTAAAATTTTCAAGTTATTGCTGTCTTTTTTATAAGTTGAAGACATGAGACACAAAGTTCAAAGCAGTACCCGATGCCTTCAACTACTCATTTCGACAACGAAACAAAAAATATTTAATATATAAGGAGAGTCCAGAGCCTGGGGCCAAGGCACCTGAAGCCTGGCCAACAATGGCTGGGCGAAGGCCGGGGAGATCACAAAGGCCAGAATCAGAGGAATGCAGACTGTGGGCAGGGTGCTGGGTTTTATAGGGTGAATGAGGTCACAAAGATAGGGGATAGGGAGGGGCAAGGACATGAATGGATTTAAACACAGGAGAGGAATTTTAAATTTGAGGCACTGGGGGACTGGGAGGCAATGTAAGTCAGCAAGGACAGGGTTGATAAGTGAATGGGATTTGGTGCGGGATAGGATAAGGGCAGCAGAGTTTTGAATGAGCTGAAGTTTACTGAAAGTGGGGATTGGGAGTCTAGCCAGGACAACATTGGAATAGTTGAGTCTGGAGGTGACAAAGGCATGGGTGAATATTTCAGTAGTTGATGGACTGAGGCAGGTGTGGAGACTGGTGATGTTACAGAGGTGAAATAGGTGATCATTGTGATGGAGAGTATATGGGATCAGAAGCTCAGCTCAGGGATGTATAAGATGCCAAGATCGCAAACAACAATTTGCATTTATAATGCCTATTTAAGCAGTCCGGAAAATTCTGCCCATTAACTCTGTTTCTCTCTCCAAAGATGCTGCCAGACCTGCTGGTTATTTCCTCACATTTTGATGCAAAAGAACCACTGATGCACCGGATTCGCAAGTTTTATTTTATGCTGAATAGTTTCAGCTTAAGAAAATATTTGCAAATTGCTCATCTATTCAGTCGCCCTCTTAAATGATACAGGAAAATGATGTGAACTCTGGACGAGTTCTTGTTCTAGGTTTCACTTCATCCCTTTAGACTTGCCAGGTTTCATTTATGAAGTTAGACTTATTTATTCTGCTTAAAGGTGTGGCATAGTTTTGATGCCTGCCATTCTTAATAAAATAAACAGAACTCTGTGAGGAATAGATAAAAAGCCAGGGACAGAAAAGAACCATTTAACCCAGAGGATACTGACTGTCTGATATCCCAACTCTACAGCCAACAAAATCGGAACTCAGTGATGCCATTGATTCTCTAGCCAGTGGAAAAGCCCCTGGGAAGGACGGCATTACCCCTGAAATAATCAAGAGTGCCAAGCGTGCTATACTGTCAGCACTCCATGAGCTGCTTTGCCTGTGCTGGGACGAGGGAGCAGTACCACAGGACTTGCGCAATGCCAATATCATCACCCTCTATAAGAACAAGGGTGACCGCGGTGACTGCAACAACTACCGTGGAATCTCCCTGCTCAGCATAGTGGGGAAAGTCTTCACTCGAGTTGCATTAAACAGGCTCCAGAAGCTGGCTGAGCGTGTCTACCCTGTGGCACAGTGTGGCTTTCGAGCAGAGAGATCCACCATTGACATGCTGTTCTCCCTTTGCCAGCTACAGGAGAAATGCTGCGAACAACAGATGCCCCTCTACGTTGCTTTCATAGATCTCACCAAAGCCTTTGACCTCATCAGCAGACGTGGTCTCTTCAGACTACTAGCAAAGATCGGATGCCCACCAAAGCTACTAAGTATCATCACCTCATTCCGTGACAATATGAAAGGCACAACTCAGCATAGCGGTGCCTCATCAGACCCCTTTCCTATCCTGAGTGGCGTGAAACAGGGCTGTGTTCTCGCACCTACACTGTTTGGGATCTTCTTCTCCCTGCTGCTCTCACATGCGTTCAAGTCTTCAGAAGAAGGAAATTTCCTCCACACAAGATCAGATGGCAGGTTGTTCAACCTTGCCCGTCTAAGAGCGAAGACTAAATTACGGAAGGTCCTCATCAGGGAGCCCCTCTTTGCTGACAATGCTGCATTAACATCCCACACAGAAGAGTGTCTGCAGAGACTCATTGACAGGATCGCGGCTGCCTGCAACGAATTTGGCCTAACCATCAGCCTCAAGAAAACGAACATCATGGGACAGGACATCAGAAATGCTCCATCCATCAATATCAGCGACCACGCTCTGGAAGTGGTTCAAGAGTTCACCTGCCTAGGCTCAACTATCACCAGTAACCTGTCTCTCGATGCAGAAATCAACAAGCACATGGGAAAGGTGTCCGTTGCTATGTCCAGACTGGCCAAGAGGGTGTGGGAAAATGGCGCACTGACACGGAACACAAAAGTCTGAGTGTATTAAGCCTGTGTCCTCAGTACCTTGCTCTACGGCAGCGAGGCCTGGACAATGTATATCAGCCAAAAGTGATGTCTCAGTTCATTCCATCTTCGCTGCTTCCGGAGAATCCTTGGCATCAGGTGACAGGACCGTATCTCCAACGCAGAAGTCCTCGAGGCGACCAACATCCCCACCACATACACCCTACTGAGCCAGCGGTGCTTGAGATGGCTTGGCCATGTGAGCCGCTTGGAAGATGGCAGGATCCCCAGCCGTCCATGTCTCCGCTTTAAAGACGTCTGCAAACGCGACATGAAGTCCTGTGACATTGATCACAAGTCATGGGAGTCAGTTGCCAGCGTTCGCCAGAGCTGGTGGGCAGCCATAAAGGCGGGGCTAAAGTGTGGCGAATCGAAGAGACTTAGCTGTTGGCAGGAAAAAAGACAGAGGCGCAAGGGGAGAGCCAACTGTGTAACAGCCCCGACAACCAATTTTATCTGCAGCACCTGCGGAAGAGTCTGTCACTCTAGAATTGGCCTTTATAGCCACTCCAGGTGCTGCTTCACAACCACTGACCACCTCTAGAGACAAGGAGGCCAAAGAAGAAGAAAGGCCACCATAGTATTCAAATGTATAATACCTAAAATATTTACTCCCCTCTTAGATTATCCCAGGCATTTATTATAGGTAAATAATGATTGCTTGTGATGATACAACCAATAACCTTCCTGTTAAGAATTTGCTGCATCCAGCACACTGTAATCCAATGATAGTTCAATTGTTGCAGCTTCAGGAGCAGGTTGGCAGTGAGCAATGATCGATGATTGCGACTCGGCCGTGCACCCTGCGTTTGCGCAGGGCGGCGAGTGGATGGTGCAGATTCGGAGGCTGATGCAACCGGCAGCGTGGAGCTGGAGGAGCCGGAGGCTGCACACAGTAGGGGACGTGCCGTGGGTCTTGATGCTGAAAGAGTCCGAGGCGGTGGAGGTCTGTTACCGTGGCGGGCAGCTCCTGGAGCCGCTGGTGGGCGGGATGGTGCCGGCGTGTCAGCAAGGCCGCTCTTTTCATTCAGATTTTCCTTCACTGAAGCAACTGTACCCTGGAGCCGGGAGGGGGGGTGGGGTCTGTACCCTGGAGGCGGGGGGGCCGGTCTGTACCTTGGAGCTGGGGGGTCGGTCTGTACTTTGGAGCTGGGGGGGGCCGGTCTGGACCCTGGAGGCGGAGGGTCCGGTCTGTACTTTGGAGGCGGGGGGTGGGGGTCCGGTCTGTACCCTGGAGGCGGGGGGGCCGGTCTGTACTTTGGAGCTGGGGGGGGCCGGTCTGTACCCTGCAGGCGGGGGGGCCGGTCTGTACCCTGGAGGCGGGGGGGCCGGTCTGTACTTTGGAGCTGGGGGGGGGGGCCGGTCTGTACCCTGGAGGCGGGGGGGCCGGTCTGTACTTTGGAGCTGGGGGGGGCCGGTCTGTACCCTGGAGGCGGGGGGGCCGGTCTGTACTTTGGAGCTGGGGGGTGGGGGTCCGGTCTGTACCCTGGAGGCAGGGGGTCCGGTCTGTACCCTGGAGGCGGAGGGGCCTGTTTGTACCTTGGAGCTGGGGGGTGGGGGGCCGGTCTGTACCTTGGAGCTGGGGGGTGGGGGTCCGGTCTGTACCTTGGAGCTGGGGGTTGGGGGGCCGGTCTGTACCATGGAGATGGGGGTGCCGGTCTGTACCATGGAGCCGGTGGGGGTGGGGCGCGGCCGGTCTGTACTTTGGAGCTGGGGGGGCCGGTCTGTACTTTGGAGCTGGGGGGGCCGGTCTGTACCCTGGAGGTGGGGGGGCCGGTCTGTACCTTGGAGCCGGTGGTGGTGGGGGGGCGGGGGTGCAGGTCTGTACCAGGGAGCTGGGGGGGCTGGTATGTACCATGGAGGTGCGGGGCCGGTCTGTACCCTGGAACTGGGGGGGGCGTCGGTCTGTACCCTGGAACTGGGGGGGCGTCGGTCTGTACCCTGGAACTGGGGGGGGGCCGGTCTGTACCCTGGAACTGGGGGGGGGCCGGTCTGTACCTTGGAACTGGGGGGGGTCGGTCTGTACATTGGAACTGGGGGGGCCAGTCTGTACCAGGGAGCTGGGGGCGGGGGGGGCAAATAGATAACTAAAGGGAAGATGTTGATAAGGCAGAAGGTCACAAAGAATAACTGCCAAGGTCATGGAGGAAAGGCAAAGGGTGTGTTAATGGCGTAGTGAAAGATAAAGCGTCAGTGCAGAAAGGATGTTAAATGACAGAATAATAAACAGCCCTGGCCAGAAGCACAAACATGAAAAAAACAGTGGGCGAGAACCTGTCAGGCACATAACAATGGAGTGCTTTCAAATAATGTGTTATTGGTCATATTGTTAACATGGACCAATCAAATACCAGGAAGTGAATAGTCATAGAGTGTATATATAAATCTACAAATATTTGCTTTAGATTTTACAATGCTGTTGCAACCTTTAAGAGTTAGTCATCTAAACATAAGGAAGTATTGGACTAGAGATGTTCACATGTACTGGAGATGTTTATGAGCAATGATAACATTTCAGCAGTGATAGAACTGTAATGAGCTGAGATTTGTTTCAAAGCTAATGACATTGTTTTTCTTCCAGTTCATCCCTGGTAATCAGTAGAAGCATTCAGCATCATGGGTGACAATAAGGATGTTGAGGAAAAAATCAGTCTGATCACCAGGAACTTGCAGGTACGGTCTTGTTATATAAATATCAAACGCAATTGCGATCAGAATATTCTTCATAGATTGCCAGAAAGACAGGCAGCAGCGAAACCACTGGAATCTGCTGGATGCTGAAATGTGGAGAGTATAGACTTGAATGGCCGCCTCCACTATAATGAACTGTCTAATCTTTTGTAAATTCTAACACTTCTAGCTAATATACAAACTGAAGACTATGTTTTAGGGTCACTGTAAGGAAATAGACTGAGAAAGTATAACAAATGATCATAAATAAACTACCTTAATGAACAATATTCAAATCATTATGTTGGTGGTAAAGCAAAAATCAGATTAAACAGCAAACAATCTGTGTATGTTGGAGTGGGTGGATAATCAACTACCTTTGAGAGACCCAACATTTCAGTGAAAAGCAACTATTTTCTTGTCTGAATGTTGTGTTTTCAAGCTTTGATTATTTCTGTTAGCTTCATATTTTCTATGTGGCAGATAGACTTTATCTCACCCAAAAAATTATTTGAATAAAAATGCTTTTATGCGAATCTATATAGCCATGAACAAAACAAACTTTTCTTGCATTTTTTTTTTACAGGAGGTCCTGGGTGAGGACAAGTTGCGTTCAATTCTGGAGGAACGAGATTTGACTGTTTACTGGGGGACAGCTACCACTGGAAAACCTCATGTAGCATACTTTGTGCCAATGTCAAAGATCGCTGACTTCCTAAAAGCTGGATCTGAGGTGAGGATGGTTTTCATACATTAGGTGGCATAATAGGAAGATACAATCAAAGTCAGTTGTAACGAGACAAGATGCCTAACTAACTCTCGTGCTACTGCAACTGCAGAAGGATTTGTATTACGATGAGACAAATCATATCTTTCATAACCTAATGTACATTCCAGCACTCCTTATTTTGAGAGAACTGGTCAATTCTTTGTTGCATCCCCTTCATAGAGATGGGCAAATCACCACAGAATTCTTCTGTCTGGGAAGGAGATATGCAAATCGGAAATGTAATGCGAGAGGTTCTACTGCAGATATTCTGTACAGATCTAGTAGACCTCGTGTAAATATGTAGCTCAAACGGCAAAGCCCATGGATGTCCTTCAGTCATAATCTTGTAGAAAACTGATGATGTAGGTAGAGATGTAACATTCATTAATGATTCTAATTTCCATAATACTGTATCATTAAGATACACAATCAGTTTCCATATTTATTTTTATTAGGCAAATGTGCCCTTCTTTGTTCAGGAGGCAGGTAGCCTAATCTTAACCTCTTCAATGATGTTTGTAATTGGTCAATAGGTAAATATGAAAAATCCATTCAGGAAAACCTCTTTCACCAATATTGAGAAAATACTGGCTTGCACATAGTGTTGGCACACAGTGACTGACTTAAAATCAGGAACTCAGTGATGAACAACTTGCATTTGTACAACAAGGAGGCGGTGGAGTAGTGGTAATGTCACTAGACTAGTAATCCAGACTAATGCTCTGGGGACATGGGTTTGAATCCCACCACGACAATTGGTGAAATTTGAATTCAATTAATCTGGAATTATGAAACGATTGTCAATTGTTGTAAAAACCCATCTGGTTCACTAATGTCCTTTAGGGAAGGAAATCTGCCACCCACATCCCACAAACGAATAAAAAAAAAAAGTAAAACATCACAAGGTGCTTTGCAAGAGTGTAAATAGACAAAAATTGGCACTGAGATGACCATAAGCTTGGTGGGTTTTAAGGAGCATCTTAAAAGAAGGGATAGGTTCAGAGAGGTTTAGGGAGGAAATTCCAGTGTTTAGGGTCTGAAGGCACAGCTATGTGCTATGGTAAGGCGATAAAAGTTGGGGATGCACAAGAGGCCAGAATTGGCAGAATACAGAGTTGTCAAAGCTGGAGGCGGTTACAGAGATCAGGAAGAGCAAGGGCATGTAGGGATTTGAACACAAAGATGAAATGTTAAATTTGAGTAGTTGGGGATGGAGTGTCAGTGAGTAGAGGGTGAGGGGTGCAAGTTAGGTTATGGGCAGAGTTTTGGATAAGCTTATGTAGCATGGAAGTTGGGAGCTCAGTCAGAGGAGATTAGAAATTGTTGAGTCAGGAGGTAACAAAAGTATGAATGAAAGTTTCAGCAGGTGTGCTGAGGCAGGTGGTATATTATAGAGGTTGTCCAGGTGATGGAAAGGATATGGGGTCAGAAGCTCAGCTCAGGGTCAAATGGTACACTGAGGGTGCTAACAGTCTAGTTCAGCCTGGGAATTTGGCCAGAAAAAGATACGGAATTGGTGGTTAGGGAACAGATTTTGTGGTAGGGACCGACGACAATGGCTTCAATCTTCCCAATGTTGGAAGAAATTTCTGCTCTTCCAGTACTGGATGTGGGACAAGCAGCCTGACAACACAGAAGCCATGAAGGGATCAAGAGAGGTGGTGGTGAAATAGAGCAGGCAGCATCACCATTTGGGTTTCTACATTTGTGCTGCATTTCAGTTTCTGTGTGAATATTTATAAGGAAACCATATCATCAATTCACAAACATAATGGAAGTTGTCTTATAAAATTATTCATCCAGATAATATTTTTGAAATCTTTATCTTTATTCCCTTCCACTCCAGGTAACTATTTTGTTTGCTGATTTGCACGCTTATTTGGACAACATGAAAGCTCCCTGGGAACTGCTGGAGCTGAGGACACAGTACTATGAACATATCATAAAAGCAATGCTGGAAAGTATAGGTGTACCAATAGAAAAACTCAGATTTGTGAAGGGAACTGATTTTCAGCTAAGCAGGTGAGATATAAATATTTAGCCTGCACTAATATAATCTGAAGGAATGTAGAACGGAATCCTTTTGCTGTTTTTAATGGGTTACAACTGTTATTCCTTTTGATTGTGACAAACCTTGCAACATCAGAATGTGTCTGCCTTTTTTCAGGGAATACACTTTGGATGTTTATAAATTATCCTCTGTGGTGACTCAGCATGATGCCAAAAAGGCTGGTGCTGAGGTAGTTAAGCAAGTGGAACATCCCCTCCTCAGTGGTCTCCTGTATCCTGGATTACAGGTAAGAGTGGGGAAGACCAGAAACTGAACAATTTAAGGGAAATTGTTTTCCGTATAACCTATCCAATATGAATATATTGACAGAAACTTCAAGTCATTAAATGTAAGACCGAGTAATACGCTGATGTTCAAATGATGTCAATAAGCAATTCAGGCTTTACTTAATAGCGTTTTTGTCTTTTGTGCTCCTTGGTTCATTTGTATTCATATAAATTCACAACTATCCATAATACATTCAAAATCATGAGGCTCTTGTATTAATTCTGTTGTGCTAATTTTAACACTTGTGATGAACTTAACGGGCAAGAGGTTGCTTTCATGTGCCGGTTCTTTTTGTACTGAAAAGTACAATGTTGGCATTGACAGAAAACTTAAGATGATTTTTTTTAAAAATCATTCTGGGGCATTAAGGTATGTTTTTAAAATCATCTACTCTCTTAGGCCTTGGATGAAGAATATTTGAAGGTTGATGCACAGTTTGGTGGAGTTGATCAGAGGAAAATATTCACTTTTGCAGAAAAGGTAAATTTATTATCTTAAATTGACAATTACATGAACAGATTGGGAAGTCCAAAGCAATTTAAATATTAGGCTGAAATATTTGTGGCAAAAGTTGTGTACCAGAACTTAGCTGTAATTTTTTTTAAAAAGTATTAATATCCCTAACAAAGTTTATTTATGGGGCATTTCATGTTCGAATTCAGACTATAGTAGATCTTAATCAAACTTCATTAGAGAATTTTTGTGATGGGGCCCCGCGTTTCTTAATGAAAGATGAAACTTTTTGAAGAAGTGCATATGTTACAAATGAAGGCTTTCTAATTTAGTAACTTTAAAAATGTGTTTTATTGGGCTGTAATTTATTATGTTCCTCTCACCAGACATAACATTCCATTTTATAAATAGAATGCTTGGAGCTTCCTGCATAGTTTTTCCCTGTGCCAAAATATTCATGTCTTTTTTAGAAATGTTTACTGCCCTTTTACTACTAAGATCTTGTGTTCTATTCATTTTAATGGTGTGATAATTCCAGGGCAAGATTTAGTGGAGCCAGCAGGGCTCCCAGTGCCAGGCTGAAAAGGCAGTGGGAACCTCGCCTCAGCCATTCAGAGTCCTCCCTCCCACCCCTGCTCCCCACTGGCTCTACTCAGTGGTGCTCGGGGAGTTAACACGCTGGTGCTGGGATCCCTGTCCCTTTAAAGACGGGGATCCCACCTCAAAGAGCTGCCATCCTATCGGAGGGACGACGGCTCAGTAGTATTGGCAGTGCCACCAGAAGTGGTGGCCACTGCCAATATTACAGGAGGCCTTGGAACCAGGCTCAGGTAAGTGAGGCAGGGTCAGTCCAGCAGGCCCTGGCGATTGAAGTTCTGGGAGGTGGGTTTTTTCCCCGCTGGGTGCCATCTGTAGGCCACAGATTGCCCACGGAGAAGGCATCTCATTTTACTGGGTGACCTCCCCGGATGGCGGAGGCCCCCCAGCCACTTAATGCCAGTGGCAGAGGCGGGGGGGGGGCGGGGTGGGGGGGGAAGAGGCCCTTAAGTGGCTGCAGATAGGCCTCTTAATGATCTCAATTGACCTCTGGGCGGGAAGGCCGTTGTCGGCCAATCCCTCCTCTGACTTAATTGCAGTGTGACGGAACAGCGATGGGCCCTCCTCCCTGCCTCCTAACCTGTCTCCAGGGGGCCCATTAAATCTAGCCCCTAGTGTGCAGCTGTCAAACTAAGCATACTTTACTTTGTTCAGATACCACTGCATTGAGGAAGAAAAGAATCATATTGAAGCATAAATGTGCAATCAATTTATTTTGATCGGCTGTGAAGCCAAATTGTTAATTAGATAAGGTGCTGTGATTGAGATGTTACAGCCTCTCATTCTCTACACTTTCTATAAGCTTTAATGCAGCTCTTTGGATGAATAATGTTTTTGCTTGTTTGATTTTAAAACAGCTGAATTAGTCATCTTTCGCGGTTTGAAGGACCTTGTTAAAGCAGAATGGGTGTTGCCATCTATCACAATAGTCTTTGCTCGTCAAAAGTAATCTATTACTGAAGCACTTTATGAAACATTTTGATTAGGTACTATATAAACAAAAGTACCAGTATAGAGTTAGCACAACATGAAATACTTTTGAGGTTTTTTTTCTTAAAGCTGTCCCCTCAGTTCTTGTTTGTCCTCCAGCTGTTCAGCTCCTGAAATAGCTCTTTGTAGTTGTAAAATTTTAAAATCTTGAAGTACTATGCAAATGTAACTTTTAATTTTTTTGTATTTATTCAGTACCTTCCAGCTCTTGGGTATGCCAAGCGTATTCACTTAATGAACCCTATGGTGCCAGGTCTGACTGGAGGGAAAATGAGCTCCTCTGAAGAGGTATTACTTACCGATGACTTTCATTTCATATTATAATTAACAGTTTTACAGATATTGTTCTGGTCCAGAAAGTGAACGACTATATAGTATAAGCTAATGTAGATTTGTTCAACATAAATACATTGTAATTCAAAAATATTTGTAAGTACAGAACAAAGTCTGGCAGCCAGAAATATGAATGAAATTCATAATTTAAATTCATGGAATATTTTACACTCTTGGCAGTTTATGGCTTTTCAGAAGTGAAGTTGTGTAGTTGACATCAAAGTACTTAATTCCTGACGGCTCTTTAGGTGCCTCCGAGTTAAGGCATAGTTGAGGTTAGCAGAGTTCTGTATCAAAGCGAGCTGTTGGATTAGATTATCCCCCAGCTAGTGGCAGATATTTTTATATTTAGTTCCTCCGTCATAATCTATCAACTTGTATGTAACAAATAACTTTTATTTAGATAGCACCTTTGATGTAATGTCCCAAAGCACTTCACATGAGCAAAATTGACACCAAACCACATCGGGCTTTTTTAAGGCAGATGGCCAAAAATTGGTCAAAGAGCTTAGTTTTAAGGAGCTTCTTAAAGGAAAAGAGAGAAGTAAAGAGTCGGAGAGGTTTAGGGAGGGAATTCCAGAGCTTGGGGTCTAGGCAGCTGAAAGTCTGACTAGCAGTGGTGGAAAAATTAAAATTGGGGATGCTCAAGAGGCCAGAATTAGATGAGCGCAGTCATCTTGGTGGTTTGTGGTGCTGGAAGAGATTACATAGTTGGGGGGGTGGGGGAAAGTGAGGATGAGAATTTTAAAATCGTTGCTTGACCAGGAGTCAGTGTAGTTCAGCATGCACAGGGGTGATAGATGAATGGGACTTGATGCAAGTAAGAGCATGGGCAGCAAAGCTTTGGATGAGCTCAAGTTTACAGAGGGTAGAATGCAGGATGTCAGCCGGGAGTGTGCTAGAATAGTGAAGTCTAGAGGTAACAAAGGCATGAATGGGGGTTTCAGCAGCAGATGAGCTGAGACAGGAGGGATGTTGGGCGATAGTGGGGAAGTTGAGAGACATGGTGATGAGGTAGAGTTGGGTGTCGTTGGCATTCATGTGAAAACAAATGCTTTGCTTTCAGCTGATGTTGCTGAGGGGCAGTGTGTAGATGAGAAATAGGAAGGAGCCTAGATCCTAGGGGAACGCCAGAGTAACGGTACGGAAGCGGGAAGGGAAGACATTTGCAAGTGTTACTCTGGGTATGATTAGATAGATAAGAATGGAAATGGGGAGTGCACTCCCACCCGGCTGGACCACATTGGAGAGGTGTTGGAGGAGGATTGGGTGCTCAACCGATGACAAAGGCTGCAGACAGATTGAGGGGGACGGGGAGGGATAGTTTACCTTTGCCACGGTCACAGGATATCATTTATGACTTTGATAAGAGCCGTTTTGTTTTTGTGGCAGGGGTGGGAACCTGATTGGAGAAATTCAAACCTGAGTTCTGGGAAAGATGGGCACAGATTTGGGAGGCGTCAATGCATTCGAGGACTTTGGAGAGGAAAAAGAGATTGGAGATGGGGCAGTAGGTTATAAGGATGGTGGGGGTCAAGGGTTGGTTTTTGAGGAGAGGGGTGATGACAGCAGATTGAAAGGGGAGAGGGGCAGCACTTGAAGAAAGAGAACTATTAACATCAGCTAACATGGAGACCTGGAGGGGAAGTTGGGTAGTCAGTGGTTTAGTGGGAGTAGGGTCATGGGAGCAGGAGCTGGGTCTCGTGGATAAGACTAGCTTGGAGAGGGCATTTGGGGAGATAAGAGAGAAACTACAGAATGATGCAACGCTAGGGCAGGGGAATCTTTAGATGAAGTTTGGTTCGGTGGACTTGTGGAAGGGGAGGGAAGATGCAAAGACAGCTGATTGGGTGGTCTGAATCTTAGTGACAAAGAAGTTCTGGAGCTCCTCCCACATATAGTTGGAGGTGAGGGTATAATTGAATTAAGATACCGTAATTACAGTGCTGTCACCAGAGTCGTTCAGTGTATTATTAATATGCTACAGAAAGGATTGCATTCAAAACAAGGAATTTTAATGTGTCAGTATGATTCTTGTGTGAAATTTTCTGACTTCTTCAATACCACCAATAACTGACCTGTAACCACTAGTACTTTAGCATACAGCTCAAAATGCATTCTCCAGACACAACCAATTGATACAGCTCTCATTGTAATATAGAATATTTGTCACAGTTCAAAGGACCATTGTATGAAACTTTCAGCCACCTCCCATTACACTTTACTGAAATCATACTTTTCTTTTGGAGCATGTTACAATATTATGCAAAGGTGTGCAAAATACCATGATTTTATTTCCTTCTTGCTATGGCATACTCAGAGCAAGTACAATATATAGAATTATGGATGGCTATGGCTATGGGTGAGTAAATTATAGCTTACTCTAAGGGTTCAGATAACATAAGCCATAAGAGTGAAGCAACAGTCACCTGAACCTACCCTACCCTTTGCCATCTTTAATATATAATTATCTCTATAAAATGAAACTGATGCTATTTGCAGTGAAAGTTGAACTGAAATTAAAATGAATGAGAAAGGTTATTCTTAATTGCAGATTTACACAAAGGTGTAATACAGGATTGAAAGAGATTTAATAAGCTGGCATGTATTATGATGAGTGAGAATTAACTATCCGTTTTTGAAAGGTTCTGAGAGGTAGGGACATGCTGCACACTGTTAGTGAGTTCTCTTAGATCACTTCTCATATCTTCACAGTTAAAAGTATATTTTCATTTAATAACTACCACTGTTTTGCAGTATATGGATATATTTGAGGCAGGCTGAGACCTTATTTAAAAACTAAATCAAGTGCATCTTCTCACAAAATGTTGGTGAAAGTTTCCATTCTTCACTTGAAGTCTTATTGAAGCAGAGGAAAGCTTGGAATAGAGAAGAGATGCAAATATTCGAATTACTTGTTTCACTTAGTCAGAGATCAGGTTGTATCCATTGATAAAATGATCAAATAAATTCAATGATACATTATATCTAGTAAACAGGATGCTGAAGCGTACTCTATGGGTACCGATCTCTGCTGATGGCTGATTACAGAAAAGCTACAGCTTTAGGATCATAAAGGATATTGTCTGTTAATGGGAAAAAACCATAGAAAAGTAATGGCACAGAAGGAGGCCATTCAGCCCATCGTGTCTGCTGGCTGAAAAAACTAGCCGCCTAATCTAATCCCACCTTCCAGCACCTTGTCCATAGCCTTGCAGGTTACAGCACTTCAAGTGCAGGTCCAGGTACCTTTTAAAAGAGTTGAGGGTTTCTGCCTCCACCGCCAATCCGAGTAGTGAATTCCAGACACCCACCATCCAATAGGTGAAAAAGCTTTTCCTCATGTCCCTGCTAATCCTTCTACCAATCACCTTAATTCTGTGTCCCCTGGTAATTGACCTCTGCACTGAGCAGACAGGAAGATCCTGTTTCCCCATCTAGGTCCCTCATAATTTTGTGCACCTGAATTAAGTCACCCCTCAGCCTCCTTTGTTCTCAGGAAAATAATGCTAGCTGATCCAATCTTTCCTCATAGCTGCAACTTTCAAGCCCTGGCAACATTCTTGTAAATCTCCTCTGTACACTCTCCAGAGCAATTATGTCCTTCCTGTAATGTGTCCCGAACTGTATGCACAATTCCACTGTGGCCTGATCGGTGTTTTATACAATTCCAGCATTACATCCCTGCTTTTCTATTCTATTTTGGGAACTGGTGGAAAAACAGATGTGAGGGTAATTAGTTCTGTAAAAACTCAGAATTGTCACAGATATTTTAGAAGAATTGATGGTACTCCAAGGTGTGTAGATGACGAGTCGAACAAGAGGCAGAGGACTCTGAATATAAGTGATCATATATATTCATAAGTTTGTTTTTTTTTGGTAGTCTCTTTTGGATACTCATCTTCATTATTGCTTTTAGGAATCCAAAATTGACTTGCTAGACAAAAAGGAAGATGTAAAAAAGAAGCTGAAACGGGCATTCTGTGAACCTGGCAATGTAGAGAACAATGGTGTTTTATCCTTTGTGAAACATGTCTTGTTTCCATTACATGGAGGTGAGAGGCAGGAACGTGGAATTTTATATTGTATTGTTCTCAGAATTGTTTTGGAAAAAATCTCAATTCTTTAATTTCCATCGTATCTTTTTAAGCTCTGTAGTTATATCATAAACATCCATAAAACTGATTTTTTAATTTGAGATGTATATTACAAACTTAAAATTGAAGGAAAATGGAAAAATGTACTTTAAATATAAGGGACCAAAACTTAATGTCAGAATAACAGTGAGGTTAATAATGCTCACTGCTATTTGTGCACTGATGCCACAGCAACTTCAGGCGAAGGCAGAAGCTGATAAGTTGCTGTTGGGGATGCACTGCTCTGATAGCTTTGTGAAAAACAGCATCTCGCCATCTGGATCCCCATTGGAATGCATTGAGCTGCATGAGGTTGCTGTTCTTGCACAGTTGAAACAAAGTAAACTTGCCACAAAAACTTAAGTCAGGTCATTTCAAATCTAAACACCGTAACGTTTTAATTACTACCAATGAACCGCTCTGGCATTGAAAATTAACCATTACGAATGTTGCTGCTCTAGCCATAGTCCCAAAGGACCGTAGGCATCTCTCCCCATTAGAGAGGCAGTTGGTGATGTATAGCTTGAGGGTCACCACTCCTCAAGCGTGGGGCAAGGTGAGAAGGCAGGCCTCCATGCACCTACACAGTCAGTATGGGGATTGAACCCGTGCTGTTGGTATCTTTTTGTATCACACTCTAGCCATCTAGCCAACTATTACAAATGTGGAGTCTTCAGATTTTAGGAGATTTTTATAAAATTTTTTAATTTTCTGTTTTCTTTTTTCTCTTTCTCAATCCAATCTTTCTTTTCCTCGTGTATTTCTCCTTCCGTACCTGAAATGGCATTGAATTCACCCAATATAACTTACTCTTCCTTCTCAGTCCTTGTACTGTTAATTTAGCAACCCTTCAATCTAATTGGTTAAGGAGATACACAATTGCTTGCCCTGTTCTTACAGATCTCAGGTGCTCTATAGAGGGTGCTACATCATTTCTGTCTCACTCTTGCAGCCGCTTGCAATGCAAAATATCATCAACATTAAACAGGCAAAGGCAGGACTAACAAACTAAACGGGCACTGTTCGTTGCCCTGCCGCACTAGATTTTGGGCCAAGGATTTTACCAACATATGCCTTCCATGCCCATTCCACGAAAACACATTGAGGGAAGATCCAAAAGCTTGACCATATATATGGGTTTTTGAAGTTTTTAAAGGAGGACAGATAGGTGGAGAAGTTTATGGAGGGAATTCCAGAGAGTGGCAGCCAAGGGGCTGAAAGGTCTGCCACCAGTGGTTAGGTGAAAGGATGGGGGAATTAAAAAGTTGGAGAAACTTGCAGAGATATGGTCATGTTATGATTTCTAGATGAGGATTTTAAATTTAATGTATTGGGTCTTTGAAAGAAACAAAGACTTGCATTTATGTAGCACCTTTCACGACCTCAGGACATCCCAAAGTGCTTTATAGCTGATTAAATACTTTTTGAAATGTTGTCACTGTTGTGATGAAGGAACTGCAGAAGCCCATTTACTCACAGCAAGATCCAACAAACAGCAATGAAATTAGAATTTTTTTTAATGATGTTGGTTGAGCGATTAATATTGACTAGAACACCAGAGAGAACACTAATGCTCTTCTTTGCAATACTGGGATCCTTCGCATCTATCTGAGAGGGAAGAGGGGGCCTCAGTTTAACTTCTCATCCAAAATATGGTACCCCTTACAGGGAAACACTCCCTCAATGGAGTGTCAGTTTGGATTATGTATTCAAGTCTCTGGAGTGGGACTTAAACTCACAATCTCTGACTGAGCGGTGAAATTGCTATTCACTGAGCCACAGCTGCAATTAGTGTATGGTAGTAAGGACAGGGGTGATAGACGAGCAGGACTTAGTGCAGCAGGATATGTATGGTAGAATTTTGCATAAGTTGTGTAAGATGCATAGGTTGTAATGATCCAACTGGGGTGGGGGGGGTGAGTGAGCTGGGAAATAGTTTTTGAAAGGAGAACATTCCATACATTAAAAAATGTAAATGCTTTTACTTTATTTTGCTGAAACATTTTGAAGGTAATTATAAATGTACCAAGTTCATTCCAATTACATATTACATTTATTTGTTACAAAATCTGTTGCCAATTTTAATAAACCTTGTTAAATAAACATGCTCATTCTTCCATGTTCTACAATGAACTAATAATGTATATTACACCATAATTTTTCCTTTAACTGCTGCTCCAGTCTTATGGAAATTCTAATTACATAACTCATTTAAAGGGAGTTGGGAACAATTGCATCTGTCTGGTGTAATTAGAAAATAATGTAGTGTGTATGCGCATAAAATACCTGGAAAGTGCAGAATAATGAAATTGGGCAGCAGATTAAAAAATGAACAGTGAATCTGTTGAGAACTGTTTGGCCTTGAGAACATTGAGAAGTATAATTCATTATATATTGATCACCTTATTAACAGTGAAATTTACAGAAGATGTTTGTGAAATATTCCTGTTAGGGGAGGAGTAAACATTTCATGAATTGCAGGGAGCATTATATCTATAGGGTGTAGGGAAAGCATTGTTCAAGTATTCACTAGTTGAACCCTAATACAAAACCATAGCTTTGCGTATTCACCAGATCTGAGAATTCTAGGATAATGGCCTGTTCAGAGCTAGAATTTCAAGCACACACCAATTGTGCAATATTGTTATAAACTCTCCATTTCTTTCTTCCCTTTTGTCAAGTACTGCTTCTCCTGCTTTTCTGCTTCCTCCACTCGTAGCCAATTGCTTTTACACATTTGCAACAGTCCCTATGTCTTTTATAGAGACTTAGTCTCCAAAGAGGTATAGATGAAAAGTCCCAGCCCATTCTCTCATTCGTAGTGTGTTTTGTTTGAAAGTTGTGCATGGAAGAATTTGTGCAATTAATTTTGAAAGGATATGGGAATTTGCTAATGCATTGTTGCACAGTAGTTCAAGCTTAAAAAAAACTGTTGTATGCTACAAACAATATTCATTTCAAAACTCTAATCAGTCATTTCTATTTGAGTGTTCTATAAATGGCAGTTTTACCTTTATGTTTCAGAATTTGTTATTTTGAGAGACGAGAAGTGGGGTGGCTGCAACACCTACACAGAGTATGATGCACTTGAAAAAGATTTTGTTGATCAGGTAAGTTTAAAAAATGTTTACCTCTTTTAAACCTATGTTTAATATAAGTTAATTTATTTTCCTGTACATATTACCTATACTCTTGCTTGTAGGAGTGACTTGCTTTTGAATATTTAACTCTTGTCCATGTTTGCTACAGAAATAGACATTGTACCAATAATTTCTATGGAGTCATTAATACCAGTACTTGTAATGGGGAAGCCCTAAGTAGAGTTTCAGCAAATCAATTATTATTTACATGAAAATCCATGTTAGAAATTGTTGAGAGTTATCATTGGATTAAAACATTTTCTCCCCAGTCTGTTCATCCTGGGGATCTGAAAAATTCTGTGGAAATTGCCTTGAATAAACTGCTGGACCCAATTAGAAAGAAGTTTCAAATGCCAGAGATGCAGAAATTAACCAGAGCAGCTTATCCTGTACCTACCAAACAACAAGGTGAGTAATTTTTATTTAAAATAGGGAGTTAGCTTTTTGTTTCCCGAGTGAAAAGGAAACTAGAGTACAGTAGAATTAGGAGCTACTTTGTTAAAAACCATTGGCACATCACAATAGCTTGTATTTATATAGCGACTTTAATGTAATGAAATGTCCCAAGGTGCTTCTTGGCAATTTTATCAGACAAATGTTGACACTGAACCACATTAGGAGATATTGGGATACGTGAACAAAACCTTGGGTAGGTTTTTAAGGAGTATCTTAAAGGAAGAGAGAGGTTGAATGGTTTAGGGAGGGGATTACAGAGCCTGAGGCCTAGACAACTGATTGCCAATGGAGGGGCTGAAAGAAATTGGAGATGCAAGAGGCCAGAATTGGAGGATCCCGTGTTTTCAGAGGGTTCTATGACAGTAAGAGATTGCAGACCTAGCGAGGGGCAAGGCCATTTGAACAGAAGGATGAAAATTTTTAATTTGAGGCATTGCTGGACATTAGCAAGTACAGGGGTGCCGGGTGAACAGGAATTGGTGCGGGTTAAGAGTTTTGGAGGCCATTTTGGCCATCAATAAATATTGTGCTTCAAATCAACTTCTGCCAATGTTTTCTATAGTCTGATCTTTTATGTGAAAAAGATTCTTCAAATCACCACCTTTCTGCTTCTAATATCCTAAATTGATGCCCCTTTTTAACATTTATTAACTAGTGGAAAAAAACATTTCAATATTTACGTTTTTTTAAAATTCATTCATGGGATGTGGGCGACGCTGGCCAGGCCAGCATTTGTTGCCCATCCCTAATTGCCCTTGAGAAGGTGGTAGTGAGCTGCCTTCTTGAACCGCTGCAGTCCATTTGGGGTAGGTATACCCACAGTGCTGTTAGGAAGGGAGTTCCAGGATTTTGACCCAGCGACAGTGAAGGAATGGCGATATAGTTCCAAGTCAGGATGGTGTATGACTTGGAGGGGAACTTGCAGGTGGTGATGGTCCCATGTATTTGCTGCCCTTGTCCTTCTAGTTGGTAGAGGTTGCGGGTTTCGAAGGTGCTGTCTAAGGAGCCTTGGTGCATTGCTGCAGTGCATCTTGTAGATGGTACACACTGCTGCCACTGTGCATCGGTGGTGGAGGGAGTGAATGTTTGTAGATGGGGTGCCAATCAAGAGGGCTGATTTGTCCTGGATGGTGTCGAGCTTCTTGAGTGTTGTTGGAGCTGCACCCATCCAGGCAAGTGGAGAGTATTCCATCACACTCCTCACTTGTGCCTTGTAGATGGTGGACAGGCTTTGGGGAGTCAGGAAGTGAGTTACTCGCCTCAGGATTCCTAGCTTCTGACCTGCTCTTGTGGCCACGGTATTTATATGGCTACTCCAGTTCAGTTTCTGGTCAATGGTAGCCCCTAGGATGTTGATAGTGGGTTATTCAGCGATGGTAATGCCATTGAATGTCAAGGGGAGATGGTTAGATTCTCTCTTGTTGGAGATGGTCATTGCCTGGCACTTGTGTGGCGCGAATGTTACTTGCCACTTATCAGCCCAAGCCTGGATATTGTCCAGGACTTGCTGCATTTCTACACGGGCTGCTTCAGTATCTGAGGAGTCACGAATGGTGCTGAACATTGTGCAATCATCAGCGAACATCCCCACTTCTGACCTTATGATTGAAGGAAGGTCATTGATAAAGCAGCTGAAGATGGTTGGGCCCAGGACACTACCCTGAGGAACTCCTGCAGTGATGTCCTGGAGCTCAGATGATTGACCTCCAACAACCACAACCATCTTCCTTTATGCTAGGTATGAGTCCAGCCAGCAGAGGGTTTTCCCCCTGATTCCCATTGACTTCAGTTTTTCTCGGGCTCCTTGATGCCATACTCGGTCAAATGCTGCCTTGATGTCAAGGCCAGTCACTGTCACCTCACCTGTTGAGTTCAGCTCTTTTGTCCATGTTTGAACCAAGGCTGTAATGAGGTCAGAAGCTGAGTGGCCCTGGTGGAACCCAAACTGAGCGTCACTGAGCAGGTTATTGCTAAGCAAGTGCCACTTGATGGCTCTGTTGATGACACCTTCCATTGAGAGTAGGCTGATGGGGCAGTAATTGGCCGGGTTGGACTTGTCCTGCTTTCTGTGTACAGGTCATACCTGGGCAATTTTCCACATTGCAGTGTAGATGCCAGTGTTGTAGCTGTACTGGAACACCTTGGCTAGGGGAGTGGCAAGTTCTGGAGCACAGGTCTTCAGTACTATTGCCTTGCTTGAATTCTTTCATAATTTTGAACACTTCTATTCTCTTACCTTTTCTAATGCAGTCAATGCAATTCTAGTTTCAAGTCTTTTCTTACTATCTCCTCTTATTCTGGTATCCTCCTACTAAATCTATCATGCATCATTTCCATGGCTCCAAAATCCTTTTCGTAATAGGTTACCCAAAACAGCACATCATACTCCACCTGAGACCTATACAATATCTTGTACAGATACTCTCCCAAATCCTTACTTTTGTAGTTGCTACCGCTGTACAGAACCCATCTGCAACCCTATCTTAAAATAAGAACAAAGTACTGGAAATGCTGAACAGATCAGATGCGATTTGTGGCGAGAACAGAGGAGTTAATATTCGGGTGTGGATCCTTCATCAAAAGTGGAGGATATTCCAGAAGATCAGCATTGAAAAAGGAACAGATCAAAGGAGTAGGGCTAAACTCACACACACACACAAATAATAGAATGACATGTAAAAGTGCTTATGCAGAAAACAGGAGATGGTAAAATTGCAGGAGTGAAATTGACCAATAGGCAGCATAAGAGAAATTAAAAATCTTGGGAGTAAAATCAATGGAAAAGATAATTTGGTAGTGTAAATAGGCTGCCGATCATAGTGCTTTCGCTGAAGACCAATTCCGCACCCATTATGTCTCATACTAATATGTCTCTTTTCAGTTAATCTAATGCCAGGAATATAATGGAATTATTAGAGCATTTCTGTAAGTTAAAGCTGTAGAATACATATCTTCCCTGTCAATTAATTATTCTCTTAAGCTGCTTTTGCTGATTCATTGTATAGATTTGCAAAACATTATTGTCAGTGAAATTATTCTTTCAAAGAATCAAGCTTAAATTCCTAGTGTACCATTGCAAAATCATTTATCATTTTCCGATTCAATTTGCAGAGAGAGTTTCCAAGGGACCAGCTGCAGAGAACGATGAAATTGTACCTTCAAGGCTTGACATTAGAGTTGGAAGAATTATAAGTGTGGAGAGGGTAGGTTACAAGCATAAGTGTGAATCCTTTGTGGCTGAGTAAAATGTGCTTTCTCTCCAGTAGTTTCTACCCTTTTCCAGTAGGTTTGTGGCACGGTACTTAGTTATTGTTTGCTACTTATTCCCAGAGACCATAATTTCAATTAAATAAAGGTAGCACATTAGAGCAGTTTTGTGATTGGATGTGGGAGTAAACCAATATATATGGGGTAGGCATTGTACTTGGTCCTTGTTATGACTGATGTGGGATTTTTGGATATTTGCAGTGGCCAAAAATGAAAATATTAATTCTCAAGGACTATTATGTCTCACCCTGAGCAGGCACGATGCAACCCTTCAACATCAGTTTTTAAGATTGTTACGCCTTCAGTGAGACCGTTAATGTTCAACTTAAAGAATTACGTGATAAGATTTCATGTTTAAGACTTCTATTACAACAACTAAATTAAAAGAAATCCCTATTAATTAAATAGCACTTTGTAAGTAACTAATAGTCCAAATTACAGAGAAAAGTATTTTCTTCACTTATTAAAACACTTGAAAACCCCACACCGCACAATACGTTACATAGTCCTCCTTGATGGCGAAATCTTTGAAGTTAAAAGTCCCAAACTCTTCCCAGTTGCAATAGATTGGATCTCCCAGATCTTAGTCAATGTCCTCTTTGTTCATTTCTCCCAGCACTTTCAATATGGATGTTGTGAATAAGGTGATCCCTGCTGATCTTTTCCTTCTCTGCAAACTTCAACTTTCAAAACAGGTTCAAGTCTTTGAGTCTTTCACTGTATATCTTTTGAGAGCAGGTGTTCCCTCTCTCCTTTGAGGCTGCCACTGCTGGTCTTCCCTAGAGCATGTCTGCCTTCAGAAAATCTGTTGAATTTATCTGGAATCAAAAGTCAATAGCCCATTGTCCTTTTTCAATATACGAAGTCCACAAGTCTGGCTACAGCAGAGCCACCAGGGCTTTCCATTGTTTCCAGGTGTTAACAGCTGCCATGCATATTGTCTGGGAGGGTGAAACCCATTGTTCTTCAGGTGTTATACCCTTGCAGTCTCTGCTTTTCATAAAGAGTCTTTGATCTGGGATCTATGTTGTCCTGGTAACCAAGGTTTCTGTCTTGTCTTTAAGCAGAGTTGATGAGGTCACCTGACTTCTCCGACTCCATCTTAAACTTTTAAAAATCACAGTTTTTCAAAACATAAGCATGTTACAAAGTCCAGCATTCATAACAAAATTCAGTCATCATTTCTTTTTCTGTTATATTATCGCTTCGATGTGAAGGGTTTTTACAGCAGGAAATTGCAATGTATTGCAGATGAGAACAGAATTATCGTTTAGTAAAACAGGTAAAATGAAAGACATTCATAGCCATTTCCTAATTAGTAATATTTAAATAAATTAAAATATATTTTAATTTGTAACTGGGCGATGAGATGAGTTTGGCTTCTGAGACATGGGTTCAATTGGAATTTGTTTGGGCGTTTTCAACCCAATTTCTTCAAATTGAGGGATCCACCGATCTACTCATAATTTGGAACTTAATTTGACTGTTAGACAAACAAATCAAAATCAACCATTGAGATTGTAATTAATGCACCATGTTGGAGTAGAGTATGGGAGCTCTTTTCTTCATTAGGTCTTGGTGTAGCTTACCTGCAAATGCTGGTTGATAATGTTGGGTCTTAAGTGGAAAAATGTTATGTTCTGTAGCATTAAAATTGATCCTGTACTTCAAACAACCGAAGGAACTCTGGTTAACACAATGGCTGCTTTGATTTAATTTTGTTATACTATTACTGGAGTCTGCAATTACAAAGGGCTTATGAATGACCTACCCCTGCTCCTATCTCCTATTTCCTATATCACATTAAGAAGGATTTACTGAAATAGATAAGCTCCGCTAGATGGATAATTACTAATGGTAGATAATCAAGAAGTGGCTTTTGTTAGAATCATGTATTAATCCTAAAGTGAATAGCAAGATAAACCTTGTTTATTGTACACTTACCAGGGTACTTCTATAAGCATGATGGTGCTAGTTGAGTGTCTCTCAAAGTTATCACATCACAAATGTTATAGTCTTTGTGTGGTTCACTTAAAAAGAAGTGTTTTACAGTACAGCAGTGTAAACAATAAATTGTTACTTGGCAAACTAAACCCAGGTTTTCTTTAAGTTAATTGCAACAATAGTAACTTTACAGAGTTAAATTTCTATAAAATATTGAATCCAGACATATAATTCCATTATGCCAAGTCCCTTCAATTTAGCTCCATTTTGTGGAACAACCTATTCAGTTCCATCATATTTATTTTCTGCAAACCTATTTTAATAGTATTTGCACTGTGCACTCTTGTGGCAAAAATGGTACTGCAACTGGCAGCAGCAAGTGTGGCGTAAAAATGATTTTTAAGCTAAAATCTTTAGGTCTGCCCTATCTTAGTACAAACCAAAGTGTCTTGATTCTGAAGAAAACCTTGTTTCTTGTCAAGCCAGTTGTAAAATGAAAATCAGTCTTTTCTCCCAAGTCAGGAATAATTTTGCATTCTACTGCCAGCAATATTTCATTTATACCACACATTTAGTCATATCTTTTCTTAGTTTTATTTTTGACTTCATTAAATATTGTTGGTTTGCATTAAACAGATCCTCCTAACACTTGTTTCATAAACGGATTGTTTGGGGGTTAACTTTCTGTAAAATCTACAGGCTGGTTGTCTTGAGTTTTGTCACTTTTTGTTTGGGCCACTAAATGGAATATCTTACCAGAGCAGAACATTCCATTCATAGGGTGGGGGTAAAGGTAAAGAAAACTTCACACAGTGTCTGTTTAGAACCATACAGCATCTCTCATTAAAGAGTGCTGTTTCATCCAATTGAGAGAGGGCAACTTTTTTCAGTGTTGCTGTATGGCTCTTCGTTTCTTGAAACTTTATATTGTGTCGATGTCTGTTTGATTGTATGTCCATTTCCTCCTGATAACCTTCACCCCCACCAGATGCTGTCCCTTTTAAATAAAGTAGGTTTTAGATCTATCGAAGAACCTCACAGACACAATGGCCAAATTGCCTCTTCCGTGATGTATCGCTCTATGATTTTATACGATATTTCTTTAGTTTTTCAAATGAAGGAAGAGGAGTGACAGTCCTGGGATTCAAAAACTGTAAGTGCTGGAAAAACTCAGCAGGTCTGGCAGCATCTGTGGAGAGAGAAACAGAGTTAACGTTTCAGGTCAGTAACCTTTCATCAGAACTTCTGATGAAAAATCACTGACCTGAAACATTAACTCTGCTTCTCTCTCCACAGATGCTGCCAGACCTGCTGAGTTTTTCCAGCACTTTGTTTTTATTTCAGATTTCCAGCATCCACTGTATTTTGCTTTTATTATCGTCTTGGGATTCAACCCCAGCAGCCATCTAGTTATGTGGGAGTACTAGTTAAAAGCATCACCAGCCAGCTAATTAAGTGAACACTGAAAATTATCTTTACGTTCTTCATTGAAATCCTTATTCAATGTGATTTTTATTCTTGGAGTGCTACACATATAACCTAATGACTCCGATCTCCAGTGACTAAAAAAAATCTCTCATCTCCCTAAATCAATGCAGTGGGTATCACTTTCTTATCCTTTAGAACCCAGCTTTTAATTTTTTGTGAAGCAAAATCAAATTATCAATTTTAACTTCCTCTCAGCTGTATTCATTATTCATGGTGGTTTCATTATTTACCACCAGCAATGGCTCTGATCTCTTTGATCAGGCCAACAAGCCAGGTCTTGAAGTATTTTGAACAACCTGTCAATTCACTTTGCTGATCATCCCAGTAAATCAGCTATCTTCCTAGATCTTTTCCTCCTTTCTAATCCTAACTCTTACACTTTGCCTCTTCACTACTGAGCTTTTCTGATTTCTGTCTAAATGCCCAGAGACAAATTGCACACTGCAAACCAATCCGATCTTATTTGACACCATGTCAGCCAGATTGAAATGTCTTTGAGAATTCTGCTACATTTTCCAGTTGCTGCTTTCACTCTATGCTGCAATAACTGATATTCTAGTCTCCATTGTTCTTGTCGGCTGTCCCTCGATTCAAGGATGACACCTGCTTGGGGTGGTGAGTTTCTGCCATGGATCTTCAGGTGACTGAACTGGCCGATTCTTGACCTGCAGATCTTTGGGCATGTGGGGCAAGGCATTCCCACAAGGTAGTGGGATCCAGAGTGCAGGATTTGCTTCCTTTTCTTCTTTGCCACTGCTCTGCCTCATCATTAAGGCGTTTGGACTGGAAGCATGATGCAGCTTGATGGACAAGTTGTCACCATTTTGAACGATTGGTAGCAAGCTCCTGCAAGTCATTAATGTCAATGCTGCCGCGCTTCAAAGAGAGCTTCAGAGTCTCTTTAAAGCATTTTTTTTATCCTCCCCTGGAATGCTGACCATTTGTCTGGCAGCAAAGACCATGTCGGAGGTTGCTGTAGAAGGCCTAAGCCACACTTTAGGGAGGATCACTCTGGGAGGATTTCCTCAGCCACAGGAAGTACGTGATTCAGGAGAATGCATGTCAGGATTTTCCCTGCGATGGATAAAAGGGAAATACCTCAATAGTTTCCACTGCATGATTTAACTCCCTTCTTGAAGATAGTTGCAATTGTCGCATTCCTGAAGTTAGGGCGGAGTTCTTTTTCCTCCCAAATCTATGGGATGAGTAAATGGAGTCTTGATGTGAGCAAAAGGCCACCAGCTTTGAAGAGCTCTGCTGGAATACCATCGAGCCTGCAGGCTTTGTTTTCCATTCATTTGATTGCTTGTTGTACCTCTGCCATCGATGGTGGTTCAGCCATGGATTCTACTACAGGGTGCTGAGGGATAACCTGGAGAGAATCAACTGTGGATTCATGGTTGAGGAGTTGTTGAAAATGTTCTTTACAGCGTTGAAGGATGGCATTATCATTCTTAAGAGAGAGACATCATCCTGTGAGTGAAGGGGATTTTTGCAATTTGACCTTAGTCTATAGATGGCCGTGGTGGTTTCAGAAAAGCTTTGCATGTCATGATGGTCAACATATTGTTGGATCTCTTGAGTTTTCTCTTCCCACCTCTTGTCCTTTATCTTCTGGATTTGTCTTTGGTGTCAACCTTGAGCTGTTGGAATGCTGCCTCCTTGATTTGCAACCTTGGCAATTCTGCCAGGCAATGAAGGCTGCTCATTTTTGTTCAAGGGTATCCCATATTTCAGCATCATTTGCGTTGAACCAGTCCTGGTGATGACGATGCTCGAAACCAATGGTCTGGACACAGGAGTCTAGTACAGCTGAGTTTATTTGTTCCCACTGTTCTGAAATTGAGTAGGATCTGATCTGGTACTACATCTTGGTCAGTCTTGCCTGTCTTTCTGTTTCTTGTTTTAAAAAACCTGACAATCGCACCTGGCATTGTGAGCCAGCTTTCTGTGTGCTCTTATCTTCTGTAAATGCAATATTAGAGCTCCTAAATTTAAATTTATTGAAAATTGGTGCCAGTTGTTGTCTTCCCCCTCCAGCTGTCATTGCTAAAGCGCTCTCTCAAATTCTGGTACTATTCAATTCTAGTTCTTCTCTGTCCACATGGCGCCCTTGCATCTGTTCTAAAGAGCTCATTTTTTTTCTCTTCCAACTGAATTTCAATGTGAAGAATCTCCATTGCACCATTCTATTGTACGATTATGATCAGAATCAAATTTTATTCCCTCTAGATGTGGTTTCCAAAAGACCTGTTGCTGTGGTAGTATTCCTTCTCATTATATTCAAAACATATGTACCCCTGAATTTACTCTTGATCGATGCTGTCTGTTCAGTCTCCTATACTTCTAGTGGACCTTTCCTCTTTCTAGGAGATTTTTTTTTAATAATTACTTTTATCCCTAAGAATCCTTCTAATTCCTTATTGCTCTTATACTGGTATTTTCTAAAGTTATGGCAGCTACTGTTAATTTTAAAGTTGTCCATCACAACAAAAATTTTGACTAAACCATGATTGCCAGTATGGTTCTCAGCATGGCTGCTGCATCGATCTTTTTGCCTCTAGTGCCTGTCACTGCATAGGCACCTTCAAGTAGTGAATACAGTCTGGCACTTTGAAATTCCAAACATGCTGCCATTGTATGGCCTCCCACTAAAACTATGTTTGTGGCTATTTAGCTTCCTCTCAAATTACTTTCTCTGTGCAATAGTCAGAGAGTAATCATCAGGTGGATTTTCTGTTAACTCAAAAGCTTCCTAGAGCTCAGACCTCTCTCCTAAACTGTTCTTCCTTTGTGCAAATGACCTTTACTTAACCAGCCATCATTCTTTTGCTGCTGATGTAGTTCTACATCCATCATTTTTTCATGCGTGCCTCAGGGACCATAATTTTCAACCCTCTCAGTAATGTAACTGTAACACTACAACTTGATCTCCATGCCCTTCAGTGTGGCAATAAAATCCCATATCTTTTAATTTCTCAAAGGCAGTTTCTTTGTCACTCTCAGGAGTCTAAATGATAGCTACACTTTCTTGTCTTTGGCTCCAACTTTACTTTATCTGTCTCACTATCACCTCTGTCCTCAAATGAAACTCCCTCAACTTTTCCCTAAAGATGCAACTGAGAAACTTGGTTTCCTCGTAAGCTAACATGTTATCCTTTCAACAACTATTAATTCTATCTAAAGCCAAAACCCATCCAAAACTAGGCCTGCTGCTCACGATCTGGAAAGACTTTTCTACCATCTCTCATAGAAATAGGTAGATACAAGAAAATGTTTGTATTCTGATAGGCAATCTATCACTCACATTTAGTTTCCAACCTCCTATTGCAATCTTTTTCTTTAGGTTATCAATACTGGTCAATGCTTTTCTGAACATTCCTCTCTTGTTGCTTGTACACTTGAAATCCACCACCCTATAAACTCTTTCTCCTGTTTATATCCTAAGTGGGTTAAAATTAAGGCTGTTCACACACCTTCCTACTTTTAACAGAGTCTATCCCAGGCACTTTCTACCTGACACTGTTTTATCTTCCTCCAGCAATCTTCAGGCTTGTGATCACTATTTCCTAATGTACCTCAAATATATAGTGGGGAAAAAAAGTGAGTCTGATTGTTATGAAATGGATTTATTTTCTTTTTGTTTACCGCAGCACCCTGATGCAGATGGTCTCTATGTGGAAAAGGTGGATGTTGGGGAAGCACAGCCACGGACAGTTGTCAGTGGGTTAGTGCAGTACGTTTCTGTTGAGGAGCTCCAGAATCGTGATGTCATAGTGTTATGTAATATGAAGCCACAAAAGATGCGAGGAATCGAATCTCAAGCCATGTTGCTTTGTGCATCCATGTGAGTAGATAGAATAGTAATTAAGAGTCCTGGAGTCTATTAAAACATGGTTTGATCACTGCACTATAAATTTTTGATAAAGGACCAACTTTTAAATAAAAAGTTAAAGGCAACTAGCATCAGAAATGTTAATGTTGGGCCAACATTTTATATTTCTCCAGTTGTGTTTTTTAATATTTTTTTAAATATATTTTAAGATACAGCACTGAAACAGGCCCTTCAGCCCACCGAGTCTGTGCTGACCATCAACCACCCATTTATACTAATCCCACACTAATCCCATATTCCTACCACATCCCCACCTGTCCCTATATTCCCCTACCACCTACCTATACGAGGGGCAATTTATAATGGCCAATTTACCTATCAACCTGCAAGTCTTTGGCTGTGGGAGGAAACCGGAGCACCCGGCGAAAACCCACGCAGACACAGGGAGAACTTGCAAACTCCACACAGGCAGTACCCAGAATTGAACCCAGGTCGCTGGAGCTGTGAGGCTGCGGTGCTAACCACTGTGCCACTGTGTAAATTAGATGTTCAGAACACTATTATAAACAAATTCAGATAATCCACTTATGGGCGTGATCCTGTATAAAAATAACTCCATTTTATCTATGCAATCTTTTCATATATCTTATGTTCCCTTTTTATTTATGATCACTTTCTTATTAGACAATAATTTTCAGATCTGGAGCATTACTGGTTGTCTTAATCAAAATGAAGGCACTATAAATTAATTCCAAAAGAGATGTACCAATTTGTCCACATCTTTGTTCAGATAAATAATGAAATTGAACAGATCCAGTGATGATATCAGTTCCATAAGTGGAATGTTAATACATTAATTTGTTCATATTATGCATCTCGTAATACAGTAAAGCATTTTGGCTTGTATTACTTTGAGCTGAGATAGGCATGTTTCGTTATTCTTTTGCCTATCAATCTTTGAAATTAAATAGTATTGTGACAGTATAATGCTAACACAACTTTATTATTGCAGATGGTGTATAACCAGTATCTCTGCTTTATTGCCATATTCAGTACAGTAAGCTTTAAGCTTGGGCAGGGAGTACTTTATTTTTTAGCTTAATGTGAGCATTTGCTAACATTGTCACTATTTTTGCTTTTGACTGTTCTGCATGCAATACCTCAGCTTCTTCGAAGTTCTTCTATAGATGTTTGACCTTTTTTTTAATGTGAAGTGTTAGATAGAATTCTATTTTCCATAGGGTTATCTCTGACACTGCTGGATTTCCTTCTCCTTCCAGCTTTCTAAATTGCTCTCTAGGCTGTTGAGTCACTGAGATCTCCAGCTCCCATGTATAAAGATATCAGGCCTTCCGTTACCTTTGTCAAAGACAGAACCTGCTTGAAGATCAATCTATTGTACCAAATTCATCACTTGGTGATGAAGAGTAATAGAATAGGCATTCAGATAGTATAGTTTTTCATTGTAGGATTTATTTACCTGCTAGGTATTTGCCAACTTCATCTTGATGGAAGCAAAGCACAAAAGGACTTAAAATGTTTTCCTCACTTTCAGGTTACTATTTGTCATAACTATTGATAACTTGAAGTTAAGGAATGGAGCTTTAGTCTCCTTACTGACTGTGAATGACCTCATTTGAATATAAAATTCCTGAAATAAGCATTTGCTTAGTGCTTTTCCCGATGCTGGGCCTCACTTTTTCCTCTGAGATGAAGGGAACAGTACTAACACACACACTAGGGGTACAAATCCAAATCTTCTTTGGCTAATTTATTTATGTTCACTTTTTTTTATTTGTGCATTTACTTCTGGAACCTTGTGACTGCGTTAGCATTTTTAAGGTCATTATATTTATCAAAACATTCTGCAACCTTTGTCATTTTGGAAGTTCCAGTTCTGTCTTGAACAAATTGCATTTGAGCCAAGATGTTTCAACTGGAAATTGATTTTGGAATACTTTGTACTTTGAAGCTGATGCATATTTCATAGCATTGCAGCTTTGATGTAATATATAGACCAGTAAATTTAATCAGTTTCTGACTGGGAACACTGACATGTTTCCTATAGCCTGCATTTGGCATCATCTATTTAGGCAGCATCTTCAAATATAAAAGTAGAAAAATGCCCCAACGGATAGAAGTGCAAAAAAAAAAACAAATCTCAGGTATGTTTACACTAGGACCAGCCAGATGGACTATAGTGACCTTTACCGGTTCTGTACTTTCCTATGTTATATATCCTGGAGTTGTTAAAAGTGCCTGACCAGCTAGCTCTGTCATCTTTAGGGCTTCTAGCTGGAACTCAGTTCAGGCATTCTTTCTCTTTGCTGGATCTCACTTTTTCCTGTGAAGTGAAAGGAACAGTATTAAATCTTGCCTTAGGGATACAAATGCATAAATGGCAGCTCTGCTGTACCTCACCAAATAACCATTCTTCATTTATGATTCTGAACAGCAACTTGGCAGCATCTGATCCCAGCCTGGCTCTTCATGGTCCTGGTGTTTGCATATCCACTTTCAGCAGAATTTGCTGGGTAGCCACATGAGCAAGAAACGCAGCTGATGTTTTTCTCCTCACAGCTCAGGGAAGCTGAAGCTAATTGTAGTGGCCCCTACTGCTGTTACAGGTAGAAATCAAAAAACCCAGAAGCTTTTTAGTGTGTATGCCTCGGTGCATTTACCCTCTGAACCTGCCCCAGCCTGAGCACCGATCGGAAGGACTGCTCCCAAAGTGCATCCTACCTGACCTGTGTCTGTTTGTACTTGTGGGTTCAGGTCATTGAAATTGGTCTGACATATCTCAAAAGTGTACATTAATGATTTAGACGTGAATATAGGAGGTATGATAAGTAAGTTCGCAGATGACACGAAAATTGGTGGTGGTGTAAATAGTGAGAAGGAAAGCCTTAGATTACAGGACGATATAGATGGGCTGGTAAGATGGGCGAAGCTGTGGCAAATGGAATTTAATCCTGAGGTGTGAGGTGATGCGTTTTGGGAGGACTTAGAAGGCAAGGGAATATACAGTGGATGTAGGACCCTAGGAAGTACAGAAGGTCAGAGGGACCTTGGTGAACTTGTCCACAGATCACTGAAGGCAGCAGCACAGGTAGATAAGGTGGTTAGGAAGGCATATGGGATACTTGCCTTTATTAGCCGAGGCATAGAATATAAGAGCAGCGAGGTTATGATGGAACTGCATAAAACGCTAGTTAGGCCACGGCTGGAGTACTGTGTACAGATCTGCGCACCACACTATAGGAAGGATGTGATTGCACTGGAGAGGGTGCAGAGGAGATTCACCAGGATGTTGCCTGGGCTGGAGCATTTCAGCTATGAAGAGAGACTGAAAAGGCTAGGGTTGTTTTCCTTGGAACAGAAGGGGGGACAAGATTGAGGTATGCAGAATTATGAGGGGCATTGATAGGTTAGATAGAAAGAGACTTTTTCCCTTTGCGGAGGTGTTAATAACCAGGGGGCATAGATGGCAGGATCCCCAAAGACACATTGTACAGCGAGCTCGCCACTGGTATCAGACCCACCGGCCGTCCATGTCTCCGCTTTAAAGACGTCTGCAAACGCGACATGAAATCCTGTGACATTGATCACAAGTCGTGGGAGTCAGTTGCCAGCGTTCGCCAGAACTGGCGGGCAGCCATAAAGACGGGGCTAAAATGTGGCGAGTCGAAGAGACTTAGTAGTTGGCAGGAAAAAAGACAGAGGCGAAAGGGGAGAGCCAACTGTGCAACAGCCCCAACAAACCAATTTCTCTGCAGCACCTGTGGAAACGCTTGTCACTTTAGAATTGGCCTTTATAGCCACTCCAGGCGCTGCTTCACAAACCACTGACCACCTCCAGGCGCGTATCCATTGTCTCTCGAGATAAGGAGGCCAAAGAAGATAGATTTAAGGTAAGGGACAGGAGGTTTAGAGGGGATTTGAGGAAAAAAATTTTCACCCAGAGGTGGTTGGAATCTGGAATACACTGCCTGAAGAGGTGGTAGAGGCAGGAACCCTCACAACATTTAAGAAGTATTTAGATGAGCACTTGAAACGCCATTGCATACAAGGCGACAGGCCAAGTGCTGGAAAATGGGACTAAAATGATTAGGTGCTTGTTGGCTAGCACGGACACGATGGGCTGAAGGGCCTGTTTCTGTGCTGTATAACTCTGACTCTAAAAGCAGATCTGACCCTTAGTAAATGCTTCTTCTCGATCCCCTCCAAATGAGTGCCCAACCACCATCCCAAGAAGAAAAATGAGTTGAAAGCTGCAATTAGACCTGCCTCATTACAGTATATTTTACATACTTGCACCTGCTGCAGGTGCAAGTACTCCACTCCCTTCACCTCTCAGGGGACACCCAAGAAATCCCTGGGAACTGTAAAGGCAGTGAAGCCCTGACATCATGGGTCTCCACCCTTTTTTCTTCTAATTTACACCTGAAAATTGAGCATTCCCCACAGCAGAAGAAAATCTACCCCTAAATATTAAATTAACTGCAAGAACAATTACTATTTATTGTGGCACTAAAATTGGTCTGTGTCCTTGGCAGTGTAGAGGGAATAGATTAGTCAGGGCTGCACTCCCGAATGCTGTCCATTATACCAACTGAGAAATGGCTGTCATTGTCGAATGTTAAAATAGGACTCAGCTGTGATAATCTCCATTATCAAACAACCTGCTGATGTTATTCAGGTTCTTAGCTAAAGAATATTCATTTGGATGAGATACCAGAGCTGTGCCAGTAGACTAAACATGAACCAGCATCTGCAGGAGAGAGCAAGGGTATGCTTATAGCGCAATATCTGTAGCTTTATTGTTTTCATCTGTGCCTCTACAATGGACAGTGTACATTAATTGAACTCTGTAGTTTTATGGTGTTTAGTTGAAACTTGCATTTTCTTACTTTGTAAAATATTTCATTACAATTGTTGCCATCAGTGTGAACTAATTAGAAATGTTGCAGATGTGTGACAAAGTTGCACAATAGGAATGAATGAAAATGGCACTTTTCCAACAAACTGTAACCTTGACAATAAGGTGGTGAAATAATGTTTAAAACTAATTAGGATGATGGTAAATGTGAAAAATATGAGAGAATGAGCAGTGGGACGGCACAGTGGCGCAGTGGTTAGCACCGCAGCTTCGCAGCTCCAGCGACCCGGGTTCAGTTCTGGGTACTGTCTGCGGAGTTTGCAAGTTCTCCCTGTGACTGTGTGGGTTTCTGCTGGGTACTCCGGTTTCCTCCCATAGGCAAAGACTTGCAGGTTGATAGGTAAATTGGCCATTGTAAATTGCCCCTAGTGTAGATAGGTGGTAGGAGAATTGAGGGAAGGTGGGGATCTGGTAGGGAATATGGGATTAAATGTAGGATTAGTATCAATGGGTGGTTGTTGGTTGGCACAGACTCGGTGGGCCGAAGGGCCTGTTTCAGTGCTGTATCTTTCTAAGAGTAAATGGTTCAAACCCAGATCTTTACATGAACATTGATGTTCAGTCAAGTTTTTGCTCCTTGTAATTACAGAGAAAAAGAAAAGCGTCAAGTGGAACCATTAAATCCTCCAGAAGGTTCTGCCGCAGGAGAGCGTGTGTTTGTAGTAGGATTTGAAAATGGTACAGCAGATGATGAACTGAAACCAAAGAAGAAAGTATTTGAAAAATTACAGGTAATATTTAAAACAGGAAACTATTGAAGGATTTATTGAAGAGAGAAAAAAGCATACTCTTGCAGCAAATTGTTTGCACATGATATCTCTTTGCAGCTGTGAGTAATAAGCTTTCTTTTGGGATTTATGAGAATTTGAGAAATGCGTTTGAGGTTATCATTACAAGATGTAGACCAAATGTGTGAGTAAAGAAATTCAACAAAAATTGAAACTGACAACACAAATACCAAAGTACATGTATTTGACTAGAAAGGAGTGCAGTGAACAGCTTGAGGGTTTATGGTGATTGGAAAGGTGTTACCAAGGAATAACTTCATTAGCTAGGAAGGCTTATTTTGTGCTCCAGGTGGCAGTGATTTTTTTGCATTTTTACTCCTAGTGCTACAGATTTGGTACAGATCAGTGATCCTATTCACTTCCTCGGCGGGGCATCTTTAGTTGGTAGGGTGTGCATCCATTGTGAAGGGGATTTCTGTGCATCAAAACTGTTCGTACTCCTTTTACTTAGGAGAGTGGATCTTCAGATCTGTTGGGGTCCAACTGTATCCATATTTTAAAGGTGCAAGGACAATGGCAGGACAGTTTTCTAACACACCATTCCAGCATCATAACTAATTAGTTCCTTCCATGATATTTTTAGGCTACTGTCATAACATTGTAAGGAGAAAAAGCTTTGAACGGTTACAGTTCAGATACATCACCTGCAGAATGAACTGGTCTACTTCACATGCAGAATTTACCACTGACAATAAATATAGCCCATACAGAGGCAAATTGAAATGGGACATTGCTCCATAGTCTCCTTCTGTGCTGTAAACCTCTGTGTAGCCCATGTTATTTGTTTGTTCTGTTAATGCGATCCAAAACTAATCCCACTGCCCCATTCTCTCTCCCTCAGCCAGTTCCTTCCTCTGCTTTAAATATTTATCCAATTTTCCCTTAAAATAAGCAATAGTCTCTGCCTTAGTGATTCACGCATTTCAATACTTGTATTAAATGATGTACAAAAATAATTTCCTGAGATTAAAACTTATTTTATTTCCAGGTTGATTTCAAGATCTCAGATGACTGTACAGCCCAGTGGCAGCAGAAGAATTTTATGACCAAACTTGGCGCCATTACATGTAAATCACTGAAAGGAGGAAATATAAGTTAGTGAACAAGGACTATATAGTTCTACATGGAAATACAAGGCTTGTTTTTCTTCTAACTTCAGTTCCATGCTTTATACAATTGGGATGTCATTACGTTGTAATCTGTCAATGAGTTAAACACAAGATAAGTCAGCTTCTGCCAGCGATAGCATAAAACAATGCAATATGAAGAAACTGGGTGCGGGTTCTTGGAAAAATCAGACCTTCATGAATAATAGTATTCTGAGCTAAATATACCAATTATGTGTGTGTTATGATACATTTATTTCTGTTGTGGCATCCCAGTAAGATTTCTGGGATAATTGTGGGCATTTTACCTTGACATCTGTCTTGCACTGTAGTAGGGAAATTTAATATTGTGATAACCAGACTCTTGAGTGACTGGATATTATAGAGTCGCTGTAATCACAAAGCAGCATTTTGTGTTGCAGCACTATCGGGTAACCTTGTTGAAGTATAGTACTTCTGTTTGTGAAAGGCCAAGGGAAAAAAACAATTAACATTCTTTAATAGTTCCCCCAAATTCCCATCCGAATAAACCAGAACATTATCAATTTTTCCAGTTTCTTTGCTGGCTTAATAGTATACCCCAACTGAAGCAGAGTGTGGACAGTCTATTTATCAATGTGTACAATTGCAAATTGGTTTCACTCAAAAAGATAATGAATAATTATACGCAGTCAACCTCAGAATTGTACTTCGATGATTTTAATCTGTTACTGCTACATATGAAATATTCTTTCCAAATTTAACATGCAATTAAACCATCTTAAACTAGATTTTATTGTCTGTCCATAGACATTTGCAGCATCCTGATTAGGTTGTACTTTTTGGCACAGGAAACTCCAGCACCCGAACATGTGCATAGGTGGTAAATTTCATTCATTGAGGCATTGGATCAGAGATTTCTCTCGCCACCACCTTGTAGTTGCTGCTTTGTATAAGTTTACCCCTACTCCTTACTTTGTGAATGGCTTGGGACATCTCTTTATGTTAAAAGCCGATTATATTGTTGTAAGTTATATCATGTTTGTTGTAATTTAGATGGTCTGAACATGATCAGTCATTCTAAACAACTACAATTACTGTGCATTCTACAGGTGATTTAAAATAATATTGACAAGTTTAACTGAAATTGCGCTTTTAAAATAGTGAATTGGTTGGAGACCAATACAATCCAAATGGCATCCACCTCTAAGCCACATTGCTCCCAGAATTGGCCAAGAAATTGGAATGTATATGCCCTCTGACATAGACACTATAATCAGAATGTTCAATGACACCATCAACTAAATATATAAATGTAAATTCTTGAAAATTCAAATAAATAATAAGTAATTCTGCCAAGAAACAGGTGAGCACACTGGATGCAGCAAAGGCTACGGGTGCAGTGCTGATGACTTGTGCTCTGGTCGCACCGCTAGCCAATTAAACACAGGCATCTACCCGACAAAGTGGAAAATTGCCCAGATATGTCCTGCCCACAAAAAGCATTCAATTGCCATCCCAACAGCCTATACTTAATCATCAGCAGAATGATGGAAAAGTTGTTGACACTGTTATCAAGTGACATTTATTCACCAATAATCTGCTCATAGATGCTCAGATTGGGATCCACCAGGACCACTCAGCTCCAGGTCTCATTGCAGCCTGGGACCAAACATGGATAAAAGAGCTGCATTTGCAGAGATGAGGTGAGCGTGCCCTTGACATCAAGGCAGCATTTGATGGGGTCTGACATCAAGGAGGCCTCATAAAATTGAAGTCATTGGGATTCGGTGGGGGAGCTCCCCACTGGCTAGAATCATATACAAAGGAAGATAGTTGTAGTTGGAAACCAGTCATCCCAGCCCCAGGACGCTGCTGCATGAGGTCCTCAGGGCAGTATCCTAGGCCCAAACATCTTCCGCCACATCTTCAATGATCTCTCCATCATAAGGTCAGAAGTGGGGATGTTCACTAATGATTGCACAGTGTTCAGTTCCACGTGGTTTCCATTTTTAAAAACTATGAAATTGTAATTGGTTTTCCAACATTAAGAAAATTCAGTTGCAGAAGTGGTGTAAATGATGTGTTTTCAATTGAAAAAGGCTAATGTATTTTTATTGAAGTGTTTTTTTTAAAAGTATTTCATCACTAATTAAGATTATTGTCAAGCTCCAACAATTACTATTTTGGCTGTAACTTGGAATCATGCAACACAGAAGGAGGCCATTCGGCCCATTGTACCTGCACTAGCTCCTTGAAAGGGCTATCCAATTAATTCCAGTCCTCTGTTCTTTCCTCATCGTCCTGCAAATTGTTCCTCGAGTAAGTTTTGCCAGAAAGCATCCTTTCTGGGGTTAGATTAACTGGACTGGTATATCAAGCACTTTGGCACTCGATTCTGTCACTAAAATCCCATAAAGCTGGCCACACGAGGACTTCAAGAAGCTCAGATTTCCAGCATTTCTAAGCTTTGGAAGGCAGATTGGTTACTTCCAGACCATTGTTAACTGTTGGTTTATGATGGAACCAAACTTTCTCCTAATTGTCCAGAGAATGGAATAAGGGTATGATGCGAAACATTTTCCGTGTCTTTGAAGCAATTATTTAGGAACAATGTATTTATTGCAGGTTGGATTGTATGTTTAACTCCAGGAATTATCAGGTTGGTTCTTTTCAGAAAAACAGAGAATCCCAAAGCTCCAGTTATAACTCAGTATTGCCTGTTGTGTTGCTTAGTCGTACAGTCGCCAGAGAAGTGATGAGTTAATTAGTCTCTGCTGTGCATCAGAATCTTGACAAACAAGGGAGTCAAAGGGTATCTAGGGTAGGCAGGAAAGTGGAGTTGTGTCCACAAACTGATCAGCCATGTTTTTTAGAATGGCGGAGCAGGCTCGAGGGGCCAAATAGACTACTCCTGCTCCTAGTTCGTACGTATGTTGTACTAGGGTATGTCAGCTAGAATTGGTCTCCGTATCTTCAGGTTTGGAAGGGGAGACAGAAAACTCAGGCAGAGTTCTTGCTGCTGATTGCTGGCCAGAGACAAGTGTGAGTGCACATAAAATGGATACTGGGTGAGGACAGGGGGTCAGGCTTTTTTTTTGTAATAGCTTCCAGATCTCGTCAACTACCCAGGCTAGCATAAGAAAAAAACCCTTTGAGTAGGATGTATGTAGCTAATAGCTGTGGAACTAGATCCTGTATCCGTCTCCTTTCAGAGTGGGGGAGTGTGAAAGTAGCGAAAAACAGGCATCCAGTGCTGTTTTAAAGAATACATTAAAGGCCGATAGCACACTGTTAAAGTGTGATGTTCATGATTTCTTTTGTGCTATGGTTTTGTGCACAAATCAGAGAGAATGCACACAAAGAATTGAGAATGAAAATAAAACAAGTAGAGGTGGGGCATTCCTTGAAGTGTAAACTCGACTGCACTTAAATGGAAATTATTAATGTTGAGGGAAATATATAATTGGACGTACCCTTCAGCTTATGCACATTTGAATTTTTTTTTTAAAAAGCCTTTCCATTTCATGCACATTTGAAGTTCATACTCACTTTGTATTGACCCATTTGTGTATTTTCAGGCTATAATAGCTCAAAATTGCTTTTGAGTGGCTCCTTGATTTGAATCTTAAATATGCCAAAAGTTATTGAACTTTTTTGGTGATCATCTCATGAGGTTACCACACCAATGCATCTAGCTATGGCGGATGCATGCCAAGTGGCACAGCTCACTTGCATCACAAGAATCTGAGTGTCTGTTCATAAAAATTTATTTCAGAATTGAAAACCTCATCCTATTTGATGACTGAATTGTCAAATTGCTGTGTTGGGAAATGATATGAAGCATATGTAACTAGTAGGGATGGTAAAATACTCCTACCAGTTTGCACATTTGATGATTTTAACCTTTTTGAAGTTTCTCTAACTCATAAAATATAAACTGTGAATATAAGCCTAGGAGAGTTAAAAATGTTCTCTATTAAGACAGCTAACTCTCAGTGAGCTTTTTGCCCTACCAAACATGCATTATACCTGGGAGAGTTCAGATCCTCAGGTGAGTTCAGACTCCATTCACGTTCATATAAATTTTTTAAATAATATGAAATGGTGAATGCAAATCAGAATGCAGAAAATGGAACTAAAAAATGGAGGCTTGGCATTTTCTTAAAATAAATGCATTTAAATTAAAATTATGTGTTAATACGTGGGAACTAACGAGTTAGATACATCCCTCAAGTTACGCCCCTGGAGTTTTTTTTTGCCTTTCCATTTTAGGCATGCTACAAGTTGATGGCAAGTTATAAATTTGGAGTTCGCACTCTATGTATTAGAGTGCTTGACCTTGATGCATGTGTTTTCAGGTTAAAGAGGGCTTTACATGCAAAAAATTGATTTCAAGTTGCTACTTGCTTTTGGTTTTATATCTTCCAGAACTTATAGATGATTTTCTAGTGCTCAAGTCATCAGCATGAAAATTTTACAGAAGAGTTTAAGGAAGGTGCAAAGAGTTATGGTTATGATACTGGACTAGCACCCAGAGGTCCAAGTCCCAGTATGACAAGTTGTGAATTTTAATTCAAATTATAGAAAAGGCACAGAATGTACTCCAGTTGGGAACTTTAGTGGCCATAGAGTAGTACCACCACTGATTAGAATGCCCAAGACCTAAAAGACATAGCTGCCAGACCAAGCCTCCCTGACACAAGTGAGAGAACAAACACTTAGTATCAAGTAGGTTTTTAAGGACAAATAGGCTAACAAGTCTGTCCACTGAAGCATGGGTAGGACTTCAATCCCTGTAAAGACAAAGGGGGAGGGATTTTTTAATTTTATTGAAACTCTAGAAGCTCCACAGTGTGTGTGTGACATCACCGACTGGTTTCCCTGCCATGAATGTGGAGCAGGAGTAGACCATTCAGCCTGTCGAGCCTGCTTCACCATTCAGTTAGATCATGGCTGATCATCTACCTCAACACCACTTTCCCTATATCCCCATATCCCTTGACATCATTAGTATCCAGATATCTAGTCATTTCTGTCTTGAACATGCGCAGTGATTGAGCTTCCACAGCCTCAGGGGTAGAAAATTCCAAAGATTCACCACTCTAAAGAAATTCCCCCTCATCTTGGTCTTAAATGACCACCTACCCCTTATTCTGAGACTATGTCCCCTGAAGCCAACTTGATTGACATGCTTGGCTTCCAGTTGACAAGAGTGTACTCTTGAGGCTGCAGGACCAAGTAGGGTTGGGGGTGCTGATCTCGGGGAAGATTGAAGGGTTTGGGGATGTGGTTGGAAGCCTCAGAAAATAGGAGGCCTGTAGTGGGGGAATAGAAGCCCAGGGGTTGAGAGCAGATGCTTGGGGGGTACGGGTGTCCGATCACAGGGATTTTCCCAGGCAGGCATGCTGAATCCAGCAGCTAAGTGTGAAGGGACCTATCTCCTGATTCAGCAGTCCCTAACCTCACTTTAGCTGGCAGGTATCCCAAGGCCCCAGAAACCTGACCAGCCACGGTTAAACTTTAAATGGTAAATAAAAATGTAGCACACAGCCTCATAATATTTAAAGTGCCAACCTGCCTCCTTGTAATGTCCCTCTCCTTTTCCCCCCCCAACCCCCAACCATCTTACCTCCATTTTAAGTGGAAGTGGGTCAGGATTTAAACCTTTTAACACTGCCACCAGGCCCAAGCCTGTCTGTTTTTTGGGGTTAAATTTCTCCCAAAGTCTCATCTTTGAAAAACCCTCCAACCATTGTGCTAAGTGGAAAAGGTGAAAGACAGATTTAGCATCCCATAATTTGGCATCTGAGGTGCCATAAGCCATTGGTAGCAGTTTCAATGCCACCCACAATATGCTAGTGGTCACCATTGATCAGAAACGTAATGTGGCTACAACAGCAGGGCAAAAGCTGGCTCTACTGTTATGAATGGCTTGCCTCCTGACACCTCGAGGCCTATCCAACATCCACAAAGCTCAAGTCAGGAGGATAATAGGAATACTTACCACTGGCCTGGATAAGTACAGTTGAAAAAACATTCAAGAAGCTGCACGTAACAAAGCCGTCTGCTTGATTGACACCTCTACCCCGACTGAGTATCCACCCCTGTCTCAATGGCTTCATTATGTACTATCTATACAATGCACTACAACAACTCATCACCTACCCCAAGACGTCCATTTCCTAGAAGGACATGATCACCAACACAATCACCTTCAATTATTCCTCCAAGTCATGCGCTATCCTGACTTGGACACATTTTCAATATCATGGAATTCCCTACCAGTGTTGGAGCCCGTCAAAAGAGCTACAATGATATAAGGAAACATTACACCACAACATTCTCATGGTAACTAGGAATAGGCACTAAATGTGGCTTTGCCTGCATGACCATTCTTAATGAATTATTTATGACGAGACTATTTTTTATCGACTTTGAACCAATCACCTTTATCTACTAATTTCCAGATTGATTAACACAGCCAAATTCCCAGCAACAGCCTGTTTCTGCCCTGCCTCACCCCTCCCTATCTCTGTAACCTCCTCCAGCCGTACACCCCTGTGAGATCACCGCACTCCTTCAATTCTGACCTCTTGTGCATTCACAAATTTAATTGCTCGACCACTGGTGGCTGTACCTTCAGCTGCTTAGCCCCTAAGCTCTGGAATTCCCTGCCTAAAGCTGTCCGCCTCTCTTCCCCTCTCTCTTCCCCTCTCTCTTCCCCTCTCTCTTCCCCTCTCTCTTCCCCTCTCTCTTCCCCTCTCTCTTCCCCTCTCTCTTCCCCTCTCTCTTCCCCTCTCTCTTCCCCTCTCTCTTCCCCTCTCTCTTCCCCTCTCTCTTCCCCTCTCTCTTCCCCTCTCTCTTCCCCTCTCTCTTCCCCTCTCTCTTCCCCTCTCTCTTCCCCTCTCTCTTCCCCTCTCTCTTCCCCTCTCTCTTCCCCTCTCTCTTCCCCTCTCTCTTCCCCTCTCTCTTCCCCTCTCTCTTCCCCTCTCTCTTCCCCTCTCTCTTCCCCTCTCTCTTCCCCTCTCTCTTCCCCTCTCTCTTCCCCTCTCTCTTCCCCTCTCTCTTCCCCTCTCTCCTCCCCTCTCTCCTCCCCTCTCTCCTCCCCTCTCTCTTCCCCTCTCTCTTCCCCTCTCTCCTCCCCTCTCTCCTCCTTTAAGGCACTTGTTAAAACCTATCTCTGACCAAGCTTTTCGTCATCTGTCCTAATATTTCTTTATGTGGCTGTTAAATTTTGTTCAATATGAATGTTCAATGTGAAGGACCTTGGGGCATTTTATTATGTTAAAGGCGCTATATAAATGCAAGTTTTTGTTAGAAATTTTGACTTCATTGGACAGGAAAATTAGGCAGGGTGTATTAACAGGCAGTCGATCCACTCGTGTGTTTTGTGCCCTTGCCAAAGTTAAATTTCACCACCTTAACGTGGGAGATTTAAATGCCTACTTCCAAACTATGAAATAAAGACAGAATTTTCCTTATTTATCTTGAAAGTCCTCTGGAAAAATTGCAAATTTATGAAGAAAACTCCGCCATAAATAATTTCCCTCATTTCACTATAATGCTAAAAAGGAATTATTCCCTTATAAAATGGAGATAGTCCAAAGTGGCCTTTCCTGTTGGAACATGTTTGAAATGGAGGGGGAGGGGTTGGAAACATCAACTAAATATCAAATAATCTGCAGGATTGCTGCAGGATCATTAGCTCCTTAAGGAGTTCTGACTAAACTAGGTCTAACGAAACATAACTTGAATCTTATAAACCAATGAGATTGCAGGAACAATGGCACATTTCCAGTCGAGAGATTAATTTTTGAAACCAGAAAGTACCTGGAATATCTGCACTTAGAATCTGGAAACCTTTGATTATTTGTTCCTGAGAATTGTTCTGTTCTCTAGATATTTAAATCTAACTCATTTATCTGCTATTTTTCACTGCTGCTTCATATATATATCTATATGGGTTCAGCTCCAACAACACTCAAGAAGGTCGACGCCATCCAGGACAAAGCAGCCCGCTTGATTGGCACCCCATTCACAAACATTCACTTCACCGATGCACAGTGGCAGCAGTGTGTACCATTTACAAGATACACTGCAGTAACGCACCAAGACTTCTTAGCACCTTCCAAACCAGCGACCTCTACCACCTAGAAGAACAAGGGCAGAAGATGCATGGGATCATCACATCTGCAAGTTCCCCTCCAAGTCACACATCATCCTGACCTGGAACTATATCGCCATTCCTTCACTGTCACAGGGTCAAACTCTTGGAACTCCCTTCCTAACAGCACTGTGGTGTATGTACCCCATATATGCTGCAGCGGTTCAAGAAGGTAGCTCACCACCACTTTCTCAAGGGCATTTAGTGATGGGCAATAAAGGCTGGCCTAGGCAGTGATGTTCACATCCCATGAACGAATATAAAAAAAGAAATTAATGGCACCATTGGGCAAAGCATTTATATTTTCTCACTAATCAATATAGTGGAACATTAAATCCCTTTAGTCTTTCACCTTAAATTTGTTTGCAAATGATGTTTTTTTGTAATGACTTTTTACCTAATCATAATTAGCAAAAAAATCTTCTGAATGCAGCCGTCTGATAAATGCACATAATTTGTATATATTTTTGTCTCGCCCTGCTCTGACCACAGAACCTGTCACCAATTCATAGCAATTTGCAACCTCATGGAGATTTTATGGACGATGTTATGTTTCGAATATCCATCATACCTGGGGGTAAAAAGATAACAATTGCTCCTTAACCAGGAATCCTGAAAGATAATATTGCATAAATTAACATCTTCCTGGTAACATATACATACATATATATACGGGGGGGTGCAAGCGAGCGGGCTGGGGACGGGGGGAGCAGCCAAAAGAGCGGAGCGACCGGAGAGAGCAGCGAGGGGGGGAGTGGAGTGACCGGAGAGAGCAGCGAGGGGGGGAGCGGAGCGGCCGGAGAGAGGGGTGGGGGGGAGCGGAGTTTGATGCATGGTTAGCGTTGCATTGCTGTACATAAAGAGCATGCGCAGAGGCCAACCAGGCGTGTTGTCCGAAGATGTACACGTCATGCGATGATATCATCGGCACATGGGCTAACCAGTCCTGGAAAGTTGGAACGCAGCGCACGCGCAGAGAGCAGGAGACAGTCTGCTCATGTGCCCACCTTGGCGTAACCTGATGACGTCAGTGGTCGGCTGCATTGTCAGGAATCACTGTATTTATAATTGCTTTATCTCCTATGGTTTCCTGAACTGCCAAGTACTATATCTTCACACTGGTATGTACCATCATTCTTACATATCAAAGCCGTAACATTCTTGCTACAGGAAACATATCATTTATGGTCTCACTAGAGTGGACGTATCACGTCGTATCAACGCTAAAGAGATACACTAAATTGTGTTAAGCTTAGTTTTAAATTAAATTTAAAAATAGAATTGAATTACCAGCTATAACTCGATTTGGAACTGTTGCTAAATGCCATCCAAATCCCAAGATTTTGAATTGTCAATAATCTCCAATCTGTTATTTTCAGCATAAACTGGCATTTAAATTCACTGCTTCAAATGCTCATGCACAGAATGTATTTTGACATATAACATGTTTTCAATCAAATTGTTGCCTGGTCTGGAGGGCATTAGCTATGAGGAGAGGTTGGAAAAACTCGGATTGTTTTCACTGGAACAACGGAGGTGGAGGGGCGACATGATCGAGGTTTACAAAGTTATGAGCGGCATGGACAGAGTGGATAGTCAGAAGCTTTTTCCCAGGGTGGAAGAGTCAGTTACTAGGGGACATAGGTTTTAAGGTGCGAGGGGCAAAGTTTAGAGGGAATGCGCGAGGCACATTTTTTACACAGAGGGTGGTGAGTGCCTGGAACTTGCTGCCAGGGGAGGTGGTGGCAGCAGATACGATAGCGACGTTTAAGAGACATCTTGACAAATATATGAATAGGGAGGGATTGGAGGGATATGGGCCCCGGAAGTGCAGAAGGTGTTAGTTTAGGCAGGCATCAATATCAAGATTGGCGCAGGCTTGGAGGGCCGAATGGCCTGTTCCTGTGCTGTACTGTTCTTTGTTCTTTGTTCTAAATGGCTCACAATAATACTACTCTCTATTTCATAAGGATGATTGTCAATATAGAGATAGTGGAAGGGTGGAGAGAGATGCTGATGAGATCGAGCTGGATGTCGTCAGCGTACATGTGGAATCTAATGCTGTGTTCTCAGATGATGTCAGTGAGGGGCAGCATGTAGATGAGATCTAAGAGGGGGCAAGGTAGAACTTGGGATCTCTAAAGGATTCGCCTTGCAGTGCTCTGTACAAATTTGTCATGTGTATTGTGTAACACTAATAAAATTATCAACCTATTCAGCATGTAGTTTACAAATACTATTCTAGTTTTTGATTTCATTTCTCGTTTTACTTCAACAGGGTTTATTTAGCTCATATAATTTTAATACACTGGGCCAGTATTTAATGCAGCTGATGAACAAATGTGCTGACCGTTCTTTAGTCCTGCCATTGTATGTTTAATTTCCATGGGATGTTGCATGGCAAGTTGCTGCAAGTTGGAAATCCAAATGACATGCTGCCCTCTACAGGGCACCTGGAGGCTGTATGAACAGGGCAGACTAATATCTATCTCCTTAGCCAATCAGATTGAAGCAGTAGGATTGCACAGCACAGCGATTGAACCCAGAAGTGTAAATTAGAATATTGAATTCAATGCCAAATCAGGTACGGTAAGTGCAATAAAGAGAAGGAACAGAAAAATTGGATTATGAGAGAGCGTAAAAAAGAGATGGAAAGAATAAGTTTTTTAAAAATGTTTAAAATCTCCAACAATTGAAAGGGAATGAGACTTCACACTAGTAATTATTAATTTCAGATAGGTTGTTGAGCAATAATAATATCACACTGTTAAAAAGTGTATTTAAACTGAAATGGACATGCCTTAACGTTCTGTGTTGAGTTTAGTTCATACTTAGCACGCAAGTACAGAATCTTCATGCTGGTCAGTGTATTTCAATGATGACCCAGACAGTGAGATGTTGTTTTGGTGAAGCTAACGATGGAATGGCACATTTTGGACAGAAACCTTCAGATTTAACCCCGCATCTGCCCTGGCCTGAAGTTGCTGTGCAATTTGCACATAAATTGTGGTGAGCACCATTAGCCTCACTGGCATTTTCAAAGTAAATTGGAGCCCATTGAATCGCTGTTTATTAAATAATGAACATTTATTTGCATTTGTAATGACAAAGAGAAATATATATATACAATTTGAATGTAATAATATTGATATGTTAGTTAAGCCAGTTGTTGCTGAAGGACTAAACTATCAGATATGTTTCATTAATTTTTTTAAATTGAACATCAATTATCCAGGTTCACATTAATCATGTACCTGATTGCAATATTTTTGCAGGAGCTAGGGCTGTGTAAGAAGAGATGTGGTAAAGTTAGTTCTTTACTCTAAGTGGTCTGATGGTGTTTTCATCTTTGTTCTCTGAAGTATCATCCAATTCTAAATAAGATGTTTTTACAATGTGGTGCCTGTAGAAAGTGGAACTCCCCAGTGAGTTTTCAACTACAGGGAGTCCTATGGAGACTTGTTGAATCAATTGCCTTCCAAGTGTGGGAACATTGAGTCACTTATTGTAATTCCGCATACTGCTGCTGAAGTGTCCAATGTCTCTGAATTCTTCAGTGTACAGGCACCGTACTGATGAAACATTTTGTTTGGATTTGAGTGGCACTTCAGAGATCCAAATTGTAACAAAATGTCACTAGAGCAAAGAATTAACTGTTTTATTAGAATCTTGTACATTGCAGCCACTGTGCAGAAGGACTAATTGAAACAATCCCATGGGGGATCTGTAATAGACAATGGCAGTGCTCTCTCTAGGCGATTAAATGCACAGATTCCACAGTTATTCCACTGCAATTTTATTTAGTGGGATTCTTGGTTATCTATTAGCTATTGGTGAATCATAGCAGATCTGCTCTAGTATGAGCTTAGCAGTCTATCTGTTTTCATCATCAGTTTTCTTTCAATCCAGAAACAATCACACTTATCCCCCCCAATTCTCCACTCAGTTTCCACCAATGTGTTTTACTGGAGGGCATGAGTTAATGGGCCTCCCTACAATCAATGTCAGTGTTAATAATTATTGTATGGATTATATGCCAACCAGCAAATAGATTTATCATGGTCCTATTTTGCCCTGAGCGCAGAAATTGTCATGAAACAAGGAGCACTGTCAGGAGGGGGATATATCATGGATGATATGATCTTTAAGTACTGTACATCTTGCTATTCAGTTTAGCATGCAGCGAAATCAGCAAATGGCTAACATTAAAGGGGTGATTTCTTATTAGTTTTCCTTTGTCTTTTGCCACCCTTCACTGAATAGTGAACTCTTGAAGCTGAAATCTCCCTTACCAACTTTCTTAACAAAAGAATGTACTGAACACATTCTAGGTATTAACAACTGATCTGACAGCATTGGAATTCCTTATGCATGTAACTAGCATATTCCAAACAAATCTATGCATTCTCAAAGCTTAAGATATGGTCATGCTAGATCCCCCCCCTCCCCACCCTGCCAAAAATGAGGCATATTAATTTCGCCACATGGACATTAAATTTCTAATTGGTGCTGGGAAGAAGAGAAGGCCTGTTACAAGGGCTGCCAAACTGGCTGGAAATACAGTTGCATATTAACAGTCACTGTTTGGAAAGGACAAAGGACCATTCCCTGACACAATACACAGAGCCAAGACATGGTCAGACCAGTTAGTCACATGGCTAACCTGCTTGGCAACCTGAGTTTTTTTTTTAATTTGTAAAAAAACAGTTTGAACTAGCCACAGAGACAGCAGAAAAGTCTGTTTACTCCTGGACTAAGAAGATCTCTCTCCTTTCTGCTCCCATCTCTTTCTCACAAGCCTTTGAACCCACTGAAGACACATGAACCCCAAGAGAGAAAAGTCTCCTACAGTGAACAAGATTTAAGAAGAATACTGGGCCCCAATGAAAAGCAAGATCTATCTACAATCAAGGACTCTACAATGAGCTTGAAGAACCATAACAACGACTCTTCAGATATTGCCTCAAGCTTTTCCACTTTGTTTTTCTTCTGCTCTTTTCTGTCTCTGCATGCGTGTATCGCGTATGCATGCTAGCATGGGGCGCATGGTGTATCCGTAGGTGTTAACTGAATTAAAGTTTAAGTTTACTAAATTTCAACTTTTCTTCTTTAAACCTAAGAAAGCCTGTTTGTGCTGGTTTCTTTTGCCTTATAATTAGAAAGCGGTGAACAAGGATTCACCAAGGGGGAGCTAAAAACAGTGTGTTTAAAATTAAACACTGTTACGGTAAAACCAGGTGAGAAAGAGTTCCAGGGGTTTCCTTTCAGTCTTCACCTGGTCATTACAGAAATTTGGGTGCCAGTGTCTGGAATTGATCCATAGACAAACGAGAGAAATTGGAAGTGGGAAGCCAAATTGTTCCCAATCAAAAAAAGTAAGATTTCAATACAGATTTTCTTGTGGTTGTGTGTGCTTGAATACTAACATGTCTGCAACTGAAGCTAGTAGCTCTCCAAGCCAGGGTGATGTAACTTGGGATAAGTTAAAAGCACTGTCTATGGAGGAGTTGAGGAAAATGGCTGAGCAGTGTGGGATCATTGTACATGGCAAGGCTAGGAGGTCTGAACTCCTAAGGCTAGTGGCCAGCCATTTTTCCCTTGAATCTGAAGAAGCAGAAACAGGGTTAGAAGCAGACTCCGACAGAGTACTGCTAGCAAAGATACAACTGGAACAGAGGAAACTTGATTTTGAGGAAAGAGAGAGCCTTCCAGCAGAAATGTGAAGAGAAAGAAAGAGAGGAGAGAGAGACAAAGACAGGAAAAGGAATGAGAGAGAGAATATTCCAAAAAGAATGCGAAGAAAGAGAGCTGAAGTGGCTTGAGTTAACTAGGGGGCGACAGAGTAACTCCAGTGAAAGCATAGCCAATATGGAGGAGCATAATTCAGGGCTTGGTACAAAATTGTTAAAACTAGCTCAGCTGATTCCAAAATTCAATGAGGAGGATATAGAAGATTTTTTTTGTGTCCTTTGAGCAACTGGCAAGGCAGCTAATATGGCCAGCTGAGACCTGGCCTCTTTTACTACAAAGCAAGCTAACTGGAAAAGCCCATGACGTTTATTCCCTGTTGTCAGATGAGAGTTCATCAAATTATGAACTGACCAAAAGTGCTAAGCTCGGGGCATATGAATTAGTACCTGAAGCCTATGGCCAAAAGTTTAGAACCCTCGAGAAGCAAGCTAACCAAACTTATCTGGAGCTTGAAAGAAGTAAGCAGCTGGATTTTGACCAGTGGCTGAGGGCTTTTAAAGTATAGCTCAGCTATGAGAATCTCAGAGAAGTAATTCTGTTAGAGGAATTTAAACACTTTCTCTCACTCTCCATAAGACCCATGTAGAGGTGCAGTGGGTCCAGAGAGCCTGGCAAGCGGCCGTCCTGACTGATGAGTTTGCTTTAATTTATAAGTCAGTGTCCCAGGGGAGAACCTTTCCTAGTCACCCCCACAAATTCAAACAGGACAACGGGTGGGTAGATGATAGGGGCCCAAGTAGTCCTGGGAGAGAAAGGGACACAGGGGGCCCTCTAGCTGAAAAGGAAGGTGCTGTGAGCAACAGTGAGATCCGGAGACCTGTGTGCTTCCATTGTAATAAAGCAGGGCATTTAAAAGCTGACTGCTGGAATCTAAAGGGAAAAGCTGTAGGGTTAATCAGGGCACACCCGCTCAGTGAAGACAGGAACTTGATGGAAAGCACAGCAGAACCAGCTGTGGCTTTAACTGCAGTGAGAGTGAGACCCAGGAAGCTTACTACTGCGTGCAGGAAAATTTAATCGGATTTTTGAAGGTTATCAGGGTTTTGTGTCTGAAGGGAAAGTAACCCTATACCCCTTGAGTGGGGCAAGCAAGCCCATAGTAATTCTCAGGGACACAGGAGTCACTAGATCCCTTTTACTGGGAAAAGGCCTGACCTTTCCCCCAGAGTGTACAGTGAACACCAAAGTGGTGGTGAATGGTATTGGAGAGCAGTGTATGCTTGTACCTGTACACTGGGTGCACTTGGAGTGTGACCTAGTTTTGGTCATAGAGATTGTCCTTAGTTTGCCTGTGGACAGGTTTGACCTGCTCCTAGGTAAAGATCTGGCAGGGGTGAAGGTGGTAGTCCCCCAGTAGTGAAAGAAAGACCACAGGAGGTCAGAGAGACAGGGCAGTGGTGGGAGACAGACCCCTGCAGTTTTCTTGAATGTTAGGGGATCAGGCCAAGATCAAACCAGCTCCCTCGGAGGAGATTGCATTGGCACTGCAGGAAGATGACCATGAATCCGATACTTTCTTTGGAAAGTTAGGAGACCCAGGGAATTAATTAAATGGATTTTCCCTAGCTGAGGCTCAGCGAGCCTGCCCAGTATTGCAAGAGTTAGCATAGGCTGCCCAGTCTGAAAGTGAAGCAGAGGGAGTCCCTGATTTCTACTATTTAAAGAATGAAGGACTGATCAAGAAATGGAGTTCTCCTCACAGACCTGAGAGCAAGGAGTGGGCAGTTGTTCACCAGTTAGTGGTGCTGTGGAGGTACCGGAGAGAAATATTAAGAAGGACCCATGAGACTACAGTGGCTGTACATGCTGGTATACGAATGACCAAAGCCCGCATAAGACAGCATTGACTGGCCAAAACTACACAAAGACGTGGTGGAGTACTGCAGGAGTTAGCACATGTGCCAAGTTGAGGGGAAACCCCAACCTACAGTGAAACCTGCATCCCTAAGTCCTGTACTGGTGTTAGGAGGACCCTCTAGCAGAGGGCTGGTGAACTGTAAGGGACCCCCACCTAGAGCAAAAAGGGACAGGCAGGCACAAGGCTGGCAAAAGGTTAGATAGAGAAGGGGAAAAAGTGACCAAGAGGGCAGGTTAAAGGAAGCCTGGGAGGAATCCCGGATGAAAACTCCTACTGTCTGGTCAGCCAACCCCGTAAAATGAAACGTTAGACCCCACATCCTCCTATGTAAATTCAGACACTAGAATCACCCCACTAGAGTTGCTAAGCATTTACAGGAACCTGCAGCAACAAAGAAACACCTCTAGGGGGCAGAGAAACCGTGGGGGAGATGCCTCACCTAGTTGAAGTGCCACAGTAGAGTGCAGTAGATTCTGCACAAATACCTGCAGGCAGGAGTGTCCTCTGGAAAAAGGGGAGATTAGCAAAGAATCGTTCCCCACAATCAGGGAAAAAAAGCGAACCATCCATCCCCTAAAGTCAAAAACCTTTGCATGACTCGGCAAAGCACTGAAAGAGAGTTCAGGATAGACCCACCCACTACTGACTCTTTTTTTAATAATAAATTACCTCAGCAGGAACAAAAACCTGAGGCAGCCGTGGAAATGGGCAAACGGAAGAGAAACTTCCCAATAAAAAAAGAACCACATGTTTACTGGGATGCCAAAAAGGGGGTATTAAAGCAGCACTGGCCCCAAGAGAAGACAGGTTGTAATAAGTTCTAGGATTTGTGAATGAATGAGAGAAATGCATGTTTTTTTCTGTATCTTATATTTTTTCCCAACCCCTTTAATGAAATGTGCTTTTCTCAAATCGCATTTCATTCCACTGAGTGTGGAGATGTCATGCTAGATTCACCTCCCCCTCTGCCAAGAATGAGGTATATTAATTTCACCACATGGATATTATATTTCAAATTGTTGCTGGGAAGAAGAGAAGGCCTGTTACATGGGCTGCCAGACTGGCTGGAAAGATGTTTACATATTAACAGACAATGTTTGGAAAAGCCAAAAGACCATTCCCTGACACATACAATACACAGAGCCAAGACATGATCAGACCAGTTAGTCACATGACTAACCTGCTTGGCAACCTAAATTATTTTTAAATTTGTTAAACAACAGTTTGAACTAGCCACAGATATAGCAGAAAAAGTCTGTTTGCTCCTGGATTGAGAAGGTCTCTCTCCTGTCTGCTCCCATCTCTTTCTCACAAGCCTCTGAATCCACTGAAGACACATGAATCCCAAGAGAGAAAAGTCTCCTACAGCGAACAAGGTTTAAGAAGAATACTGGGCCCCAACGAAAAGCAAGATCTCCCTACAATCAAAGACTCTACAGTGAGCTTGAAGAACCATAACAACAACTCTTCAGATATTGCCTCAAACTTTTCCATTTTATTTTTCTTCTGCCCTTTTCTGTCTCTATTTGCATGTGTGTATCGCGTATGCATGCTAGCTTGGGCATGTCATGCATCCATAGGTGTTAACCAAATTAGAGTTTAAGTTTAATAAATTTCAACTTTTCTTCTTTAAACCCGAGAAAGTCTGTTTGTGCTGGTTTCTTTGCCTTATAATTGGAAAGAGGTGAACAAGGATTCGGCAAGGGGGAGCTAAAAACATGGTGTGTTTAAAATTAAACCCTCTTACGGTAAGACCAGGTGAAGACTGAAAGGGAACCCGAGACCTCTTTCTCACCTGTTCGTAACAATATACAAGATATTGATATAGTAGTCCAGGTTTTTTATGGGAAGTGTTGAACTATTGAGCAAAGTGGATTACAGCCCTGTCCCCTTGCAAAGCACGCCATGTGGGCCTGAGCACGAACAGGACAATTGTCTTTGAACCATTATCTGCAAATGTTAAATTAAACTTTTTGACATTTATATTAAGTAGCTCATTAGCTGCTTGAGAAGCATTCAAGGAGCATCACTCAGGCACACTATAATTGTCAACCAATTTAACATTTTGATTAAGGATCACATTCTTTCAATGCTGACCTACCAGCTATGCAGTTCCAACATTGTTTCAGATTTCCAGCATTCAATTTATTGTAAATTGAGCACTTAAGACAAATGAAGCTATTATATATGATTTTTAAAGATATTTTGGTGATTTTATCTTCATGCAGTATAATTTTGATTGGTGAGAATAATAAAATACCTGCTCATTTGTTCCTCTTGGCCATTCCATCTGAGCAAAAACACAATAATTTGCCATTGCCTTATCAATGGCTTAACGCCATGTTTTATATCAAACCAATTTGTAAAGTAGTTTCTCTGAGCCTCTCAAAGAATTGTGTTTAGTGATAAGGGTAAAGCCCTGGAAGGCAATTTTTAATTTCACTGACTGAAGTTCTTGACTTCGCCATGTGATGTTGCTGTTTCATTTTAATGTACATGCTTGAAAGTAAGAAACACAGATAGATAGTGGCAAAGCTTTGCTTCAGCTGCTCTCCTTTGCATGCATAATAAACCATTCATCATTTTCAAGGACTTTGCAAGGAAGAATAGCTTCAGAAAAATTAAAGAGCTCTTGCCACAGCTTTTTATTTTAACCCTTTCATTATAAAAGTTCAAGCCTAAAGACACCTCTGAACCTATCCTTTGAGTTGCATACCTGTTACTTTGGTCTGCTTGGTGACATTTTTCATCTCTGTGACATTCTATGGATCAAATTAATCAAAAGTAAATGGAGACTAAGGCAATATTATTTGCTTATTTTATGAGGCAAATGTAAGTGGCAGTTATAGCTACAACAGTATCAAAAACGTCAATCTGCACCCCACCCCTAAAATGACTAAGTGCATTACTGTATGTGTTCTTCCTTATTTTTGGAATTAACATTCATAATTTGAAATCCATCTGCATTATAATTTGCCCACTTATCCTCTGTGCAACTATCAATCAGTATGTTGACCAGATAATAATTGTAATGGGTTTAAGGAACAGAAATGAATCATCCATTCTTATGTCAGTGTTCGAACAGTCATGTTAATGTTTATGAGTTATAATGATAGACCTTTTACTGTTTTTTCATTACAGAACAAGCAATTTAAATCCTTATCACAGGTACAGCATTCTACTGAAAGTGGCATTAATCAATTATCACTGATTAATCATAACACCTATTTCTCAAATTCTGGCACTAACAGTACCATGAAAGAGGCCAAAGGTTATACAAGGACTCATTACATGTCAACAGTGCAATGCTCATATATTCAAAATATTCTCTTGGCACACAAAATCATGTAATGGTAAACCATGCAAACCTGTAATATTGCACAATAGGTTGTGATTATGTGTAATTATTAAATTAATTCTTCACCCAATAATAATGGATGAGAGTTAATGAGTTACACCTGTTTAGTGACATAGCTAACATGTATGTAAAAGAAAATCTAGTGATAAAGCAGAATGGACAACTGTTATAAAGAATGAGCTTTGTGAGTTCTTGTTTGTTTTGAATACTGTATACTACTCATAGCTGAATTCTGAAATAAAAACAAGAAATGCTGGAACCACTCAGCAGGTCTGGCAGCATCTGTGAAAAGAGAAGCAGAGTTAACGTTTCGGGTCAGTGACCCTTCTTCGGAACTGACAAATATTAGAAAAGTCACAGGTTATAAGCAAGTGAGGTGGGGGTGGGGCAAGAGATAACAAAGGAGAAGGTGTAGATTGGACAAGGCCACATTGCTGACCAAAAGGTCATGGAGCAAAGGCAAACAATATGTTAATGGTGTGTTGAAAGACAAAGCATTAGTACAGATTAGGTGTTAACGGACTGAATATTGAACAGCAGCAAGTGCAAACCTGAAAAAAACAGTGGGTAAGCAAACTTAACAAACTAAGATGAAATGAAATAAATGCAAAAAAAAGGATTGTAAAAAATGAAAAAAGAAAAAAAGAAATAACTAAAAATGAAAGTAAAATGGGGGGCTGTCATGCTCTGAAATTATTGAACTCATTGTTCAGTCTGGCAGGCTGTAGTGTGCCTAATCGGTAGATGAGATGCTGTTCCTCGAGCTTGAGTTGATGTTCACTGGAACACTGCAGCAATCCCAGGACAGAGATGAGAGCGGGGGGAGTGTTGAAATGGCAAGCAACCGGAAGCTCAGGGTCCTGCTTGCGGACTGAGCGGAGATGTTCCGCAAAGCGGTCACCCAGTCTGCGCTTGGTCTCCCCAATGTAGAGGAGACCACATTGTGATCAGCGAATACAGTATACTACATTGAAAGAAGTACAAGTAAATCGCTGCTTCACCTGAATTCTGTTCTGTTGTATTGATAGAAATGTAATACAGTATTCATATCTAAGTGTGCATTCAAAGCTTAGAGGGGTCTGTTAAATTAACATGTAATTGAAGCTAATTGGGGAAGGTGGAGAGTGAAGAACATGGTGGAATACTATAAAGTATAGCAGAAAGGGGAAGCTGACCAACATAAACCAGGTTCTACCAAATAAGTGGCTGCTCGATAATCTTCTATACAACTTCCAGAGGAAGGGGCGAATGTAGTATCTGTCACTTGAACGTGAAGGCAGTATTGTTGTCACCTAAAAAGACTGGAAACCTGTATAAGATTCTGAACATTTTAATGCTACAGTTATAATATAATCAGTTGTTATATATATACCTAACTAAAATGTATCAATATCTCAACCAAGCTGTATGCTTGAAAATCTGCCTACTTCAAAACGTACCATTTCTCTCGGCTACACATCCTTACATTAAATACGTCTATGAGCTGTTGTGTATATATGAACAGTCGGTGACTCACATTGTCATTATTCTAATTTATGGTGTTTCAATTTTTCTGGCAAGCACAACATCTTCATTCACTCATGTGCTTATATTCTGGAATATCAACTAAGGAAACCGTATCTCTTTGATATTTTTTGGTCTCTAAAAAGTTAATATATATCTGTCACAAGGCTCCAATTTTTAAAAAAGTCTCCATGCTTTGTTGCTCTTGTTCAACCAATTGATGTTGAACACAATGATCCAAAGAAACTTCGATAGTACATTTGGGTAAAATTTGCATTCAAGTGTAATTATGATTTGGGCAGAATTTAATTACAGACATACAAAACAAAAATCGCAATCTAATATATTTGAGAGCATGTTCAATGTTTTACTCTTACATGTATGTTTGTTATGAATTATTGTGCTAGACTAACTAAAAGTATGTGTGCTGCAGTTGGGATGGCACCAGTATGATTGTTAATCTCCTTGTTACAATGTTTAAAATTCCACATGAAGAGGAGTGCAGGCACTCCATAGTGGGATTAATTCTTGAGAACAATGGACTGCTGATAAGTAAGAAGCAAAGGGACCTTGATGGTTTAGAAGCCAGATAAGAAAGAATAACAGATATCTAACCTTATGGTCGAAGCAAAATAAGCCATGGGAACATGTTTTAAGCGAATGGGTTATAAAAGCCCAAAGAAGATCAGTGGAACCCCTGTCATCGGTCAAGAAAAGCCAGAAGATGAGTGTTTCCAGAAGATGGAGAAGAAATCCTAGTCTATGTGGGCATAAGTATATGTGAGCATGAATCTATGCATGCAATGTAAGGGCAAAATTAGCTGAATAATAAGCATTTAATCCAACAGATATTAAAGATTAAGCAAACTCAGGGACTCCCTCTGTTATTGGGTTTGTACTAATTGGGAACCAAATAGTCATCAGTTTAAAGCTTCCCATTACATAGCTGGGCTACACCAGGTGTTGTGTATCTTAGTCATTTGAACAACTAAATGACCTTTGATGCATTGGATAGTTTCAGTTCCCTCAACAGCAAAAGCACATTTTATTGAATTTACTATGTTACTATAGTCTTCCATGAAAAATAAGTTTATCTGGATCAGCTTTTGTTGATTACACTTCAGCCTGCACATGCGCATCATTCTTCCCCCTCGCCCCACGACACTTATCTCTCATGGGATATGGTTCACACTGGGGGTGGTAGATGATGATGATGATGATGATGGTGGTGGTAGGGGCAGCAGGTGGTTGGGACGACCTGTCTGTGAGATTGTGGGATCAGTGAGAATGGATAACCAGCTTTGGCTCCTTATACCTGTTGAATTGTGTCAGAAATGCAATGCCAAATTGTTATGCAGTAGCCATTTTTATTTTGTAAATGTTCTAAGTTAAAAACAAATGCCATTGCATGCCTGGTGATTTTTGGGGGCGAGGGGAAGGTACTTAAAGAGTAAAGGCACCAAAGCAGAAGTATAATAATGTTGAACAAGAAGACATTCATAAAGATATTAGCAGTTGATTGATGAGAGGATGTATGTCAGCATATACTGGTTTTGTTTTTATGAAGAGGGAATGACACTCCAATTGCTTGAGCCCCTTTCCCCTGATCGCCAGATGAGCATCATTTATCATGAAGATTTGGACCAATTCCAGAACATCTCTCAGAGCCACAAACCAATATCACAGCATTGATGTATTCTACTTTCAAGAAAGTTCAATTCCTTACAAATGTCATTTCTTCCAGACCTTTTACTACTCATAAAGGCAGCATACTTAATGATGAGATGTCCAGGATTACCTACTGCCCATGTCCAATGGCATCACTTTACAATACCACTCATCCATTTCAGATTGTGTTATACTTTCTCCACTTGTCCCCAAACAGGCCTTGCTTCATCTTCTTTCCTAGAGATACCAATTTACTGTGCTCTTTGTAAGATTTTCTGCTTCCTCAGTCTCAATTATAGCCTCCAACATTTTACTCTACCATTTGGCATAGCAACCATAGTGTGGGGTGATAGGGCCAGCATGCAAAATGTGATTTCCATTAGACAGATTATGCCTCTGGTACTGCATAACAACTTGCAATTTATATAGCACCTTTTAGTGTAGAAAAGGGGCCCATGGGAAAATAGATAATGGGAATAAAGGAGTGAACACCAACCTATTGTGCAAGAGGTAGAACACGTGAGTGAAAGTTTGGCCAAAATGATGGGTTTTGGGAAGATTATTGAAAAGAGAAAGGTTAGAGAGGTTTAGTCAGGGAGATCCTGAGAATCGAGCTGAGATGGCGCAATAGGGTGGTGTAATCCACAAGGCCTGAATTGGATGATTAAAGGGTTTTCTAACACACTTGAATATCTATCCCTGAGGTAAAACCATAGTACTGTGCTCTTGTATATCATCCTATTAATCAGCTGCTGACACCTTTAATTTTTTTGTTCAATATTCTTCTTTGCGTTCAATAAGGTTGCATGTATAGGTGGCTTCTTGTCAATATTTGAGTTGGCTCACCTCGGATGCTCATTTCATTCCATTTCGTATCCCCCACTGCATTCTAACGCATCTAGCCACTTTTCTGATCATTCTGAACCACTCCCACCCATTTTGGCCCCTTTTCTGCCACTTAGGCTCCTACCAAAATCTGTTTTCCAGAATAATGGCCGTGCACTAGCAATGTATAAAGTTGTAGCAGTTTACAGGACAGAAGGAGTCCATCTGTCCTATGGTCTGTGCTTAAAGAATGCAAAACTAGGCCCATTGCTTTTATGTCTCCACATATCCTTGTATCTTTCTCTGCTTTGAATATAAATCCAATTTTACTTAAAAGATACATTTGTCTTTTCCTTGATTGTTCCCTGTGGCAAAGCATTCCAAGCTCCAACAACACATTCACTTACTAACAATTTTATGGAGTTACAAGAATGAATGACAGGCAAAGAACCATTGGTGGACAATCAAATCTGCAGTGTGACTTTTAAGCATCATCACTCCCATCAAACTCCCGACCTGAAAGCCACACAATCTCCTGGAAGAGCCAAAAATTCCTTGGGCAAATTTAAGGAAATAAAATCTGGCAAATTCATCTCTGACCCCCAAAGATGATCAGAACAGTTCCAGGAAATTTTAAATTGACAACGCTTCCTCACTGACTTCCCCAACCAAGGGAAATTTTCTTTCCCTACTCACGCTTATCATAATGTTAAAAACCTCAACAGTTTTGCAGCCTTTTCTACTCCAGTGGAAATAGTCCCAGTATCCCAGGTCTTTACACAGAATATCCATTGTTTACATCATTCTGGTAAATCTACATTGCATGCATTCTGTGACTTTAGTGTCCAAAACTGCACACAATCTTCAAATTGTGATTTAACTAATGTTTTATACAAATCTACCATTACTTCTCTACTCTCGTGCACTATGCTCTTATCGAGAAAAGCCAAAATGCTGTTGGCCTTTTAATAGCTTTATGTGCTTACTCTCATTCTGTATTTGAATTCCTAAATCTTCTGTTAACTCACACCTTTCTGGATCTTTCCATTGAGTGTATATTCCCATTCCTCCCAAAATATATTACTTACAATTATCCCCATTACAAACATACAAAATTGATGGGCAGAAAAAGACCAGCTGGTGCACCATGCCTGCCACACACCAGGATGGCTGGACCATCATAGCTAAACAGTTCTGGTCCATATTTTCTATTTTATTTTTTCTCTCCTGACACTTCAGTTCTCATGAACCTTTGAGCGAATAGTTCTTTTTGTCTAGCAGTATTGCTAGCATCAGTAGCAAAACCTGTTTCCGGTGCTTGAAAGAAGATGAGGATCTCTGAGGTTGCTTGGGAGGTCAAATTGCACAAGCGGTGCTCTGTGCTCAGTCACTGGTACCAGCAACTGCAGGGAGAGCAACAAGACTTCACTTTGGCAGATGAGCAGTGCACCTGGAGGCTCCAACTCTGAAAGTAGCTTGTGACAGCAGACCCAATAGGACAGATACATAAAAATAAAAGCAAAATACTGCAGATGCTGGAATTCTGAAATAAAAACAAGAAATGCTGGAAATACTCAGCAGGTCTGGCAGCATCTGGGGAGAGGGAAGCAAAGTTAACGTCTCAGGTCAGTGACCCTTCATCAGAACTAGTCAATATTAGAAATGAAATTCTCATAATTCTAATATTGGCTAGTTCTGAAGAAGGGTCACTGACCTGAAACGTTAACTCTGCTTCTCTCTCCACAGATGCTGCCAGACCTGCTGAGTATTTCCAGCATTTCTTGTTTTTATTTAGGACAGATACATATGAAGGCATGATTAACAGCCATGCTGCATAGTTCTTTAGAGGCACCACAATTACATAATGTTATGCTTTCAAGGCACTGTATGAAAGAAGCCCAGCCTCTACCAGTCATGGATGAGCTGGACATACAGCCAACCAAATCGGAACTCAGTGATGCCATTGATTCTCCAGCCAGCGGGAAAGCCCCTGGGAAGGACAGCATTACCCCTGAAATAATCAAGAGTGCCAAGCCTGCTATACTATCAGCACTACATGAACTGCTATGCCTGTGCTGGGACAAGGGAGCAGTATCCCAGGACATGCGCGATGCCAATATCATCATCCTCTATAAAAACAAAGGTGACCACGGTGACTGCAACAACTACCGTGGAATCTCCCTGCTCAGCATAGTGGGGAAAGTCTTTGCTCGAGTCGCTCTAAACAGGCTCCAGAAGCTGGCCTAGCGCGTCTACCCTGAGGCACAGTGTGGCTTTCGTGCAGAGAGATCGACCGTTGACATGCTGTTCTCCCTTCGTCAGATACAGGAGAAATGCCGCGAACAACAGATACCCCTCTACATTGCTTTCATTGATCTCACCAAAGCCTTTGACCTCGTCAGCAGACGTGGTCTCTTCAGATTACTAGAAAAGATTGGATGCCCACCAAAGCTACTAAGTATCATCACCTCATTCCATGACAATATGAAAGGCAAAATTCAACATGGTGGCTCCTCATCAGAGCCCTTTCCTATCCTGAGTGGCATGAAACAGTGCTGTGTTCTCCCACCCACACTTTTTGGGATTTTCTTCTCCCTGCTGCTTTCACATGCGTTCAAGTCCTCTGAAGAAGGAATTTTCCTCCACACAAGATCAGGGGGCAGGTTGTTCAACCTTGCCCATCTAAGAGCAAAGTCCAAAGTACGGAAAGTCCTCATCAGGGAACTCCTCTTTGCTGACGATGCTGCTTTAACATCTCACACTGAAGAGTGCCTGCAGAGTCTCATCGACAGGTTTGCGGCTGCCTGCAATGAATTTGGCCTAACCATCAGCCTCAAGAAAACGAACATCATGGGGCAGGACGTCAGAAATGCTCCATCCATCAATATTGGCGACCACGCTCTGGAAGTGGTTCAAGAGTTCACCTACCTAGGCTCAACTATCACCAGTAACCTGTCTCTAGATGCAGAAATCAACAAGCGCATGAGGAAGGCTTCCACTGCTATGTCCAGACTGGCCAAGAGAGTGTGGGAAAATGGCGCACTGACACGGAACACAAAAGTCCGAGTGTATCAGGCCTGTGTCCTCAGTACCTTGCTCTATGGCAGCGAGGCCTGGACAACGTATGCCAGCCAAGAGCGACGTCTCAATTCATTCCATCTTCGCTGCCTTCGGAGAATACTTGGCATCAGGTGGCAGGACTATATCTCCAACACAGAAGTCCTTGAAGCGGCCAACACCCCCAGCTTATACACACTACTGAGTCAGCGGCGCTTGAGATGGCTTGGCCATGTGAGCCGCATGGAAGATGGCAGGATCCCCAAAGACACATTGTACAGCGAGCTCGCCACTGGTATCAGACCCACCGGCCGTCCATGTCTCCGCTTTAAAGACGTCTGCAAACGCGACATGAAGTCCTGTGACATTGATCACAAGTCGTGGGAGTCAGTTGCCAGCGTCCGCCAGAGCTGGCGGGCAGCCATAAAGGCGGGGCTAAAGTGTGGCGAGTCGAAGAGACTTAGTAGTTGGCAGGAAAAAAGACAGAGGCGCAAGGGGAGAGCCAACTGTGTAACAGCCCCGACAAACAAATTTCTCTGCAGCACCTGTGGAAGAGCCTGTCACTCTAGAATTGGCCTTTATAGCCACTCCAGGCACTGCTCCACACACCACTGACCACCTCCAGGCGCTTACCCATTGTCACTCGAGATAAGGAGGCCAAAGAGAAGATGAAAGAAGGCATTTCAGGTGGAATATCAACCAACAAAACCTGTTTAGCTGCACCTGCCAAGATGTTATTGAGAGAATTGTTGCATCTTTCTGACAACAACTGAGAGGCAAACTTCTTTAAGAGTCTAGGTCAGCAGAAAAACATATGCAAAGCTATGCCAACTGTTAGGAAACCTGCTGCTAAGGTGCACTGTAGGGCTGGAACAGCCAATGACCATATCAGTTAGCTGTGTCCTGAGCTTCTTAATCCTAGGACTCCAGCCTTGCCAAAGGTTTCTGAGGGATTGAGCTGCCTTTTGAACCTTTCTAAAAGGCATCACATAATCTTTCCCTTTAATTTAACACAATTTACATCAATTCCTGCAATTAATGTGCTCCCTAAACCTGGAACTATGAATAATTCTGATGATTGCACTTTAACATTCACAATAAGTGACAGTTCTTAACTATACACCCACCGACCTGATCTATATGGACAGATTAAAATCACCCCCCATCATTTTTCTTCAGCAGTATCAGCAGCTTCCACAGTGCGGACTGCGACACCGACCACTCCCTGGTGTGCAGCAAGGTTAGACTCAGACCAAAGAAGTTGCATCATTCCAAGCAGAAGGGCCACCCGCGCATCAACACGAGCAGAATTTCTCACCCACAGCTGTTACAAAAATTTCTAAATTCACTTGTAACAGCCCTTCAAAACACTCCCACAGGGGATGCTGAGACCAAGTGGGCCCACATCAGAGACGCCATCTATGAGTCAGCTTTGACCACCTACGGCAAAAGTGCGAAGAGAAATGCAGACTGGTTTCAATCTCATAATGAAGAGCTGGAACCTGTCATAGCCGCTAAGCGCATTGCACTGTTGAACTACAAGAAAGCCCCCAGCGATTTAACATCCGCAGCACTTAAAGCAGCCAGAAGTACTGCACAAAGAACAGCTAGGCGTTGCGCAAACGACTACTGGCAACACCTATGCAGTCATATTCAGCTGGCCTCAGACACCGGAAACATCAGAGGAATGTATGATGGCATGAAGAGAGCTCTTGGGCCAACCATCAAGAAGATCGCTCCCCTCAAATCTAAATCGGGGGACATAATCACTGACCAACGCAAACAGATGGACCGCTGGGTTGAGCACTACCTAGAACTGTACTCCAGGGAGAATGCTGTCACTGAGACTGCCCTCAATGCAGCCCAGCCTCTACCAGTCATGGATGAGCTGGACATACAGCCAACCAAATCGGAACTCAGTGATGCCATTGATTCTCTAGCCAGCGGAAAAGCCCCTGGGAAGGACAGCATTACCCCTGAAATAATCAAGAGTGCCAAGCCTGCTATACTCTCAGCACTACATGAACTGCTATGCCTGTGCTGGGACGAGGGAGCAGTACCCCAGGACATGCGCGATGCCAATATCATCACCCTCTATAAAAACAAAGGTGACCGCGGTGACTGCAACAACTACCGTGGAATCTCCCTGCTCAGCATAGTGGGGAAAGTCTTTGCTCGAGTCGCTCTGAACAGGCTCCAGAAGCTGGCCGAGCGCGTCTACCCTGAGGCACAGTGTGGCTTTCGTGCAGAGAGATCGACCATTGACATGCTGTTCTCCCTTCGTCAGATACAAGAGAAATGCCGTGAACAACAGATGCCCCTCTACATTGCTTTCATTGATCTCACCAAAGCCTTTGACCTCGTCAGCAGACGTGGTCTCTTCAGACTACTAGAAAAGATTGGATGTCCACCAAAGCTACTAAGTATCATCACCTCATTCCATGACAATATGAAAGGCACAATTCAACATGGTGGCTCCTCATCAGAGCCCTTTCCTATCCTGAGTGGTGTGAAACAGGGCTGTGTTCTTGCACCCACACTTTTTGGGATTTTCTTCTCCCTGCTGCTTTCACATGCGTTCAAATCCTCTGAAGAAGGAATTTTCCTCCACACAAGATCAGGGGGCAGGTTGTTCAACCTTGCCCGTCTAAGAGCGAAGTCCAAAGTACGGAAAGTCCTCATCAGAGAACTCCTCTTTGCTGACGATGCTGCTTTAACATCTCACACTGAAGAGTGCCTGCAGAGTCTCATCGACAGGTTTGCGGCTGCCTGCAATGAATTTGGCCTAACCATCAGCCTCATGAAAACGAACATCATGGGGCAGGACGTCAGAAATGCTCCATCCATCAATATTGGCGACCACGCTCTGGAAGTGGTTCAAGAGTTCACCTACCTAGGCTCAACTATCACCAGTAACCTGTCTCTAAATGCAGAAATCAACAAGCGCATGGGTAAGGCTTCCACTGCTATGTCCAGACTGGCCAAGAGAGTGTGGGAAAATGGCGCACTGACACGGAACACAAAAGTCCGAGTGTATCAGGCCTGTGTCCTCAGTACCTTGCTCTATGGCAGCGAGGCCTGGACAACGTATGCCAGCCAAGAGCGACGTCTCAATTCATTCCATCTTCGCTGCCTTCGGAGAATACTTGGCATCAGGTGGCAGGACTATATCTCCAACACAGAAGTCCTTGAAGCGGCCAACACCCCCAGCTTATACACACTACTGAGTCAGCGGCGCTTGAGATGGCTTGGCCATGTGAGCCGCATGGAAGATGGCAGGATCCCCAAAGACACATTGTACAGCGAGCTCGCCACTGGTATCAGACCCACCGGCCGTCCATGTCTCCGCTATAAAGATGTCTGCAAACGCGACATGAAATTGTGTGACATTGATCACAAGTCGTGGGAGTCAGTTGCCAGCATTTGCTAGAGCTGGCGGGCAGCCATAAAGACAGGGCTAAATTGTGGCGAGTCGAAGAGACTTAGTAGTTGGCAGGAAAAAAGACAGAGGCGCAAGGGGAGAGCCAACTGTGCAACAGCCCCGACAAACAAATTTCTCTGCAGCACCTGTGGAAGAGCCTGTCACTCCAGAATTGGCCTTTATAGCCACTCCAGGCGCTGCTTCACAAACCACTGACCACCTCCAGGCGCGTATCCATTGTCTCTCGAGATAAGAGAGGCCCAAAAGAAATCATAGTTGTATTGGAAGCTGCTCAGTATTCTCCTTTCTTTACATTCCTTGAAGTACAGCTGAAGCATGAAACCCCTCTCACAAATTGGGAAAACAGTTTTTCTTCAATAATTGACCCCCTGACCAAATTACATTCTCAGAAATCATCCTTTACAAACCTGGTATTTTATTAATTATGGAGAGAAACAGGCATTGCCCCATTCAAGTGTTCTCCAATTCTCTGAGAAATCTTATAGGGTCTAACAAAAATGAAACACTCTCTTTCATGTTTTTAACACATTTTTTTAACCAGCTGTCCACATCATGGTGGGGAGACAGTGGTGTAGTGGTACTGTCACTGAGCTAGTAATTCAGAGGCCCAGGCTGGTGCCCTGAGGACATGGGTTCAAATCCCACCAAAGCAGCTGGTGGGATTTAAATTCAATTAATAAAAATTTGGAAGCTAGTCTCAGTAATGGCGCCATGAAGCTATCATCAATTGTTGTAAAAACCCATCTGCTTCCCTAATGTCCTTTAGGGAAGGAAATCTTCCATCCTTACCTGGTCTGGCCTACACGTGACTCCAGACCCAGAGCAATGTGGCTGACTCTAAACTGTCCTCTGATATGGCCTAGCAAGCCACTCAGTTGTGAAGGGCAATTAAGGATGGGCAATAAATGCTGGCCTTGCCAGTGATGCCCACATTCCATTAAAGAATTTTTTTAAAGTACAAATATTTATTGCGATAGCAAATCACATTTTCCATTTTGCAAATATATGAAAGTTTCCTACAAATGCTTCACCGCAACTGACTAAAGGTAGGCAATATTTGCTTTCTGAATGCACCTAAGCAAGCCCCCTCCTCTCCAGACAGCTGGTTTTCACAAGCCCAGCTGAGTTTTTGAAATTGCTGTTGGATGTCAGTTTTAACCAACAATAGGTGGCTGTTTTTAATGTATTCTGAAGAATTGAACAAGAAACAACAGGAAATGACCTCTATATTGTTTTTTAAAATTGTCAAGCAGCAAACATTGCCAATAAAATACACCATTTCCAAGTTCTATGCAATTATTCAACAAACATGCTTTCCTTCTAACCTCAACGAAGCGATTGGCACCATACTAGAATGAATTGTTCACTTGCTGCAGTAGCTATCAAAGAACAAAGAACAGTACAGCACAGGAACAGGCCATTCGGCCCTACAAGCCTGCGCTGATCTTGATGCCTGCCTAAACTAAAACCTTCTGCACTTCCGGGGACCGTATCCCTTTATTCCCATCCTATTCATGTAGTTGTCAAGATGTCCCTTAAAACGTCGCTATCATACCTGCTTCCACCACCTCCCCCGGCAGCAAGTTCCAGGCACTCACCACCCTCTGTGTAAAGAACTTGCCTCGCACATCCCCTCTAAACTTTGCCCCTCGCACCTTAAACCTATGTCCCCTAGTAACTGACTCTTCCACCCTGGGAAAAAGCGTCTGACTATCCACTCTGTCCATGCCGCTCATAACTTTATAAACCTCTATCATGTCGCCCCTCCACCTCTGTTGTTCCAGTGAAAACAATCCGAGTTTATCCAACCTCTCCTCATAGCTAATGCCCTCCAGACCAGGCAACATCCTGGTAAACCTCCTCTGTACCCTCTCCAAAGCCTTTACGTCCTTCTGGTAGTGTGGCGACCAGAACTGCATGCAATATTCTAAGTGTGGCCTAACTAAAGTTCTGTACAGCTGCAGCATGACTTGCCAATTTTTATACTCTATGCCCCGACCGATGAAGGCAAGCATGTCGTATGCCTTCTTGACTACCTTATCCACCTGTATTGCCACTTTCAGTGAACTGTGGACCTGTACGCCCAGATCTCTCTGCCTGTCAATACTCCTAAGGGTTCTGCCATTTACTGTATACTTCCCACTTCATTAGACCTTCCAAAATGCATTACCTCACATTTGTCCAGATTAAACTCCATCTGCCATTTCTCCGCCCAAGTCTCCACCGATCTATATCCTGCTGTATCCTCTGACAATCCTCATCACTATCCGCAACTCCTCCAACCTTTGTGTCATCTGCAAACTTATTAATCAGACCAGCTACATTTTCCTCCAAATCATTTATATATACTACAAACAGCAAAGGTCCCAGCACTGATCCCTGCGGAACACCACTAGTCACATCCTTCCATTCAGAAAAGCACCCTTCCACTGCTACCCCCTGTCTTCTATGACTGAGCCAGTTCTGTATCCATCTTGCCAGCTCACCTCTGATCCCGTGTGACTTCACCTTTTGTACCAGTCTGCCATGAGGGACCTTGTCAAAGGCTTTACTGAAGTCCATGTCGATAACATCCACTGCCCTTCCTTCATCAATCATCTTCATCACTTCCTCAAAAAACTCAATCAAATTAGTGAGACACAACTACCCCTTCGCAAAACCATGCTGCCTCTCGCTAATAAGTTTGTTTGTTTCCAAATGGGAGTAAATCCTGTCCCGAAGAATCCTCTCTAATAATTTCCTTACTACTGACATAAGGCTCACCGGCCTATAATTTCCTGGATTATCCTTGCTACCCTTCTTAAACAAAGGAACAACATTGGCTATTCTCCAGTCCTCTGGGACCTCACCTATAGCCAATGAGATGCAAAGATTTCTTTCAAGGCCCCAGAAATTTCTTCCCTTGCCTCCCTCAGTTTTCTGGGGTAGATCCCATCTGGCCCTGGGGACTTATCTACCTGAATGCTTTGCAAGACCCAACACCTCCTCCTTTTTGATATCCTCGTGGCATCTTTGAATGAGACAATTGATCAGCAAGTTTGTGGTGTGGACTGAACTCATTACAAACAGAATTTCTCCTGTAGAAAATCAGGAGAGTGCGGTGCACCATGCAAATTGCCCTAAGGATTTAAACAGAAGCAAAGCAGAGCAGTGGCAGAGAGGTAAACAGCATGACAGGGAAAATAAAATCGCAAAGTGCATCACAACATAAGTAGGGATGGCTGAAATAAGTCTACAGGTAAACATTCATGTTAATTTACCTATAACTTAAACTAGGTCCTGTAATTAATTAAATAAATAAAACACAGGTAGGTAGGCAGTGCAGGTAGTGTGCCACAACTGCAGTATGTGGGTGTTTGTGGAGAGCATCATGATCCTGGACAATCATAGCTGCAGTATGTGTCTGCATTTCGAGGCACTTTAGCTCAGAGTTGTTGAGCTGGAGTCTGAGTTGCACACATTGTGGGGGATCAGGGCGGGGGAGAGTTACCTGGTCGCTCAGGAGGAAGTCACACCTCTTAGGTTAGGTAGTGGTACAGGTCTAGTTAGTGGTCAGGGACAGAAGGGTGTGACTGTGAGTCAGGCAGGTAAGGCAACTACAGGTACAGTGCTGGAAAAGACTCAGCAATTGCCCTTATCCAACAGGTAGAAGGTTCTTGCTGCCTGTGTGGATGCGGGCAAAGTATGCAAGATGGATGAGCAAACTGTCCATGGCATCGTGTTACAGGAGGCTAATCAAATGGGTAAAGGAATGTGGTAGTGCTAGGGAATGTTATATTCGGGGAATAGATAATGTTCTCTGTAGCCATGACCCGGAGTTCCGAAGGTTGTGTTGCCTGCCTGGTGCCAGGGTTAAGAATGTCTCCTTTGGAGAAGATCTTGGAGTGGGGAGATGGGAAGATCCAATTGTCATGGTCCGCATTGGAGCCAATGACATAGGTAGAACTCGGAATGAGGTTCTGCTGAGAGTTTAAGGGACTGGGTTGAAATTAATGTGCAAAACCTCACAGGTAATAATCTCTGGGTTGTTACCTGAGCTATTTGCAATTTGACATTAACAGATTAGGTTAAATGCGTGGCAGAAATAGTGATGTGAGAGGCAGGTGGTTTGATTTATGTGGCACCAGTACTGGGAAATATGGAGCTATTTCGTTGGGATGGTCTCCATTTAAATCAGGTTGGGACCATTGTCTGCACAAAATTAATAACTAGGGCAGTAGTTAGGGCTTTAAACTAATGAAGTATGGGGAGGGCAGTGGGAGGATTCAGGAAAGGGTAAATTCAAAAGCAATATGAGAAATGTTAAGGTGGGAGAGCAGAATAGTGATTTGGGTTAAAAATAAGCAGAGTGGGTCAGGAAGGGACAAAAGCTTAACAAAGGGAGTGGGGCATTAATGACTAGGGTGACGTTGTGGAAAAATAGTTTAAAAAACTGAAGCTAAAGGCATTATATTTGAGTACACAACACATTTGCAACAAAATAGATGAATTAATAACACAGATTAAACCCGTTAATTTCTATCTAATAGCCATAAAGGTTATGTGGTTGCAGAGTGACCAAAGTTGGGAATTAAATATTCCAGGATATTTGACCTTTAGAAGAGATAGACAAAATGAAAAAGGAGGAGGGATTGCCCTAATGATGAAGGATGTGATAAAGGCAGTAGAGAGAAAGGATCTTAGCTCAGAAAATCAGGATGTACAATCAGTTGGGTGGAGCTAAGAAACAACAAGGGGCAGAAAACCATTGTGGTAGTAATTTATAGGCCCACTAACAGTAGTTATAGTGTCAGGCAATGTATAAATCAGGAAATAGGAGCTGCATGTAACAAGGGTAATACTGTAATCATGGGCGAATTAAATCTACACATAGACTGGGCAAACCAACTTTGTATTAATAGTGTAGGGGGTGAGTTCATTGATTGCATTCAAGATACTTTTCTAGATTGGTATGTCAAGGAACTAACTAGAACAGGCTATTTTAGATCTAGTACTGTGCACTGAGTCAAGGTTAGTTAGTAAAGGAGCCTCTGGGGATGAGTGATTTTATATTGTATTTGATATTGATTTAGTTATGTCAGAAACTAAGGTCTCAAATCTGAACAAAGTAAACAACATAGGTATGAGGGGTTTGTTGGCTAAGGTAGATTGTAAAACTAGATTAAAAGATATGACAGTCAATAGGCAATGACAAACTTTTAAAGAATTAATTCATAATTTGCAATGATTATACATTCCCTTAAGGAATAAAAAACCTACAGGAAAAGTAGTCCAAGTGTGGCTAACAATAGAAGTTAAAGATAGTATTAGATTAAAGGAGGAGGGTTATAATGTTGCTTAAAAAAAATAGTAAGCCTGAGGATTAGGAGGATTTTAAAATTCAGCAAAGGACGACAAACAGACTGATAGAGAAAATAGGATATGAGAGTAAACCAGCTAGAGACATAAAAACAGATTGTAAAAGCTTTGATAGGTATGTAAAAAGGATGAGATTAGCAAGAGAAAACATGGGTTCCTTAGAGGCAGAGACCGAAGAAAATATGATAATGAATAAGGAAATGGCAGAGACATTAAGCAAATACGTTGTATCTGTCTTCCCAGTAGAAGACACAAAAAACATTTGGGGAGTACTGGAGAACCAAGGGCCTAGTGAAAATGAGGGGCTTAAGGATATTAGTATTTGTAATGAAATAGTACTGGAGAAATTAATGAGATTAAGGTCATAATTTATGGTCCCCCAACAAGTGTGCTGGTGGCAGTTGGTGGGGGTGGGGGGGGGGGTTGCAGTGGGGGGATTGTAAAATTGAGTGGGAGGCAGGGGGGGGCCATTATTGAAATTATTGAGCATGACAGCCCCCCCACTTTACTTTCATTTTTAGTCATTTTGAGTTATTTTTTCTTCCTTTTTTTTGCATTCCTTTTTACATTTTTTACAATCTTTTTTTGCATTTATTTCATTTCATCTTAGTTTGTTCAGTTTGCTTACCCACTGTTTTTTTCAGGTTGTTCTTCTTCAGGTTTGCACTTGCTGATGTTCAATATTCAGTATATTCACACCTAATCTGTACTAATGCTTTGTCTTTCAACACACCATTAACATATTGTTTGCCTTTGCTCCGTGACCTTTTGGTCAGCTATGTGGCCTGGTCCAATCTGCACCTTCTCCTTTGTTATCTCTTGCACAACCCCCACCTCACTTGTTTATAATCTGTGACTTTTCTAATATTTGTCAGTTCCGAAGAAGGGTCACTGACCCGAAACGTTAACTCTGCTTCTCTTTCCACAGATGCTGCCAGACCTGCTGAGTGAATCCGGCATTTCTTGTTTTTGTTTCAGATTTCCAGCATCCGCAGTATTTTGCTTTTAAGAGAGTAGAAGTAGATGGGTCATTTTCGGCTTGGCAGGCTGTAACTAGTGCGGTACCACAAAGATCAGTGCTAGGGCCTCAGCTATTTACAAACTATATCAATGGCTTAGATGAGAGGATTGAGTATGAGGTATCCATGTTTGCTGCCAATACAAAGTTAGTTGAGAAGTAGGTTGTGAGAAGGACGCAAACAGGCTGCAAAAAAGATTTAGACAGGTCAGTGAGCAAGAATGTGGCAGATAGGATATAATGTAAATTGTGAAGTTATCCAGTTTGATAGAAAAAGTAAAAGTATTATCACTGGACCTAGTAACCCAGCGACCAAGGGTATTTTTCTGGGGACATGGGTTCGAATCCCACCACAGCAGAAGTTGGAATTTGAATTTAATTAATAAATCTGAAATTAAAAGCTAGTCTAATGATGGCCATGAAACCATTGTCGATTGTTGTAAAAACCCATTTGGTTCACGAATGTCCTTTAGGGAAGGAAATCTGCTGTCCTTACCTGGTCTGGCCTACCTGTGACTCCAGACCCACAGCAATGTGGTTAACTCTTAAATGCCCTCTGAAATGGCCTAGCAAGCCACTCAGTTGTACCTAACCGCTACGAAGTTAATAAAAAGGAATGAAACCGGACGGACCACCCGGCATCGACCTAGGCACCGGAAACGACAACAGCGAACCCAGCCCTGTCGACCCTGCAAAGCCCTCCTTACTAACATCTGGGGGTTTGTGCCAAAGTTGGGAGAGCTGTCCCACAGACTAGTCAAGCAACAGCCTGACATAGCCATACTCACGGAATCATACCTTACAGACAATGTCCCAGACACTGCAATCACTATCCCTGGGTATTTCCTGTCCCACCGGCAGGACAGACCCACCAGAGGTGGTGGCACAGTCGTATACAGTAGGGAGGGAGTTGCCCTGGCAGTCCTCAACATCGACTCCGGACCCCATGAAGTCTCATGGCATCAGGTCAAACATGGGCAAGGTAACCTCCTACTGATTACCGCCCTCCCTCAGCTGATGACTCAGTACTGCACCATGTTGAACTGCACTTGGAGGAAGCACTGAGGGTGGCAAGGGCACAAAATGTACTCTGGGTGGGGGACTTTAATGTCCATCACCAAGAGTGGCTCGGTAGCACCACTGCTGACCGAGCTGGCCGAGTCCTAAAGGACATAGCTGCTAGACTGGGTCTGCGGCAGGTGGTGGGGGAACCAACACGAGGGAAAAACATACTTGACCTCATCCTCACCAATCTGCCTGCTGCAGATGCTTCTGTCCATGACTTTATTGGTAGGAGTGACCACCACATAGCTCTTGTGGAGACAAAGTCCCGCCTTCACATTGAGGATACCGTCCATCGTGTTGTGTGGCACTATCACCGTGCTAAATGGGATAGATTTCAAACAGATCTAGCAATGCAAAACTGGGCATCCATGAGGTGCTGTAGACCATCAGCAGCAGCAGAATTGTACTCAGCCACAATCTGTAACCTCATGGCCCAGCATATCCCCCACTCTACCATTACCATCAAGCCAGGAGACCAACCCTGGTTCAATGAAGAGTGCAGGAGGGCATGCCAGGAGCAGCACCAGGCATACCTCAAAATGAGGTGTCAACCTGGTGAAGCTACAACACAGGACTATCTGCGTGCCAAACTGCGTAAGCAGCATGCGATAGACAGAGCTAAGCGATCCCATAACCAACAGATCAGATCTAAGCTCTGCAGTCCTGCCACATCCAGCCGTGAATGGTGGTGGACAATTAAACAAGTAACTGGAGGCGGTGGCTCCACAAATATCCCCATCCTCAATGATGGGGGAGCCCAGCACATCAGTGCGAAAGATAAGGCTGAAGCATTTGCAACAATCTTCAGCCAGAAGTGCTGAGTTGATGATCCATCTCGGCCTCCTCCTGAAGTCCCCAGCATCACAGATGCCAGACTTCAGCCAATTCGATTCACTCCCCGTGATATCAAGAAACGACGGAAAGAACTGGATACTGCAAAAGCTATGGGCCCTGACAATATTCCGGCAATAGTACTGAAGACCTGTGCTCCAGAACTTGCCGCGTCCCTAGCCAAGCTGTTCCAGTACAGCTACAACACTGGCATCTACCCTGCAATGTGGAAAATTGCCCAGGTATGTCCTGTACACAAAAAGGACAAATCCAACCCGGCCAATTACCGCCCCATCAGCCTACTGTCTATCATCAGTAAAGTGATGGAAGGTGTCATCCACAGTGCCATCAAGCAGCACTTGCTTAGCAATAACCTGCTCAGTGACGCTCAGTTTGGGTTCCGCCAGGGCCACTCAGCTGCTGACCTCATTACAGCCTTGGTTCCAACATGGACAAAAGAGCTGAACTCAAGAGGTGAGGTGACAGCGACTGCCCTTGACATCAAGGCAGCATTTGACTGAGTATGGCATCAAGGAGCCCTAGCAAAACTAAGGTCAATGGGAATCAGGGGGAAAACCCTCTGCTGGCTGGAGTCATACCTAGCGCAAAGGAAGATGGTTGTGGTTGTTGGAGGTCAATCATCTGAGCTCCATGACATCACTGCAGGAGTTCCTCAGGGTAGTGTCCTAGGCCCAACCATCTTCCACTGCTTCATCAATGACCTTCCTTCAATCATAAGGTCAGAAGTGGGGATGTTCGCGGATGATTGCACAATGTTCAGCACCATTCGTGACTCCTTGATACTGAAGCAGTCCGTGTAGAAATGCAGCAAGACCTGGACAATATCCATGCTTGGGCTGATAAGTGGCAATTAACATTCACGCCACACAAGTGCCAGGCAATGACCATCTCCAACAAGAGAGAATCTAACCATCTCCCCTTGACATTCAACAGCATTACCATCGCTGAATCCCCCACTATCAACATCCTAGGGGTTACCATTGACCAGAAACTGAACTGGAGTAGCCAGATAAATACCGTGGCTACAAGAGCAGGTCAGAGGCTAGGAATCCTGAGGCGTGTAACTCATCTCCTGACTCCCCAAAGCCTGTCCACCATCTACAAGGCACAAGTCAGGAGTGTGATGGAATACTCTCCACTTGCCTGGATGGGTGCAGCTCCAACAACACTCAAGAAGCTCGACACCATCCAGGACAAAGCAGCCCACTTGATTGGCACCCCATCTACAAACATTCACTCACTCCACCACTGACGCACAGTGGCGGCAGTGTGTACCATCTACAAGGTGCACTGCAGCAATGCACCAAGGCTCCTTAGACAGCACCTTCCAAACCCATGACCTCTACCAACTAGAAGGACAAGGGCAGCAAATACATGGGAACACCATTACCTGCAAGTTCCCCTCCAAGTCACCAGCATCCTGACTTGGAACTATATCGCCGTTCCTTCACTGTCGCTGGGTCAAAGTCCTGGAACTCCCTTCCTAACAGCACTGTGGGTGTACCTACCCCAAATGGACTGCAGCGGTTCAAGAAGGCAGCTCACCACCACCTTCTCAAGGGCAATTAGGGATGGGCAATAAATGCTGGCCTGGCCAGCGACGCCCACATCCCATGAATGAATTTTTTAAAAAGTCAACCAGACTTGAAGTACTGTGTGCAGTTTTGGTCTCCTTACCTAAGGAAGTGCCTTATAGACAGTGCAATGATGGTTTACTGGACTGATTTCTGCGATGAGGGGATTGTTCTGTGAGGAGAGATTGAGTAGACTAGGCCTATATCCCCTAGAGTTTAGAAGAATGAGAGGTGATCTCGTTGAAACATATAAACATCTTTAAGGGGTTTTAAAGGGCAGATGTTGGTAGGATGTTTCCCATCTGGAACTAATTTCAGGATGAGGGATAAAAACAAGAAATGCTGGAAATACTCAGCAGGTCAGGCAGCATCTGTGGAGAGAGAAGCAGAGTTAACATTTCAGATCAATGACCTCTCATCAGAACCTGATGAAGGGTCACTGACCTGAAACATTAACTCTTCTTCCCTCTCCACAGATGCTGCCTGACCTGCTGAGCATTTCCAGCTTTTCTTGTTTTTATTTCAGATTTCCAGCATGTGCAATATTTTGCTTTTATTTCAAAATGAGGGGTTGGCCATTTCGGACTGCGATGAGGAGAAATTTTTTCGCTCAAAGTATTGTGAATCTTTGGCATTCTCTACCCCAGAAATCTGTGGATACTCAGTTGTTAAGTATATTCAGGTCAGAGACCAACAGATTTTTGGTTATTAAGGGAACCGAGGAATTATGGGGATAGTGTGGGACGATGTAGCTGAGGTAGAAGATCAGCCATGATCTTATTGAATGGTGGAGCAGGCTCGAGGGGCCGAGTGGCCTATATCTGTTCCTATTTCTTATGCCCAAACTCATTTCATGTAAATCATTATATTCAGAAGACAGAGGGAGCACTTTTATCTCATCAGACATGGATACATTTAAATCCTGGTTTTAAATTGAAGACTTTTTTTTAAACCATGGTGCCATCCAGTCCCTTAGGACTGTAACTGTCTGAAAGGGGTGCAATAAAATACATTAAAATAACATGATTGTTAATGCAACACTAATTTAATGGATTATCTACTGATGTTAATTTGGGATTACCATGAATCCCCAACCATGAGCTGAGGCTGCTGAACAGTTGAAAGTGATTTCTTGAAATAAACAAACTAACAAATGGAAGCACAAAATGTAGTAACAACTTTTGATAAAAAAGCATGTTTGAAATACTATAGTGATGTAACTGAGAACGGCATCACCAAAACCAGCACTATTACAGGTGAATCCAGATGTTTGTGATTGCCAAAGGTTCCATTCTCATTAACTGTAACAGCAGTACCTCAATAGGTTATCTGTTTATTCTACATAATTGAGCATCTTCGTTGAGCATCGTCTTTGTGGAGTGAATTCCCTCAATGCAACAAAATATGTTTGTACTTTGTCAATCACCAGCTGTGCTTTTGCAGAGAAAAATAATTACTCTGTGGTAAACAGTGCTTACTATCCAAAAACATCTTAGTCATTAAAATTTTACATCAATTAAAATATCTGGTATCATTTATATTTTTGAAATTCATCCTCTGTCCCACATAAGGTACATAGCATTAATTTTCATTATTTACTGGATGACAGTGATAGGAGTGAAATTAAGGTCACTATGCATCCTGGGACAAGAGAGGTAATGAAGGAAAATTGCTAGGTGAAGTGTTAAAACTGACTGACATACCAGCTGTGTGTGCAAGTTGGTGGAGTGAATCCCCATAGCTCAGTAATATGATGAGGAAGCTAAGCTATCAGATACATGTACTGGTTTCTTATTTCATTGGAGCTTTATTTAATACACAAGGGGCTTTAAGATATTGTCTATAGGAACATGGGCCTAGAAATTAATTGGCTCAGCCCCTGTTTCTCAAGCACAAAATATGCACCTAAGTGTCCAATATGGCAGGTGTACTCAAGTCACGCCAGCAGTGCACTGACCACCATATTGGACCGAGCTACTCCAGGTATTCAGGATCATTGAAATAATTAAATAAGGATCCCACACTCTCTTATGATATTGGTCTGCCCTAGCGCCTGACTCACAATATGTTAAACTCATTCAGCATCTCAGGGAGCTAACAAGCAGAGAAGACCCTTCATCAGTGCTATTTAAAGAACTCATGCATGATGAACATATTAGTTCTGTTTTCTTCTTTTAGGCTGCTGGGTGTTTTAGGCCAGCTTGTTTGCAACCATAGGCTGCACATCATGCAGGTCTGTGTCTGGATTCCTGGCAACAGTCATGATTCATTTATCCTGCACCATGTGTGCCATCTTTGTTCCAACCTGGTTATTAGGTTACAAACTAGCTACTGGGCAACAAGGGCTATTACCATCATAGTTGGCTCATGACTTAAGACACCTGTCAGGAACCTGGGAAGGGCTGGCCTACAATGAGAGCCATTCTGTCAGGAAGAAGAACAGGAGTGGCATCAACCATCAGTGCCCCTAGCTGCCAGAGAGCAGCTTATCCTTGAGCACTTAATGTGAACCATCCTTTCCATCCCCAAAAGACCAACAGTCCTGCAATCCTTATCACCACCATCCTCGCTACCACCATCCTACTGCCTTCCTTCAGTCCAATCCCATGGGGCTTGCCCTCACTTCACTACAAGTATACATACCAATGCCTTTTTTTTATACAATTCTGGGATGTGGGCATCGTTGGCTAAGCCAGCATTTATTGCCTATCCATACTTTTCCTTGAACTGAGTGACGTCCTCAGCCATTTCTGAGGGTTCTTAAGAGTCAACCACATTGTTGTGGGTCTGCAGTCACATGTAGGCCAGACCAGGTAAGGACAGCAGATTTCCTTCCCTAAAGGACATTAGTGAACCAGATGGGTTTTTACAACAATCGACAATGGTTTCATGGTCACCATTAGTCTAGCTTTTAATTCCAGATTTATTAATTGAATTCAAATTTCACCACCTGGTGTGGTGGGATTCGAACCCATGTCCCCAGAGCATTAGACCGAGCTCTGGATTACTAGTCCAGTGACATTACTCCCGAACAGAAAAAAAAGCAAACAATTCTGTTACATCTCTAACTCTTCTTTTCTTTGGCCTCCTTATCTCGAGAGACAATGGGTAAGCGCCTGGAGGTGGTCAGTGGTTTGTGAAGCAGCGCCTGGAGTGGCTATAAAGGCCAATTCTAGAGTGACAGGCTCTTCCACAGGTGCTGCAGAGAAATTTGTTTGTCGGGGCTGTTGCACAGTTGGCTCATCTCTAACAGCAAAGAGAAATAATTAAGAATCTTCCTAATGTTAGCCCTTATTGCCGATGTTGCCCGCTTGTTTACTTTTGCTAGTTCTCCTATGAAGCGTTTCCCAAGTTGCTACAACTAGAGAGATGGAAGGCTGTTGAGCTACTATTGAGGATGCTTCACATGGCTGTGACAGACCATGTCAAGCAGTTTTGGGACTTGACGGCTCGGCTACTGAGTGCTGCATCTTGACTTGGGCTTGGGCATTCTGGCTCAGCTTGCTGCATAGCACTAACCGCTCTGAGATGCAGAGGCATCTGGGTGTTCTAATGCATGAATTGCAAAAGGTTAGTATGCAGCTACAGCACGTAATGAGGAAAGCTAATAGAATGTTATTGTCTATTGCGAGGGGAATTGAATACAAAAGTAGGGAGATTATGCTTCAGCTACACAGGGCATTGGTGAGACCACATCTGGAATACTGTGTAAAGTACTGGTCTTATTTAAGGAAGGATGGAAATGTGTTGGAGGCAGTACAGAGAAGGTTTAGTAGACTAATACCTGTAATGGGTGGCCTGTCTTATGAGGAAAGATTGGACAGGCTAGGTTTGTATCCGTTAGAATTTAGAAGAGTAAGAGGCAACCTGATTGAAACATATAAGAAGCTGAGGGGTCTTGACAGGGTGGATGTGGAAAGGATGTTTCCTCTTGTGGGAGAATCTCAAAAAGGGGTCACCCATTTAAGACAGAGATGAGGAGAAATTTTTCTCTCAGAGGATTGTGAGCCTTTGGAATTCTCTTCCTCAAAAGGCAGTGGCAGCAGAGTCTTTGAATATTTTTAAGGCAGGGGTAGATAGATTCTTGATAAGCAACGGGGTGGAAGGTTATTGGGGGTCGGTGGAAATGTGGAGTCATCAGCTCAGCCATGAACTTATTGAATGGCGGAGCAGGCTTGAGGGGTCGAGTGGCCTACTCCTGCTCCTAATTCATATATTCATTTCAAGGGCACTGTGGAGTGGCAGGTGAGGAGCAAGTGCCTTTCCCATGGAGCCAAGGCCCCTCTCCAAGGACCACCCCTCTCCTAGAGCTGTGTCTCAGCACTCGTATGGCTCTGTGCGAGAACAGAGTGAAGGAGTGTTGTGGCACTCTTGATGCCCATAGAGCCAAGATGGTGGTTGTTTGAACTGCTGCCATGGAAGTAGTCAGCAGAGGCTCCATTGTTGTGGTTGCTTCTGTTGTGTTCATGGAGCTGTGCCCTCCATCCATTGCTGGATGGAATGGTCCCCCTGACACAAGAGTGAGCTGGACTCCTCTATAAACAAGATCACTGGTAGGCTTTCCAGTGCATCTAGCATTTCCACGCATGTGTCCAACAGCCCTCTTCAGCAGCCTGGGTTCTCAGTGAGCATCTGAGTCCTCTGCACTAGAGCTAGTATGTGATATCACCGTCTGGTAGCTGGCACCTGTTGTATCCTATCCCCCTGCCCTAGTGCCAGCACACTTGAGGCTGGCTACTCACATTTGGACCCCTTATCTAGCCCAACCTCCAAAGTATACGTGGAGGCACTATGTGAAGTGGTGCTTGCTGGGGTCACATTGAGTGATGCTACATCTTCAGGAAGGCTGACCTCCTCTTCCTGGACTAGCACAGGTATCTCCACATCTTCAGAGACTGAAATGAGAGAGAGGGGCAAGGTTTAGCATATGGTATGAAAGTAAAGAAAAGGAAAATTGGCTGTTTGTCATGTGAGTGAGTAGGATGAGATGGAAGTAAGAAGGGAAAAAGAAAATAAAGTGTGAAGCAACACTGCACGATATTACCTCCAGCCACTAACCATGGCCATGACCCTTCTCCTGCCATGATGGCCAATGTGTTTTCTTTCATGGGAGAGAAGGCGTGCAGTCAGGCTCGGCACCTTCCAGTGGAAGCCTCCTGCCACAGGTAACGTGTGACCTTCTCCTGAAAGAGACAAGCGTTGTTTGTGACAGTTTTGTGATGTGTTTAGAGAATGTGCCTGTCACATCTACAGCTAGACAACTCTGGTGAGGTCATTGAAATTCTTTGCTCATTGTCCTCAGAGCTAAGCTCCTGGCAATGACTTTTTCTGCAACCTTTTCTCATTAGTGCTAGGCCTTGAGGGCTTCCTACCACAAAACGTCATGTAGAATTTTAACCAATTCTGCTTACATGTAACCAATGAAAACATAGTAAAGATTCAAATGTTGAGCAGATAAAGTTGTAACACTGGTTTCGAGAATGCATTATTCATCATTTAAGCTCTGGGCTACCCAATAGGCCTTTGTGGTACATGATGAATGATTCATTTCAGATAACATCCTTCTTTCTATCTTTGACAAAACTGAGCTAGAGCTTAACAGTTACAAGTCCATTGCTTGGACTAGGACTGCCAATACAGTATCAGAGAACCTGTGTGTAGCCAGAGTGCATGGCCCTTTAAGAGGAATTGGCTGCCTATAAGCAACATCAGAGAAGCCTAATTTTCTGACCCCAAGTGACCGTACAGCCAGTGAAAAACATGGTTGCACGTCTGTATTATTTTATTGAGGTCCCAGCAGTCTTTTCCTAGTGTCCTTGCTCTAGAGGTCACAGTACTTCATTTAAATGCTAGAAAACATTTTTTTAAAAAGCCAGAGTATTCCATCATTAAAAATCTTCCCTTGTAACAGTTAAACTCTAGCTCAGTTTTGTCAAAGATACAAAGAAGGATCTTATCTGAAATGAATCATTCATCATGCACCACAAAGAACTATTGGGTAGCCCAGAGCTTAAATGGATGAATGATGCATTCTTGAAATCAGTGTTACAACGTTAACTACTCAACATGTGAATCTTTACCATGTTTTCATTGGTTACATGTTAGCAGAATTAGTTTCAATTCTACGTGAAGTTTTGTGGAACAAAGAAAGAACTTGCATTTCTATAGCGCCTTTCCTGTCATCAGGATGTTCCAAAGCGCTTCATAACCGAAGAAGTACTTTTGAACTGCAGTCACTGTTGTAGGGAAATTCAAAGATAATTTACATACAGCAAATTTCCAACAAACATCAATGAGATAAATAATCAGATTTATTTTATGTTGTTGTTGGGATTGAAGGATTAATATTGGCCAGGGCAACTGGAGAATTTCTCTGCTCTACTTCAAGGGATCTTTTGCATCCATCCATCTTTTACATCTCATTTTACCAAACTTGCATTCAATAAAGATTCTAATCAATAGAGAGACATTGAATTAAAATAAATGTTATAAGATTTATGGCCGGTTCCAGTTGCAATCTGTCACTTGGATGAAACAGGCAAAGATGGCACTTATTATTAAATCAGGGTAAACTTGGAAATTAAACCAAAGTCCATCACTGTTGTGGTTATTTCTGTGAGTGAGTAGTGATTTCCCTTACTGCTGCAAACTAAGATGGTTCAAATCATTTTAAGACTCTAAAATATTATCCGATTACAATGTTTTAATTTAAACCCAGAATACTGTACATGGAGACATGTTCCGTGGTTGAATATATTTTATAAAAAGTCAACAGTTTTAACTTTCATAACTGCAGGTCTAGAAAAATGTTCCTCATGATTATATAAGAGGTATACTTACTGAAAAAGGTATTTTAACATTCAAAGGTCTTTTATAATTAGCCTGTTAAAAGTAAATGGTACTTGTAGTGATCAGACCTTTAATACATTAGTCTGTTTCTATTGTTTCTGGTAGAATGAGTAATGGTATCAGATAAGAATTGTGAATGTTTTTGAAAAAGTTAATGATCTGAATTTTCCAACTGACAATTGTCGATGCTTACAGTTGTAAACATTACACACCATTCATCCCATCTTGCCTGTGCTAAAATCTGCTCTTAAACCATCTACCCTTAATCTTATTTCCCCACCTTTGTATACTATTCATGTTTGTACTGCCGATTTTTACAAAAAATCCTTTTTGATTCTGTTTTCAAGCATATGGTACTACATCACTGGAAAGAATCATGGAAATTTCAGACAGTGAGACATCAGAGATGAGCTTGATAAATGCAGGACATTTATTGCATGTGAGCTGCGTGGCACTTTTGTTATACAAGTGAATTTTCTGCTCATTGTAAAGTGTACGCTCAAAATATGGAAGACACAAGGCCAAATTGGTTATGTACTTGGAGAAACAAATGGTATACAGCTGCATGTCCTACTTAGATGTTAACAGTTCCAGAACCTATTGAATCGTTTTTCTAAGCTATAATGCAGAGACGATGTTAAAGATATCCCAAAGAAGAACAACAACAACAACTTGCGTTTATATTGAGACTTTAGCACAATAAAATGTCCCTAGGTGCTTTACAGGAGCATTATCAAACAAAATTTGAACCAGTCTGTTTGCAACCTTGTTTTTTGACCTCGAAATGAGCTTCCAACCACCTACTGACTTCATCACTAAAACCGCCTTCTTCACTTCACTAACATCACTCGACTCTGCTCCTGCCTCAGCTCAACTGCCCAAGACCCTCATCCATGCCATTGTTACCTCAAGACTTGACAATTCGAATGCTATCTTGGCTGTTCTCCCATCTTGCACCCTCTATATACTTGAGCTCATCCAAGACTCTGTTGTCCGTATCCTAACTCCCATCAAGTCCCATTCACCCATGACCCCTGTACTCAATGACCTATATTGGCTCCCGGTCCAGCCACACCTCAATCTTAAAATTCTCATTGTTGTTTTTAAATCTCTCCTTGGCCCTGCCTCTCAATATCTCTGTAACCTCCACCCGCCCTACAACCCTTTGAGATCTCTGTTCTGTCCCAATTCTGGTCTCTTGCATATCCCCAATTTTAATCGTTTCATCATTGGCAGACGTCTTCAGCTGCCTATCCTCAGATCTCTGGAATTCCATTCCTAAACCTCTCCACCTCTCTCTCCTCCTTTGGCATGCTCCTTAAAATATAGAGTCAGTATGGCACAGGAGGAGGTTATTCTGCCCATCGAGTCCATGCTGGCTCTCTGTAGAGCAATCCAGTCAGTTCCATTCCCCTGTTTTATCACCATAGCCCTGCAAGTTTATTTCCCTTAAGTGCCCAGCCAATTTCCTTTTGAAATCATCGATTGTCTCCACTTTCACCACCCTCGTAGGCAGGGAATTCCAGGTCATTACCACTTCCTGAGTAAAAAAAGTTCTTCCTCACATCCCGCCTGCATCTCTTGCCCAAAATCTTAAATCTGTGTCCCCTCGTCCTCATACCATCAGCTAATGGGAACAGCTTTTCTTGTCTATCTTATCTAAACCTGTCATAATTTTATACACCATTTTCAAATCTCCCCTCAATCCCCTTTGTTCCATGGAGAAGATCTGAAGCTTCTCCAACCTAACCTTTTAGCTAAAATTTCTCAACCCAGGGTGGTTGTTGGTCAGCACAGACTCGGTGGGCCGAAGGGCCTGTTTCAGTGTTGTATCTCTCTATGACTCTATGACCCTGGAACCATTCTGGTAAATCTCCTCTGCACCCTCTCAAGGACCCTCACATCCTTCATAAAGTGTGGTGACCAGAACTGGCCACAATACCCTTGTTGTGGCCTAACCAGAGCTTTATAAAAGTTCAGCATATCTTCCCTGCTTTTGAACTCAATTCCTCTATTTTTGAAGCCCTACCTCTTTGACCAAGCTTTTGGTCATCTGTCCTAGTATCTCGGTAAAGGAGTTGAAGCCAGCATTAGGAACGGCTATCCAGAACTGCATGTTCTTTTCTTTTAAATTCCATTTCTGAATCTGTGGAACATCTAATGGGTGCATCTCAGCTGCACAGAATTCTACCTTGCTTCTGTGATATGGAAAACAAACAGCTGGCACAAGAAAACTGGGAGTTGATTTAATAAGGAATAGGGATAACCCTTATTGTACCAGAGTAAACCTTTAGCTTCACTGACAGGATTAATCTGATGGAGTAAACGCCTGGCTGTTGTGGAACCCACTTGATTTTCATTCCACAATCGGGTGGGTTTTACACTGTGTAGGAAATCCACTTCACCAGGTTACAGTCCAGACAGGCAGGGAAAATGAAAATTTATCCCACCATTTTCCTGGCTCTCAAGCCAGAATATAAAAAAAGTCACTGGGCAGGCAATGAGTGTTAATCAATTTTCCTTTTCAGATCTAAAAGCGATTTGCAGCCTTTCAACTTTTCTAGCTTTTATGTTTGCTTTTGAGAAGAGTCCTGAGTGATCATTACACCTTTTCAAAATTTGTACATAATCAGCATTTCAAATCCAGGAGAGAATTCTTGATGCAATTAACATGTATCCTCTGGGGTGAATAGATCAATCCTGCAGAAATGTACGTCTCCCTAGACGGTATGTGTGTATTGCTTTAATTCACTTGCCCCACACAAAGACAACAGAATTGCTTTCAGAAAACAGCATACAGTTTCAATTTAATTCATAATATATTCGCCTAAATTTTTCATACGAAAAGAATGTAATATAGAAATGGTGTAATAGCAAGTAAGATATGACTCTGCCCTCTCAGCACAGATCATTTTAAAAAAAAAAAATTCTGTCTAGGTTTTTACTTCTCAAAATTAATGATGAGGGCTGAATAGAACAAAAATGCCTTTAGTTTTGCACTGCCAACAAAGTATTTATTTTCACAGCGCTCTCTCTCTGACCCACAACTGGACTGTGACTTAATTGAAAATATCACTTCGAGCTTTCAAGACGAGTTCGGTAGTTTGATTAGGTAAGGGTATCAAGGGATACGGAGCTAAAGCAGGTAAATAGAGTTCAGATTCAGATCGGCCATGATCTAAATGAGTGGCAGTGCAGGCCCAGCAGGCTGAATGGTCTTCTCCAGTTCTTCTGTTCTTGACCACAAAAATGAGGAATCAAAGCAGTTGCAGGCAGGGCAGGGATTGATTACTATGTGAATTTCTAAATATAGTTGGCTTACTTTTTCAGTATTCAGAAAGATTTTAATAGCTAGCAGTAAATTCACTCAAACACAAAAGGGGAAGAGAGTGCAATCTGTCTAATGCCTATAAGTAAGGAGAGTAATTTGGAATTAATATTGTTATATTAATATCACCACTGCTAAGTGGTAGATTATACAGTAATTATGATGACAAATGGTTATGCAAACTTAGGTTTTATACAACTACTCAGTGACTTGGTTAAACACGTCTAATGAAAGTACAAAGGGAGTGAAATTGGTCCGCGTTGCACCCAAAGAGGCCCAACTTAGGGGGCCATCCTCCCGTGCACCTAACAGCAATAGAAACACATCCAATGCCATTTTGGTTATGAGGAGGTAGAGGCATCCCTGGCAGCCACCTAAACCATACATTTAGGCCTCTTGCATATGCTAATACCCTGCTTTAAGACCCAAACCAAACATTGGTGTCGGTCTGAACTGTTTAGGATTGCTTGGTCTATGTGCAGCCTAACCAGCAGTCATTGAAGGAACCGCAGGAGGCCACCATCAAAAAGGTATTTCTTTTAAAAAAGGTCTTACCTGAATGTAAAGCCGTGAGAAGCAGAAGTGGTCTTGCAGGCTCCGTGTTAATATCATGGGCCACTACCGGCCACTGCGTGCCGTGTTCAGAAACTCCCAGTTCAATGCAGCGAGCGGCTGACCGTCTTCCAGCAGCTCCCACTCCTGCTGGCGATGTCCAGGCCGGTCATCCCAGGCAGTGACTTCAACTGCATCATCGATGCAGCTGGACGATCCGGCAGTGAAGACAGCAAACTGGACGCTACATCCAGATTCCTAATAGAAACAATAAGAAATGCCAAACTGCATGACGTCTTCAGCAAACCTGCAGACGGAGCGCAGTGTAGATACACCTGGTCAAGATCGGACGGGTCTGCCTGTTCCAGGATTGACTTCCTGTTTGTGTCCCATGCTGTCACGGTCAGATCCACTGACGCCAAGCCGGTGTTTTTCTCCGACCATTGCCTCTTACTGGCCGACTATCACTTACAGGATGACCAGCGGGTTGGCAGGGGGACATGGAAGCTCAATGCTACACTGCTAACCCCAGAGAACATTGAGGAACTCAAAAAGGGATTACAAAGGTTGGAGAACTGCGAAACCCCTCTTTGAGTCTCCAGTCCACTGGTGGGAGGCGACCAAGGCGAACATCAAGAGGTTCTTTATATTCAAAGGTGTTCAGAGGGCGTGAGAGAGACAGAGAGAAACGTCTCGACTCCAGAAAAGTATGCAAAATATGCTCCAGCTGAAGTCGATGGGGGTCGAGATCAAGGAGGACCTCCATGAAGTGAAGAGCCAGCAGGCCTCACTCTTTCCCATGGAGGCCTCCAAGATCATCTTCCGGTCCAGAGTCCGCTCCGTTGAGCTCCGTACTCGGGTTACTTCTTCCAAAAGGTACACAGAGAGAGCTCTGTGATCAGCAGCCTGAAGGAAGAGGATGACTTGGTAATGTCTTCGCAGTCCGACATACTAAGGATCAGCAAATCCTTTTATGTTGAGCTGTACGACACGAAGCCCACAGACAGCAGAGCCTCCCAGTCCTTCCTGTCATCTATCACAGAAGTCTTAGATGACAGCATGAGGGAGAGACTGGACAAGCCGCTAACTCTGGACAAGCTGACAAAGGCCGTCAATTCCTTCGAGACGAGTAAAACTCCCGGAAGCGATGGCTTACCGGTTGAGTTGTATTCGGCCCTGTGGGACTGGGTCGGCCCAGACCTGCTGGAAGCATACGAGAGTATGCTCCTGGCCGGCAGCATGTCAGAATCCATGAGGAAAGGCATCATCACCCTCATCTACAAGCGGAAGGGGGAGAGGGCAGAAATCAGAAATTGGCGGCCCATCTCACTGCTTAATGTTTACTACAAGATTCTGTCCAAGGTCATAGCCAGTCGAGTTAAGTCTGCTCTGGAGTTGGTGATTCACCCTGATCAGACCAGTACCGTACCCGGCAGGAAGATCTCTGATAGTCTCGCGCTATTCAGGGTTATGATCGCCTATGTATGGGACAGGAAGGTGGACACCTGCCTCATCAGCCTGGACCAGGAAAAGGCTTTTGAAAGGATATCGCACACCTACATGATGGATGTGCTCTCCAAAATGCAATTGGATCAAACTGCTCTACACAAACATCAGTAGCGCAGTCTCAATCAATGGGTGGGAATCAGAAAGTTTCCTGATCCAATCTGGAGTGAGACAGGGCTATCCTCTCTCCCCTGTCTTGTTTGTTTGCTGTATTGAACACTTTGCTGAGTCTATTAGGAAGGATGCGAGCATAAGAGGGGTGACAATCCCAGGCAGTGGAGGTACTCAGGTTAAAACCTCCCTGTACATGGATGACGTCGCCGTCTTCTGCTCGGATCCGCTGTCCATTCGCAGACTGATGAGCATCTGCGACCAGTTCGAACTGGCCTCGGGAGCCAAAGTTAACCACGGCAAGAGCGAGGCCCTGTTCTTTGGGAACTGGGCTGACCGATTCTTTGTCCCCTTCACCGTCAGGTCAGACTACCTGAAGCTGTTGGGGATATTGTTCGGAAGGTCCGGGGCGTGCACCAAAACCTGGAAGGAACGGGTAGCCAGGGTACAACATAAGCTGAGCGTGTGGGAGCAGCGATCTCTTTCCATTGTGGGTAAGAACCTGGTCATCAGATGCGAGGCGCTCACGTTGCTGCTGTATGTGGCGCAGGTCTGGCCCATACCCCACTCCTGCGCCGTGGCGGTCACCCGAGCCATTTTCCGCTTCATATGGGGATCCAAAATGGACCGGGTCAGGAGGGACACGATGTTCAAACCTCTTGATAAAGGCGGGAAAAATGTACCCAACGCCGCCCTCATCCTGATGACCACCTTCGTGTGCGGCTGCATCAAGCTGGGCGTAGACCCCCAGTACGCAAACTCCAAGTGTCACTATGTGCTGAGGTTCTATCTGTCCCCACAGTTGCGAAGGATGGGCCTGGTCACATTGCTGCGGAACCCTCATCCAGTTGGACTGTGCCGTACCACCTATCCATCGTGGAAAAGTTTGTACGGAAAAACACCTTTGACCTCCGATCCATCAGGCAGTGGTCTGCACGGAATGTCCTCAAGGCCCTTCGAGAAAAGGAGATGGTGGATCCGGTTGGATGGTTCCCCGAGCAGACTGCCAAAGTCATTTGGCGGAATGCCTCATCACCAGAACATTCAAACAAGCACCAAGATGTAGCTTGGATGGTGGTGAGAAGAGCCCTCCCCATCAGATCCTTCCTGCACGCCCGGAGTCTCACACCCTTCACACAATGCCCTTGAGGTGGCTGTGGTGGGAAGTGTGTCTTTGGAAAGCCTTTGGTCTGGAATGTGTCTTTGCAAAGCAGCTGTGGAAAGAGATGCAATGTTTTTTGTCAAGGTTCATCCCAAGCAGCTCTGTAACACAGGAGTCTGTGCTCTGCGGGCTGTTCCCAGGGACGCACACCGAGATAAACATCAACTGCTGCTGGAGGACCATCAATTCGGTGAAAGACGCCCTTTGGTCTGCCCAAAATTTGCTGGTCTTCCAGCGCAAAGAGTTGTCCACGACCAAATGTTGCAGACTGGCACATTCCAAGGTCCAGGACTATGTGCTGAGGGACGCACTGAAGCTTGGGGCAGCCGCAGCAAAGGCTTAATGGGGAAAGACCACTGTGTAAGGTACTCCCATCAAGGTGAACTGAGGGGCTGGATCCATGGAAAACCCCTCGGGCTGTATCCAGAAAATATTAGTTTGCTGCAAAAAGTACATGGCAGGTAAAAGGAAATGGAAGGGTTGTGAGGGAACTCACTCCTGTATTGGAGGAAACTGATCTCCTTTGCACTCTTTGTATTGTTGACTTGGTGCTGTTTTTGAACTGTTTTATAATGTATTTTTTGCAGTTTTTTTTACGAATAAAGTATATTTTGGAAATTAAAAAAAAGAAACTCCCTCTGGGGCCTGCAGCTTACTGGTACTATCCTAATGAAGCTGGAGGTCCAATTTCCTATGGTTCTGCTGCTGGTCTCATTCAGCACATGCAGCATGCCCAATTTGGTCACAACCTATTTTCTAGGCCTAAGTGTTCTCACCTGGTTTGGCTGTAAAGCCCTATGGGACAGAATCATAGAATTGTTACAGTGCAGAAGGATGCCATTCGGCCCATTGTGTCCGCACCAGCTCTCTGAAAGAGCAATTCACTCAGTTCCATTCCCCTGCCTTCTCTCCGTAACTCTGCACATTCTTCCTTCTCATATAACAGTCTAATTCCCTTTTGAATCCTTCAATTGAACATGCCTCCACCACTCTCAGGCACATCCTGAGGTCATAAAAGGTGCTTTTTTTTATGCTTGTCTTTCCTTTTTTTGACAGTAGAGGGCCATCAGTTCTGTGCGAATATGTTATGGTAGAACAGTCTTGACTCTTAAGGCAGGCATCTGAACACATTTTTATATTAAATGTAAAGAAAATTAAGTAGAGCAGACTGCTTTAACTGCTTCACAATACACAGAATCTTTGATAATTGTTGGCATCTATGAAAGACGATAGACATGCAGCAAAGAATCCATTTAGGTGGGGTGGCTTCTCTTGGTGCACCTTTATTGATGGCTGTGAAGGCCAATCCTTGAGAAGCAGTGTCTGCCACAAATGCTACAGGTGAAGCTGCCAAGTGACGCTGTGAGTTGTTGTTTTTGACATTGGTGCCTGTTGCCAAGCTGCTGTATTAACTGGCCATCATGGTAGTGCACACCAGTCCACAGGATGTGTCACCATTTCCCTCTTTCACCATCTACTGACTTCTAGCTGTGATAGTCAATATTTAGGGCGTTCATGTCACGTTTACAAGCATCCTTGAAGTGGAGCTTTGGGCGCTGCACTGGTCATCTGGCCCCGGCTACCTCACCATACTGAAGGTCTTTGGGTAAGCGACTATCTTCCATCCTGCGGACGTGTCCTATCCACCGAAGCCACCTCTGCTTCATTGTGCCAACACACTTGGGAGCTCTGCCTTTGGGAGGACTGCTGTATTTGTGATTTTGTCCCATAATGTGCCACAGACAGCCAAGATGGAAATTATTCAGCTTCTTTTCCTGGTAGCTCTAAGTCAGCCATGTTTCACAGCCATACAGCAAGGTGCTGAGAAGACAAGCCTTATAAATCAGCTTGGTCCGAAGGGTCAACTTGGTGTTATTCCATGTACGTTTCAAGAGTTGGCCAAAGGTGGTAGCTGCTTTCCCTATGCGTATCAAGCTCTACATCTACTCTTACCCCCCACTAAATCTTCTCTCTTGGTGCTTTGATAATACAGCAGCTAAATATACTGGAAGCACTGCAAACTTGCACGGAAATGTTCTCCATTGTAATGGTACTAAAATTTGGATTTTTTATCTTTAGTTTCATATCTCGTTAAATAGTAGAAATAACTCCATCTTAAAATGGCTTAAGTCAGCTGGATCTCTGGGCTGTGTGTATGAAATTTCCTTTGTTCACTAGCAATGTTAGTTAACGGAAGGCCAATCAATGTGGCTGGCTACCATGCAAATAGCTTTCAACACAATTTAATTAATGTGTTAAAAGTTTATAGGTATTATTTGCTAAGTGGACGTGAAACAGTTACCTCACCAAACTTATTCAGTGTGGAAGTTGGACCTAAGTGCATTATTTGTTGTTTTGTATTCATGTATAGCTCCCATAACTAAGCTTAGCATTTGTTTCAATGGGACCCTCCACAGGCCCATCTGACTTGAATCCAGGTAATGACGTGCATGCCCTTAACAAAGCCTGACATACTTACCATCCATCTATTTAAATATTGCAAAATTGGTCCAAAGTGTGCTCCTCTCAGCCCAGTTTCACTGAACTCATAGCTCCCCAGGTGATCCAGTAGCCTCAGAAGCAGGAAGAAGACAATTTGCCCCTCTTGAACTGATGTATATGAAACAGTCTGGGGCTCAAATACATGTGGGGACTATATTTGATAGCCTCCAAAACCAGGCATGGGGATTGTGATGTACCTGCGCTGTTGACGGCAATTAAGGCAACAAGTGAACTTCATGTTATTTTAAATGATTTCAGCATCCTGCCATCACCAACCGCACTGTTGATTGGCTGGATGCCTGAGCAGAGGACAAATATTGTGAGTGGCTTGCACCAGTTAAGGGAAGCCTACACCTCTTAAGGGGGAGGTGCATTCTGGCTGGAGCAGGTCCTGGCAGTCCGATGGGACTGAATATGACCTGGAAAATGTTGTGTTGTTGTTGTATTCCTAGCATTGCTCGAGCATTCTGTAGAAAGTCTTAGACTCTGGATAAAGTCAACTAATGACTCTATTATTTACATTTATTATATATACTCTCCACAAGTCTCCTAAGCTAGCATCCTTTGTGCTGCTATATCTTCTTATCCTTAAGCCTATGCCATGTGACTGTTACATCATCAGTCTTACAGTAGGGGCGGGGTCACTCTCGTTGTCTTCAGTATTAACCCTTTACATCCTTATACTACAGAAAAAACAGAAGAATGGCATAACCTGGGAAAGAGGTGGCTTCAAGGTTTTCAGACACTGCACTGGAGGCCTTGATGGTGGAAGTGTAAAGGAGAAGAGATGGCCTGTATCCGCAGGGGACCCAGAGGCCCACCAGACACACGTTTAGAAGACATTGGGAGCGGATAGCCATGGAGATCAATGCCAGGAGTCAACAAGCCCTGAGGACCTTGATGCAGTACTGCAAGAAGTTCAAAGACTGCACACAAATGGTCAAGGTTAGTGAATACATCATCAAATGCTATATTCTACCAACCGTGCCACTAGCCTCAGACACTGTTTAATTCACCACATCCCATCACTCACCTACCAACAGTCTCTATTAATTAGGACTCATACCAAACATTCCTTTGCTAAGCTGCACCCTCACACACTTACATTGCTGCCAAACTCACACCCACATTTCACTGCCTGCAGACACTGTCGAACGTTGACAGCCATATGTCATGCAGGCCCCATCCTGCCAAGAATGAGGCACCTTAATTTCGCCACATGGACATTAAACTTAAAATTGTTGCTTGGAAGAAAAGAGAGCCTATCACAAGGAATTGCCAGGCCACTCGCCGGAAAGGCATTTTTTGCATACTAGCAGACAGTGTTGGAACAAAGAAACCAGTCCCTGCTCCCCCAAAACACAAACAGATGTGGTCAGACCAGTTTAGTCACATGACTAACAGGCTGTTGGAGTTTTTTTGAATTTGAACTTGCCACAGAGAATTTGAACTCAGAAACCTGTTTGCTCCTGGGCTGAAAAGATCTCTCTTCTATCTGCTCATTTCTTTCTCACCAGCTTTGGAATCCATTGAAGACACAGGAACGCCAAGAGAGAACAGTCTCCCACAGTGAACAAGGTTTAAGAATAATACTGGGCCCCAACAAAAAGCAAGAATTACCTACAAGCGAGAACTACCTAAAAAAGGGCTCTACAGTGAGCTCGAAGCACAGTAACAAGAAACTCTTCTGATATTGCCTCAAACCTCTCCACTTTATTTTTCTTCTGCTCTTTTTTGTCTCTATTTGTGTGTGCGTATCACGTATGTATGCTAGCTTGGGGCGCAGTGTGTATCCGTAGGCATTAACTGAATTAGAGTTTAAGTTTTAATAAATTTCACTTTCCTTCTTTAAACCTAAGAAGGCCTGTTTGTGCTAATTTCTTTGCCTTATAATTGGAAAGTGGTGAACAAGAATTCACCAAGGGGGAGCTAAAAACACAGGATGTTTAAAAAAAATTAAATCCTATTACAATAAGACCAGGTGAAGGCTGAGAAAGATCCCTCGACACCTTTCTTACCTGGTCTTAACACATATCAGCGAAATAGATGCCACTCTTGTAGGACCAGCTGACACATAACCAGGGGCAGCAGGAGCTAAACAGAGTGTGTCTGCATATCCTTACAGCCATAGAGGTGATGGTGCTGACTGTTATTGGGACATCTGTGGCTGAGATCGTGGGCATAGACAGCAGAGGTGCTGAAACCACTGAAGACAACGGTACCCTCATACCTGATCCTCCTTCTCATATTCCACGTACACCAACCATCACCCCCCTCCCCCCCACCACCACTTCCACATTCCATACTCTTTTCTGATTTACAAGCTGCAAATGGTGTAAGGGCGGCACAGTGGCGCAGTGGTTAGCACCGCAGCCTCACAGCTCAAGGGACCCGGGTTCGATTCCGGGTACTGTCTGTGTGGAGTTTGCAACTTCTCCCTGTGTCTGCGTGGGTTTTCTCCGGGTGCTCCGGTTTCCTCCCACAAGCCAAAAGACTTGCAGGTTGATAGGTAAATTGGCCATTTATAAAATTGTCACTAGTATAGGTAGGTGGTAGGGAAATATAGGGACAGGTGGGGATGTTTGGTAGGAATATGGGATTAGTGTAGGATTAGTATGGATGGGTGGTTGATGTTCGGCACAGACTCGGTGGGCCGAAGGGCCTGTTTCAGTGCTGTATCTCTAATCATAATCTAATCATTGTATATATTCCATGTGTCTCTTGGATTTGGGATGTGACAAAAAATAGTTGGCAGTGAGACTGTTAATTTGTAACAACTTGGAAGAATTTATTAAGTATTTAGGACAGAGATGAGGAGGAATTTCTTCAGTCAGAGGGTGGTGAATCTTTGGAATTCTTTTCCCCAGAAGGCTGTGGAGGCTCAATCATTGAGTATGTTCAAGACCGAGATTGATAGATTTCTACATATTAAGGGATATAGGGATAGTACAGGAAAATGGTGTTGAAGTAGACGATCAGCCATGATCTCATTGAATGCTGAATGGCCTACTCCTGCTCCTATTATGTTCTTTTAAAAAGGTAAAACTTAACAAAACAGGCAGTAATTTATGGGTCTCTACAGACTTTACTTCCTGTGTCAACCTAGGACGTGGAGCACGCTGCTCAGCTTGGAACACATTGCCTCATCTTTGTCTTGCTTGCAGTCTCTGTCTTGCCGTGAGGCTATCTGTTGTGATGTTTTCCTCAGCAGTGTTGAATAGCTTTGGTTGTGTTCTTTTATTCCATTTTGGATGCAAGAGTTCCCTCTTGCTCGATTCTGTTTCAGCACAATGATTGGTTCTGAAGGCATGTGTTGTTCTACGGTTGGTCCAAGTCAGCTTTAACTCTGTCCACGTGCTGCCACATATGGTCATTACCTTATATGGTAACCTTTCCACAAATAACTTGGATTAGTTTACGCTGTTCCCTCTTATCAGTGATTTGAGCATCCATAGGTAAATCATCAACCACGGGCATTTCAGGTAACATAACATGATTATTACAACAGGTATTGTCATAGCCTGTATCAGTACAAACAATGTAGACAATTTCTTGAGCCAGGGATGTTGTTTTAAATTACGAACAGTTTCCCACCATGAGCTTGCTCCCAGTTCCTTAATTCCTTTATCCCTTTGCTCATCTTAACTAAATGTTGTTGGGATGTAGTGGTTCTCTTTACTATAGACTTCAGGTTTAATGAAAGAGGGGTTTTGGGATGCCCAAACTGGGCCACTGCCTTCAATGCCTCCCCTTGCATCCAGAGGTTCACCCTCAGTTCAGTGATATTGTGAACTGGTACAGGAAATAAAATGTGACATCCTCTCTGGGAGATTTGGGTGAACTTGAAACAAAAAGTGGATTCCAAGATAGGGGATCATATTTTCCCATGTTCCATTCTACGGGCATTAGTGGTAACGCAATATGCTCCCATGTGTAGGTATACATATTTACCATGTTCTTCTCCCTACTTCTGGATACTCATGTCACACCTTGGCGACTCGGGCTAATTTAAAGCCCTAGGTTACCCTCCCAGGATTCCTAACATAACATCAACACATGTAAATTCCTGTTGGAGTTTGTAATTTATGTTTTATTCCCATTATTTCCTGAAAATAGACCTGCACTGGCACTCCCCACCTGCTGATCACCGCACTCAATAATGTTCTAAACTATTGGCACATAACTACATCTAACTCAAGCAACCAATCACGCATGGACTTAAAAGATTCTCCATCTCTCTCTTTATCTTCATGCACCTTGTAGATATTTCTTACTAAGTATTAGACCTAGCCCTCAATTGTCTTAATCCAGATTCCATATACCTCTTTACATTAACTTTATTCCCTCTGACCGTGAATAGTGTGTTCAAATCTATGCTGATTTATTTTAAAGTCAGTTGCTCTATGGAGAATGTGTCAATGGCTTGATGATTTAAAATGTTTTCTCACTGTTCCAGCTACAATAATCATCTCATGTTGTCCTGTTGTCAAGTAACTGAGCATGTCTGAGATCCATTCTTCAGTGCAGGTTCACCATGTATTTCCAAATGTTAGTTGCTTCACACACAACAAATCACATCTGAACATTCACACTGGTATCCCAATATCATGCCACATGTTCCATCCGATACAAGACATTCTTGGACTTTCAGGTGATCTTATCAAAATATCAAAGGTGGTGGGGAGGATGGTGTTGTCTGAAGATCTTTGCTTATCTCTCCCTGCATGGCCCCGATGCCTCGGGTAGTGGCCAGACTATCAAATGTAGTTCTTTTAAAAAGTTAATTGGCAAGAGCACAGACATCTCCAAGAGAAAGCTATCAATTTATTTTTCTCACCTACATTTTCCTTTCACTAGAATGTACATTAATACCAGATTGGTATCTTCCATTGAGCTGTGCCCTGGTGATTTTTCCAATTCCCAACTGGTGCTGTGTTTTTTTTTCCTGTCTCCATCTGCTATCCTCAATCAATTCCTCTCATGTAATTTTAAACATCCCATGAGTTACCATTCTATTTCATTCATGAGCCCTGGAGGAACTTTACAGTCCAGTACAATATTCTCATAATATACTTAAAACAGAAATCAAACATTCCCACTTGATTCCAGGCATTAACACATTTTGTTTGTCTTGCGTCTGATGTTTTGTCATTTCACAATTATCCCAAATTCAAATAACACCATTGTTGGGCTGTCAGGTTTGTCAATGTTTAATTAATTTCTCCCCAAAAGAAACTTTAATTCTTGATACTCAGGAACTACCTAGATTGCTCTTCCATCAGTTTTTTTTGTTAAATGAAAATTAAATTTTCCCCTTAAATTTCAGGTAAATTTTCCCTTTGAGTGCTTGAAATAGCAACTTGTATCAATTTATTTTATCAATTCAAATCTCAGAAATAATTGTGCCCATGCTTAATGGTTTTGCTTGGTGTTTTACATTCAAGATCTATAATACATATAATACAATAATATAATACATATAAGATCCTGAGGGGTCTTGACGGGTGGATGTGGAAAGGATGTATCCTCTTGTGGGAGAATCTACAACTAGGGGTCACTGTTTAAAAATATGGGGTTGCCCATTTAAGATTGAGATGAGCGGAAATGTTTTCCTCTCAGAGGGTCATGAGTCTTTGGAACACTCTTCCTTGAAAGGCAGTGGAAGCAGAGTCTTTGAATATTTTTAAGGCAGAGGTAGATATATTCTTGATAAGCAAAGGGATGGAAGGTTATTGGGGGTAGGCGGGAATGTAGAGTAGAGGTTACAATCAGATCTGCCATGATCTTGTTGAATGTTAGGCTCGAGGGGCCGAGTGGCCTACTCCTGCATCTAATTCATATGTATGTAAAGACAGAAGTGCTTGCAACTAGTTTAGAGGTATCTTCTACATCTTTCCTTCATCTTTTGCCTCGGAAGATAACAGGTGACCTGAATGGGTTAAGGCCAAGTCTTTAAAAGGCAAAGCCTTTAGTTCAAATCATCACTAGACTGTGACACGATGTCTGCAGATAAGTTCTTAAATTCTGAAAGCTGCTAAATCTCTTGCTGGGTATCAGTACTCACCTGGCCCTGGAAACCATTATCACCTGTTTTTGAAAAAAAGATGAAGAATCCATTGTGGCTCTGCCCCAGAGCCCAATGGGTTAATTTATCCAATTATATCAGTCAATTTAGAAACTTGAAATTTAACAATGCCCAATATATAAACTTACACTTAGTGATACAAAAGTTGTGTGGTGAATTTAAAAAATCTGTCAGCAGAAGGGGTTAGCTTGGCTGCAAGGGGGCAGAGGAAATTTCTCATGTGCATGCAGTTGCATCACTTTAGCGTCATCAAGAGATACAGCACTGAAACAGGCCCTTCGGCCCACCGAGTCTGTGCCAACCAACAACCACCCATTTATACTAATCCTACATTAATCCCATATTCCCTACCATTTTCCTACCACCTACCTACACTAGGGGCAATTTACAATGGCCAATTTACCTATCAATCTGCAAGTCTTTGGCTGTGGGAGGAAACCGGAGCACCCGGCGGAAACCCACGTGATCACAGGGGGAACTTGCAAACTCCGCTTGGCAGTACCTAGAACCGAATCTGGGTCGCTGGAGCTGTGAGGCTGCAGTGCTAACCACTGCACCACTGTGCCACCCCAAGGTTTACATAACCTTTATTTTTTAACAAAACTTTTCCGATTAAAAAAAAAACAAACTCCGTTTTAAACTGTTTTTTCCAATTCTTCTTAGTATTCTTGTCTTGAACTTTGCCCACATTTTTCCTTTGGGATTGAATACAACAAAAATCATTAGTAACATCAGGGAAAACAGCATTAGATTAAACTCCAGTTATTTCCAAACTTTTTAACATCTTTTTCTAAGAGATTTTCAACACAAGATTCTTTTTTTTGGTACAACCCAGAAGAGTAAACAACCAGAATCGTGTCAAATATCCCAAATTCCAATTCACATCATTGAACATCTAAAATTCAAAACTGCCAAACTTTAGATGTATGAGCCTCATTATCCAGAATTGAATACCCCCACATCCTTTATCATTATAACTAGAATTTTGCTGTGGCCATCAATGAAATTAGAGTTCTCACAACTTAACAAGTTAGTTAACCTTAATAATTCCAACTTAATTCAGATCAACACTTATTAACTAAATGCAAAGCAGAATAGCATATGCTTAAAAAAATACATAATGTTTTTCTTGTTCTTTCTTTGGGCACCTTTCCAAATGACTGTAATAAAACCAAAGAAAAATAAAACTAAAGAAAAAGTTAGCTTTCACAGTTCCATAAAGCCTTCAACATTCTTACACCAAAGGGAGCTAAAGAGGGCAGAGCTTTCCACAGCTTGTGAGCTCTGAAACATTCACACCAGCTCCTTAAAGAGACAACATGACAACCTTGCAATCCTTAACAGTAGAAAAGGGGATGAATATTTTCTATATCCCCTGTTATGAAGGTGCTTCTATTTTTTATATTTTTTGAGGAGTCATGTTCAAAAGACTGTGAAAATACCTGAGGAGATGCTGGACTTGTTTTTTTAAAGGGTCACTGGAAGGACACTTGGGACTTTGTTTAAAAACAATTACTGGAATTACATGTCTTAAGCTAAGTAAACAGCAGGAGCCTTGCTGACTATCGGAGTTGTTTACAGAGAGGTGACATGTCTAGATTTATGGTGGTCAAAAGTTGGTTTTGCTTTTGAACTCTCTGTTTGGAGGTTAGTTGGGATGTAAGCCTTCAAAGCGAGAGAGGCTACCAGCTCACCCTATTCCACCTCTTTGAAAAACCCTGAGAGTCCAGAGTGAAAACTGGAGAAACTAATGCAGCATTTCTCCTGAGAAGCTTCTGCAAAACTTTCTCTTGATATCTCCTGAACGAACTGCTCCTGAAAAGATTCCAGTGATAGCGCATGTATCGAGTGACACCCATCCACATGTACCTGGACGCCAGACAAAAGTTCCATCTGGAACAATCCATACCTTATCCTTTTCCTTCAAGAATTAACAAGTATTTGGTCAATTACTTTTTTTTGTAAAGTTGATCTCTGCAGAGAAAGCTTCTTTATTTTTTCTTTAACTGGTGTGTATGTGCGTTTGTGTTGGGTTATTTAGAAGAGAATCTATTTATACTTTCGTATTTCAACCTGTTATTAAGCTTTGCATCTTTATTGAATAGGTCTTGTTTTATAATTTAATAATTTTGATGTTTATTAAAGAAACCTGGTTGGCAGATTTTTATTCTGAAACTAAAATAGATAAAGTATATAATTGGCTGTATCGGTAACTAGGTAAAACATTTAAATATAGGTTGTAACCCGTGGAGAAGTAGAACTAGCGAAAGACAGTGCGCTCCTCCATCCTTGGTCATAAAACTCCTTTATTTACCCGTTTCCTCCCTTAAACTAATTCTCAATTCCTGATGTTTGCTACTTAACCTCATTTGGAAAAACAGTCAGTAAGACACATCTGTAATTTAAACTGCAGAAACAATAGCAGTTTTTAAAAACACTAGTCCAATTAAAACAAAGTGTTTGAAAAACTTCAAATTGGATTTCTGCCAGACATTTTCAAGGCTGAAGCTTATCTCTTACAAAACAAGCTGTTCAGTGCCTTTTCACAGTTACTGAACTAACTTTTAAATAAAAATAAAACAGCGCCATCTTAAATTTAAAATGTAATTCAGTTTTTATATCCCACTTCTGGGTACACAATCTTAAATTGAAATAAACAGACTCACATTCACATTTTCATACTTTCATGCAACTTAGAAATACTGGTTCAAAATCAAAACAAGTCTCAAGTTTCTCACAAAAATAAACTCATGTATACAATCATAGAGAGGACAAGTAATGTTTGGGATCTTCTTCTCCCTGCTGCTCTCTCATGCATTCAAGTCCTCAGAAGAAAGAATTTTCCTCCACACAAGATCAGGTGGCAGGTTGTTCAACCTTGCCCGTTGAAAAGCAAAGACCAAAGTACGGAAAGTCCTCATCAGGGAACTCCTCTTTGCTGACGATGCTGCATTAACATCTCACACTGAAGAGTGTCTGCAGAGACTCATCGACAGGTTTGCAGCTGCCTGCAATGAATTTGGCCTAACCATCAGCCTCAAGAAAACGAACATCATGGGACAGGACGACAGAAATGCCCCATCTATCAATATCGGTGACCACACTCTGGAAGTGGTTCAAGAGTTCATCTACCTAGGCTCAACTATCACCAGTAACCTGTCTCTCGATGCAGAATTAAACATGCGCATGGGAAAGGCTTCCACTGCTATGTCCAGACTGGCCAAGAGAGTGTGGGAAAATGGCGCACTGACACAGAACACAAAAGTCCAAGTGTATCAGGCCTGTGTCCTCAGTACCTTGCTCTATGGCAGAGAGGCCTGGACATCGTACGTCAGCCAAGAGTGACGTCTCAATTCATTCCATCTTCGCTGCCTCTGGAGAATCCTTGGCATCAGGTGGCAGGACCGTATTTCCAACACAGAAGTCCTCGAGGCGGCCAACATTCCCAGCATATACACCCTACTGAGCCAGCGACGCCTGAGGTGGCTTGGCCATGTCAGCCGCATGGAAGATGGCAGGATCCCCATGGACACATTGTACAGCGAGCTTGTCACTGGTACCAGACCCACCGGCCGTCCATGGCTCCGCTTTAAAGACGTCTGCAAACGCGACATGAAGTCCTGTGACATTGATCACAAGTCATGGGAGTCAGTTGCCAGCGATCGCTAGAGCTGGCGGGCAACCATAAAGGCGGGGCTAAAGCGTGGCGAGTCGAAGAGACTTAGCAGTTGGCAGGAAAAAAGACAGAAGCGCAAGGAGAGAGCCAACTGTGTAACAGTCCCGACAACCAATTTTCTCTGCAGCACCAGTGGAAGAGTCTGTCACTCTAGAATTGGCCTTTATAGCCACTCCGGGCGCTGCTGCACAAACCACTGTCCACCTCCAGGCGCTTACCCATTATCTCTCGAGACAAGGAAGCCAAAGAGAATATTAAGAATATTAAAGACGAGGCTACAAAGGGTTAAATGAGTTTTAGTTTTGTGCACAGAACAGTAAAGCTGACACACACACAATTAAAAAAAACCTTCAAACAGAAGAAATACTGTCATTCACATATCAGGAATTCCCATAGACCATTCACAAACACAGAAACTGCACCAGTTTTTTTTCTCACAACCGGTTTAACTTTTGCTGTGGATCCTCTTAACCTATTTGATTTCTTCTTAACCCTGATCCTCCAACTCTCCTTACCAGCATTCGGAGATTAGAGACATGCTGCTGTTGTAACAAAGCAGTTGTATGCTGGTTATACAGCTCCAAATCTCAGACCTGTTGATAAACCAGAAGCTTCCTTTCCTTCCCGACTTTTAACTTTCTCTGACCAACCCTACCTTGGATAAACTGTGTGACTTTTCTATCTAATTTTTCCACAAAGACCCGTTTGATAGACAATATCTCTCCTGAGTGCCTTTGATCGCTGGTGAGTCCACTGGGCCCTCACACTCCAATAAGGTTCCCCTAACATCCTCAAGCTCCTGTTTAAGCATTTCATTTTCTTTCTGACACCTTTTGAACTCCTGCCTGACTTGTTGTACCTCAGCCGGAACAGCTTCTGCACCTGTAGTTTCGGATTTTTTGTTCCTTTTATTCAATTATCTCATCGTCTCTCTCAACACTCCGTAAGTTACAAGGTTCTTTGCCCTGTCAACCTTTAGTTTCTTTTGGTCTACCCACTCCTGGATAAATGCTACTACATCTTCAAAGGGGGTACATTATTAGGCATTCCGCAAACAGTTCCCTGTATCTCGATAACAGGCAATCTATCTAATTTCTCCGTGTAGGCTGTTGCCATGTCTTTGGATGCCATGCTACTGTTCCCGAGTTCAATAAAGCGTCTTTGATTACCAGCGTGTTTTGTACTGAGTCTCTGCACACCCTAAGGGTTTCCCTTCCCTGATCACGTGTTGGGCAGACAATCACAACCCGGATTGTCACAATAAACCATCCACACCATGTTAGTCATGTCCCTTTGCGGTTGCCACTGAAATATAAAATATAATTTTCTTACAGCATGCACCTCTTACTTTCCCCCTGCTCCCCTCACCACAAGTTTAGCCTGGTGCCTTTCTCCTTTCAGAAGTACAAGCTGTCCAGGCAGTGGAGGAACAGCAAGAAGGCAGTGGTGAGGAAGATACAGCGATGTCGCTTAATTTCACACTTGCAGCAACCAGTTCAGATACTGACACTGTGTGTAATTTAGAGGATAGCATAGAGACAGGATCTGCACATGGTGAGGCACTGGGCATGATTGGCCTGCAGCCACGGCAGAGGCAAAGGTAGTGCAGGTGCCAGCTTGCCGGAGGGCAGGGTCACACATCTGCTGCAGAGGACACAAATGAGGATTTCAATTGTCAATGTACAGAAGAATGCTGATGGGTATGCACAAAAAAATACTTGGTGCATTAGGAAGCCTGCCAGAAAAGCTGCAGTCAATGTCAAGGAGCATGGAGAAGTCCAGCCCCAATGGCACAGGGCTTTATGCAAAGCTCAGAGCCCATCCTTTCCAGCATGAAAGTGGTGGCCAAGTCCATTAGCGCAATTGCAGACCCAAATGATGCAATGTCTGTTGGTTGATTTCTCAGCTTCCATTACAACACAGGTCTAGAGTGCTGCAGTGGAAGCTTGCTGTCATGCAAGCTCAGACTGCTGCCATCATGGCTGTGGATTACAGTATGCAAAGGGGCTTGCAGGATGTCACGGCAGTCCAGCAATTTGTACTCGAAAAGATTACTCGGATTGCTGCGGCGCCGCCCCGGAGGAGTGGCAGTGACTCCGTGGAGCACAAAGCTGCTGTCCTCTCTGAGGGAGACAGCCTTCGTCCTCCCACCCCTACCACTAAGCCAGTTCCCTTGCTTTGCCTATCAGCCAGCCAACCAGCTCCAAGACAATCTGCCATCATCTCCACTGAAATTTAGTAGCCGCCATCCATGCAAGAGTTACTGGGGTAGCACTGCATAGGAGCACTAGGAAAGGCAAATTCACCCAGAAGACAGGCACTAAGGAATATACAAGGGTGGTTATTTGACTTTTGCATGCAATTTGGAATGATTTGATTTATAAATTTGGTTTGGAATGTGTATTTTGTGGTGGCTTTTATTTTTGGATTGTGACCAAACATGCTGTGATGGTCAGTGACAGAGGGAAGGTAAGGAGTGGGACTGATTGGGAATTGGGATTACAGCAAAATCTCAATGAGCACCTATCATACCCCCTGCAAACTTGGGAAACTTTAAATAACTGTATAAAGCACCAAACCATTGTAGAATTGAAACAACAGTAAGAAGAAATCAACCAGCAGCTAACCTGTAAGAAGTTGATGATCCCTTTAAATATCACTGGTGCGGAGTCCTTCCTGCTGCTGAACATGTGTTCAGCTGTGAAGGATAGAGAGGACATTAGCTGGAGAGTTGAGCTCCAAAATGGCACACCAACTGATGTCATGAACTGTCTGCTCTGCATACATCTGGTGACCGTTACTTGCACGTGCTAATGCCCTTACCAATATGGTGTCCGGTGCAATTTTTCCCAAAAGTGAGTGCGTGCATCGCGGATGCTATTTTGGATATGGAATAGCATTTATAGCGCCCAAACAATGGGGCACTATTAATCCAAATTTCTTGTCATTGATGTCCATATACAAAAATTCTTAAAGGTAGCATGACAAGTTGATAAGGGTTTAAAAAAAAAAGCACTGGATTACTTGGGTTTATAAATAGAGGCATAGAATATAAAAGCTGAGATTATGCTAGAACTTTATAAATCACTGGCTAGGCCTTAGCTGGACTGTTGTGGACAATTCTGGTGCCACAGTTCAGGAAAGATGTAAAGACCTTGGAGAGTGTACAGAGGTTTACCAGGATATTACCAGGGATGAGGGACTTCAGTACTGAGAAGTTGGAAAAGTTAGGATTACTCTCCTTGGAACAGAGAAGGTTAAGAGGTGACCTATTAGAGATTCTCAAGATGATGGCCCAGATTTCCAGATTTTGGAGTTGAAATGACAGTGAAACTGCTGACATTTGCCGTCATTACAACCGTGAAAATGACAGCAACTACTGGCTTCCGCACATGAGCAGTTAAACACAGATGTCCAGACATTGCTGTCAGTGATTTCCTGCTCCTCCACAGGGAATGCTGTTGACATCTCCGCAAACGGCAATCTTTAGAAATCAGTTGAACTGGCGTCAACGTCCCCTTTGACAATGTAATGTTGCTGTAAAAAAGACCTGAAAAAGTCACGCCTTGTTAATGAGGTGTATCTACTTGCCATTTACCTGAACTCTGGGCCTCCAACACTGCTGGGTCCGGGCTGGGTGCAGTCCCAGCAGTTGCTATGGCGCCCAGTGGCGCTGCTGGGACTGAAGAGCTGCCAACCCTCTGATTGGCTGGCAGCTCTTGGAGGCGGGATATTCTACCTCATGAGGGTAGAAGCCACGACCTCAGACAACTGATTGTTTGAGCCATGCAAAATTGCATCATGGCTTCGCAGGATGATGGAGGCAGGGCCACCCCCTCAGTGATAAATCCTAGCCTTGGTTCCAGAATCAACCCATCTTCCGGAAATGTGAAATCCGTGCCACAGTGATCTCAAGATCTTTGTGGGTAATTTTCTTTGAGGTCAGTGGTGAATGCTGTCACTTCACGGCTGACTGAAAAATCTGGGCCGATGAAAGGTTTTGATAGAGTAGGTAGAGAAAACCTATTCCCTCTGGTGAGTGTGTTAACAACCCAAGATCAGAGATTTAAAATCATTAGCAAAAGGTCTAAAGGGGAGATGGGGAGAATTATTTTCATCGAGTTGGTGGAATCAGGAACATTCCAGCTGAAAAAGTGGCAGAAGCTGGTTTCATAAATAATTTTAAGAGGGAGCTGAACAGATACCTGAGGTTAAGGAACTTACAGGGTTACAGTCAAAAAGTGGGGACGTGGAACTAGGCATGACTGCTCTTCCAAAGAGCCAGCTCAGGCCTGATGGGCCAAATGTCCTTCCTGTGACTGTGAGGCCAGACTTTGAGCGCCCCCCCCAGAGCAGTCTGGGGTGGGGGGGGGGGGTGCGGAAAAATTGAGTAGGAGGTGTGGGGGTTCCGTTCCCACTGCCTACCCGCCCCCGCTGCAATTTTATCAGCGGCGGGAGAGGTGGCAAACGGTCTGCCCATCCCAGGCCAATTAAAACCCTTAAGTGGGCAATTCATTGCTGCTGCTTCTGGATTCCACAGCTGATTCTGGCTGGGTGCAGTCCCAGCAGTGGCCACCGGTCCCAGAGGCGCTGCAGAGACTGCTGATTGGTCGGCAGCTGGCGGAGGCGGGATTTCCCGTCTCAGAGGGGCGGAAGTCCCGACATCTTCCAATTAAGGCCTGGGCCACGCAAAATGGCGGCGTGGCTTCACAGGCCTGGCGGAGGCGGGCTCGCCCCGAACTTTCTTTTTACCGGTGGGCGGGGCCTCCGCCACAAGGTAAAACTCGGGCCTAACTTTCTATAATTCAAAATAATAGTGCTGCAGGAGCTGCCACTTAGCCCGGAGTGCCAAGGCAAATGGAGGCGGTGATATATGAGCCAATGGTTCATATATTCGTAGCTTGTTGCGCTCCAGGTTGCTTCCCGTGGATTGGAGGATAGCTCATGTGGTCCCATTATTTTAAATGAGGAAATCAGGTACTGAAAATTATAGGACGGTGAGATTGACTTTGGTCATAGGGAAGCTGTTGGAAAACATTGTACTGGGTGCAATTTATGACGGACGGTTTTTTGACTAGGATTCTTATCATGGTTCTGCCGCATTAATCTGATCTGAGTTCTTTGAGGAAGTGTTAGGCTTGTTACTGTTGTACACCTTGACTTCCAAAACACATTTGACAAAGTTAAAGGGCATTAGAAAAACGAAAGATCATAAGTTATTATCGGGTAGCTGCTGTTTTGTATAGGTAGACAGTTGAAATAGCCTGGAACCTGGTCATGAGTAGAGTCCTATTATCATTGACCATTTTTATTCCTGATTTGCGGGAGGGCTTGAATGAAATCCGTCTTAAATTCAATAACAGTACAAAGTTATGTGCAGGGGTTAGTAGTTCAGGACAGTTGTTAACAAGTTTGGTGGATGGATCCATGTGTGGCAGATGTTATTTAAGGTGAACAAGTGGTCATGGACTTGATGTTCAGAAACCCCAGGTACTTAGATAATCCTGGTGTACCCATTAAATGCTACAGATGAAGAATGATTTAGATTTTAGATTTAGATTTAGAGATACAGCACTGAAACAGGCCCTTCGGCCCAACGAGTCTGTGCTGACCATTAACCACCCATTTCTACTAATCCTACACTAATCCCATATTCCTACCACATCCTCACTTGTCCCTATATTCCCCTACCACCTACCTATACTAGGGGCAATTTATAATGGGCAATTTACCTATCAACCTGCAAGTCCTTTGGGCTGTGGGAGGAAACCCACGCAGTCACAAGGAGAACTTGCAAACTCCACACAGGCAGTACCCAGAATTGAACCCGGGTCACTGGAACTGTGAGGCTGCGGTGCTAATCACTGCGCCACTGTGCCGCCCCAATGAGAGCTGGAGTAATAGCTGCTCAGTTATTTTAAGATGCAAAATCAGTGTAAAGTGGCCATAGGAGAAGGAAATAGCATTTTAGGTTGTTCTGTATGATCAGTACAAAGATTACTGTGCTCAGAATATGTCAAACTCTGGTTTCACTGCTTTGATTCCAATTTGGTCCTTGCACATGCTGGTGAATATCAAGACTTTGGAGAAAGTGCAGAGGAAGGACTACCAGCATAGCATCTAAACTTATAGCACTTGGTAAGAATGGTAGGTCTAAAGAGATTGGCTTATTTACTTTGGAGGATTTTAGACTTGGAGAGAATCAGTTTTCAAATGATAATCAAATTGTGTTTTGGTAACTTGATTATTAGATTTTTTTATTCGTTAATGGAATTAGGCGTCGCTGAATAGGCCAGCATTTATTGCCCATCCCTAATTGCCTTTTATAAGGTGGTGGTGAGCTGCCTTCTTGAACCAATGCAGTCCATGTGGTTTAGGTACACCCACAGTGCTGTTACGAAGGGAGTTCCAGGATTTTGACACGGTGACAGTGAAGGAACGGCGATATAGTTCCAAGTCAGGATGGTTTGTGCTTGGAGGGCAACTTGCGGGTGATGGTGTTCCCATGCATCTGCTGCCCTTGTCCTTCTAGGTGGTAGAGGTCGCGGGTTTGGAAGGTGCTGTCGAAGGAGCCTTGGTGCATTGCTGCAGTGCTCTTGTAGATGGTACAGACTGCTGCCACTGTGCGTCGGTGGTGGAGGGAGTGAATGTTTGTGCCAGTTAAAGGGGCTGCTTTGTCCTGGATGGTGTCGAGCTTCTTGAGTGTTGTTGGAGCTGCACCCATCCAGGTAAGTGGAGAGTATTCCATGACACTCCTGACTTGTGCCTTGTAGATGGTGGACAGGCTTTGGGGAGTCAGGAGGTGAGTTACTCGTCGCAGGACTCCTAGCCTCTGACCTGCTCTTGTAGCCACGATATTTATATGGCTGCTCTAGTTCAATTTCTGGTCAATGGTAACTCCCAGGATGTTGATAGTGAGGGATTCAATGATCATAATGCCATTGAATGTCAAGGGGAGATGGTTTGATTCTCTCTTGTTGGAGACGGTAATTGCTTGGTACTTGTGTGGCGCGAATGTCACTTGCCACTTATCAGCCCAAGCCTGGATATTGTCTTGGATAAGTCTTGCTGCATTTCTACACGGACTGAGGATTCGCGAATGTGCAATCTTCAGCACCAATCATCAGCGAACATCCCCACTTCTGACTTTATGACTGAAGGAAGGTCATTGATGAAGCAGCTGAAGATGGTTGGGCCGCAGACACTACCCTGAGGAACTCCAGTAGTGATGTCCTGGAGCTGAGATGATTGACCTCCAGCAATCACAACCATCTTCCATTGCGCTAGGCATAACTCCAACCAGCGGAGAGTTTTCCTTCTGATTCCCATCGAGTCCAGTTTTGTTAGGGCTTTTGATGCCATACTCAGTCAAATGCTGCCTTGACGTCAAGGGCAGTCACTCTCACTTTCACCTCATCTCTTGAGTTCAGCTCTTTTGTCTATGTTTGAATCAAGGCTGTAATGAGGTCAGGAGCTGAGGTTCGCTGGTGGAACCCAAACTGAGCGTCACTAAGCAGGTTGCTGCTAAGCAAGTGCTGCTTGATAGCACTGTCGACGATACCTTCCATCACTTTACTGGTGATTGAGAGTAGACTGATGGGGCGGTAATTGGCCGGGTTGGATTTGTCCTGCTTTTTGTGTACAGGACATACCTGGGTAATTTTCCACATTGCTGGGTTGATGCCAGTGTTGTAGCTGTACTGAAATGGCTTGCCTGGGGAAGCGGCAAGTTCTGAAGCACATGTCTTCAGTACTATTTCCGGAATGTTGTCAGGGGGCATAGCCTTTGCAGTATCCAGTGCCTTCAGTCGTTTTTTTGATATGTGGAGTGAATCAGATTACCTGAAGACTAGCATCTGACTTACTGGGGACCTCAGGAGGAGGCCAAGATGGATTATCCACTCGGCACTTCTGACTGAAGATTGTTGCAAATGCTTCAGCATTACCTTTTGCACTGATGTGCTGGGCTCACCCATCGTTGATGATGGGGATATTTGTGGAGCCACCTCCTCCAGTCAGTTGTTGAATTGTCCACCACCATTCACGACTAGATGTGGCAGGACTGCAGAGCTGTGGGTCTGATCTGTTTGTAGGATCACTTAGCTCCGTCTATCGCATGCTGCTTATGCTGTTTGGCACGCAAGTAGTCCTGGGTTGTAGCTTCACCAAGTTGACGCCTCATTTTGAGGTGTGCCTGGTGCTGCTCCTGGCATGCCCTCCTCACTCTTCACTGAACCAGGGTTCATCCCCTGGCTTGATGGTAATGGTAGAGTGGGGGATATGCCGGGCCATGAGGTTACAGATTGTGATTGACTACAATTCTGCTGCTGATGGCCCACAGCGCCTCATGGATGCCCAGTTTTGAGTTGGTAGATCTGTTCAAAATCTATCCCATTTAGTATGGGCGTTGATGTCACACAACACGATGGAGGGTATCCTCAATGTGAAGATGGGACTTTGTCTCCATAAAGACTGTGCGGTGGTCACTCTTACCAATACTGTCATGGACAGATGCATTTGCAACAGGCAGATTGGTGAGGATGAGGTCAATTATGTTTTTCCCTCTTGGTTCCCTCACCACCTGCCACAGACCCAGTCTAACAGCTATGTCCTTTAGGATTCGGCCAGCTCGGTCAGCAGCGTTGTTACCGAGCCACTCTTTGTAATGGACATTGAAGTCCCCCACCCAAAGTACATTCTCAGCCGTTTCCACCCTCATGCTTCCTCCAAGTGCTGTTTAACATGGAGTACTGATTCTTCAGTTGATGGGGAGCAGTAGGTGTAATCAGCAGGAGGTTACCTTGCCCATGTTTGACCTGATGCCATGAGACTTCATGGGGTCCGGAGTCAATGTTGAGGACTCCCAGGGCAACTCCCTCCCTACTGTATACCACTGTACTGCCACTTTTGGGTCTGCCCTGCTGGTGGGACAGGACATACCCAGGGATGTTGATGGTATCTGGGACGTTGTCTGTAAGGTATGATTTGGTGAGTATAACTATGTCAGGCTGTTGCTTGACTGGTCTGTGAGACAGCTCTCCCAACTTCGGCACAAGCCGCCTGATGTTAGTAAGGAGGACTTTGCAGGGACGATAGGGCTGGGTTTGTCGTTGTCGTTTCCGGCGTCTAGGTCAATGCTGAGTGATCAGTCTGGTTTCATTCCTTATCTACTTTGTAGTGGTTTGATACAACTGGGTGGCTTGCTAGGCCATTTTGGAGGGCAGTTAAGAGTCAACCACATTACTGTGGGTCTGGAGTCACACGTAGGCCAGACCAGGCAAGGACAGCAGATTTCCTTCTCTAAAGGACATTAGTGAACCAGATGGATTTTTACGACAAGCGACAATGGTTTCATGGCCATCATTAGACTAGTTTTTAAATTCCAGATTTTATTGATTGAATTCAAATTGCACCTTCTGCCGTGGTGGGCTTCAAACCCATGTCCCCAGACCGATACCCTGGGTCTCTAGGTTACTAGTCCAGTGACAATACCGCTACGCCACCGCCTCCCCATAATTGTTAAATCGATTATTTGAGAAAAATTGGAATGTTAGGACTAGAGGCATGCATATAACATTTTTGGCAAGAAGTGAGTTTAGGCTGACGGGATGTATTTATTTTCAGAGTTATTGGGAGCCATTTTGAGGCCTCTCAACGAGCAGAAATGGGGCAGTGGCACTCTGAAAATTGTGGTGTACGACTTACTGTCCCATTCTTGTTGCGGTGTGGCCGATGCTATTGTCCCAAGGACCCACCACGGATCTGTAAAGGATAGATCATGCCTAATGAAGCTGATTGAATCTTTTGAAGAGGTGACTAAAGTATTGGATAGGGGAATGTGTCTGGATGTTAATTCTTTGGGCTTACAGAAGGTATTTGATAAAGTCCTTCATAAGAGACTGTTAGCTAAAGTTGAAGTTCATGGAATTGAAGGCAAATTTATAGACCTGGTTAGGAATTTGGCTGAGTGGCATGAGACAGAGAGTGGGAATAAGGAGAAGGTACTCTCATTTGCAGGATGTGACTCGTGGTGTCCCATAGTATTTGGCATTGGGGCCTCTACAATTCATTGCATTTATTAAAGACTTTGGGATAGAGACCTACACACCTACAAACAAGCTTGCCAATGACACAAAGATAGGTGGTATTGTAATAAGTGTAGATGGAAGCATAACATTATCAAAAGATATGAATATATTAAGTGAATAGGAAAAACTGTGGCAAATTGATTTCAGTATGGGTAAGCACAATGTCATTCACTATAGACTTGTAAAGGATAGATCAGAGTACTTTCTAAATGGTGTAAAGCTAGAAATTGTGGAGGTCCAAAAAGACTTGGGGTCCATCTACATAGATTGTTAAAATGTCATGGACAGATACAGAAAATAATCAAAAAGGCTAATGGGACGCTGGCCTTTATATTCTAGAGGACTACAATATAAGTGGGTAGAAGTTATGCTGCAGCTATGCAAAACTCTAGTTAGACCACACCTCAAGTCCTGTGTTCAGTCCTAAGCTCCACGCTGTAGGAAGGATATATTGGCCTTGAAGGGAGTGCAGCATAGATTTACCAGAATGATACCTGGAGTCCAAGGGTTAAATTACAAGGCACGATTACACAAACTAGGGTTGTATTCCCTGGAATTTAGAAGGTTAAGGGGTGATTTGATTGTTTTCAGGATATTAAGGGGAATTGATAGAAACTATCTATGCTGTTTCCACTGGCTGGGGATCTAGGACTAGTGGACATAGCCTAAAGGTTAGAGCCAGGCCTTTTAGGAGTGAAACTAGGAAACACATCTCCATGCAAAGGGTGGCAGAAGATTGGAACTCGCTTCTGCAAACAGAAATTGTTAATTTTAAATCTGAGATTGATAATATCTTTGGTTAACAAAAATCTAAGGATTATAGAGAAAAGGTGGGTATATGGAGTTAGGTCACAGATCAGCCATGATCTCAATGAATGGTGGAATCGGCTTGAGGGGCTAAATGGCCTACTCCTGTTCCTATGTTCCCACCACTAGGCGAATGATTCACCAGCCTGAGTCCAGCAGTAGGTCCTTTTTTAATATACAAATCGGGGACGTATAATGTTCATAGGACCCCAGTTGCCATTTTAGGTCTCAACTAGATGAAATCTGCACCATATACGCTCCATAAAGTATCATGAGTGGTCCAGTTGAAGAAGAACCCAAAAAGTTAAGTCTTCTATTTCTTTTTGTGAGACCAGGAAGTGGAGTAATGCTCCTCAGGAATCCACGAATAATCTGGGCCATTGCTGCACTAAGTCCCCTCACTCCCGAGAATTAAATCCCCAGATCTACATTATTCTGGGGCCAGAGGCTGCCCAATACTCCTGCAGCCCAGAGCTGGCAGGTTACCCTGAGGTGCTAATTTATTGCCTGCAGCACATTGCCAGGATATTAATAAAGTCTGGCCTTCACAACATACTGGGCCTCCCCTTGGCACTATCGCTCTAAAACTGCAAAGAGGGAAAATCTTGTCCATCTCTTTCTACAACAGTAAGTGATTGGTTGTAAAGTGCTTTGTGATATTCTGAGGACTTGAAACACACTATATAAATGCAAGTTCATTCTTTCTTTTGGACAAAACTGTTGCCTCTGGAACATACTGCTAGTATGTGCAATGGGGAAGGAGATCTGATTCCATAACTCTAGATGGATTCACATCCAGGCCGTAGAAGTAAGAGACCAAGACATCCAGCCAGGAAAGGCACTGATAAATATATTGTTGTGCCAAGTTTCTAATATTTACCATATATTTAACTCTTCAATAGCCCAAGATTAGTAGCAGCAGAAATAGCTATACAACGTGGCAAATCTAAGCATTCCATTTATGTCTGCACAGTACACTCCATGTAAAAGGCGTTTATGATATTATAAATTTGCCATGTGCCTCCAATCTATGCACTTTCTTAACATTCTTCAAATTATTTTCCTACATCTTGTTGCAACATTTCTAAGTCGTGGCCTTAAAACTGAATTAATACCTTGGTTAAATACACCCTGACGCTCAACCATCATGACTGATCCAACACACACACTCCACAGCTTTTTGTAAAGTCAGCAGCATTAAGCTAAAGAAAATACAATTGAAGCCCCAAAAAAAAGAACAATTATGCAACATCTCTTCAAACAGCAATTAACATTGGTTCCATTTCAAAACATCATCCTGCTTTCTCCAGGGACCAATACCTGCTAGTTTGCATGTCACATCTCTGCCCCAGAAATAGCTTGTTTCCCAGCAGATTACAGTATATCAGACTTTGTCTAATCATGAGTACAGTTTAAATCATCGCATTGTAAAGTCTCAAACGGCAGCAGTGACAGAAAGAAAGACTTGCATTTATATAACATTTTCACAACCTCAGTATGTCTTAGCGCTTTACAGTCAGTGATGTACTTTTGAGATATAGTCACTGTTGTAATGTAGGAAACGAAGCAGCCAATTTGCTCACAGCAAGATCACACAAACAGCAATATGAGACTAACTAGTTAATCTGTTTTTTGTGATGTTGATTGAGGGATAAATGTTAGCCAGGATACTGGAGATAATATCCCTACTCTTTGAAATAGTGCTATAGGATCTTTAATGTCCACCTGAGGGGCAGACAGGGCTTTGCTTTAACATCTCATCTCATCCGAAAGACAGAACTTCCGACAGTGTAGCGCGCCCTCAGTACTGCAATGCAGTGTGAGCCTAGATTTTTATGCTGAAGTCTTGAAGTGGGACTTGAACCCACAGCTTTCTGACTTAGAGGAGAGAGTGCCACGGCTAACACTGTGATCAGATCAAATAAATAGAAATCAAATAAAATATTGGCATTAACATTGTTAATGTTCAGGTCCCTATGTTTCTTCAGAAAATGAAATGTTTTTATTGCCAACTTTGGATAGTTGGGAGAACAGTCATCAGCATAACAAGGTACAACTGTTCAGTGTGGATTAATTTTGTAATGAAAACTGAAGAATTTTCTGTCCATAATTAAAGACCTGCTAACTAAATTGTGCTCTCAAATACTTCAAAGTGGCACATTCCTGTGATTTCATCAATGGGTTGTTTATTATGAAGACAGTTTTTCATTCTGGAATTTCACTGAGGATTATTTAGGAAAACTGATAAAAGGAAAATAAAATAAGGTGCTTTAAGTTTGTAAAGATTACATGCAGTGCAATCTGTAAAAACGGAAGTGTGCTGGTGTGGTATGGACTGTCCTTTCCCTTATAAGGAGTCAGAACCTTAAATCGATGTATACATTTTACACACTATATCATTTTAGTTATCATCTTGCAAGAAGGGAAAGCCTGAGAGGTTACTATTTCATTGATTTCCTTAAAGCAAGTCTAAATGTCAAATTGCTATAATCTACCCAGTGTGTACATGAAATCAAACACTCTCCAGATTTTATTCCTTTACAATGTTTAAATACATTTTTCCAAATTAGTACATGGCAACCTTTCAATGATAGATCATAGCTCAAATTAACTGTATATCATTAAAACATACTTTACAATGATTAAGTATTCCTTGACCCCCATCAGTAAATCCTCTCCAAACTAAACCTGAAGAGGTGGATAACAGTATCTATTCGTTTCTTTGTATGATGTATTAATTTGCAACATTACCTACACTCATCTTTTAGGTGTAGTCTCTTTTGCCAAGATATCAAGTGCATCTATCCTGTACCAAGGGAGCAACTGGGCATAATTAACAAACAAACCTATCCCTAAATTAGCAAATAGCAGTGTGGCTGTCTGCTTTTCTGGATTACCAGCTGCTGAAAATAAGAGCAAAAGAACTTCTGGGACTAAAACATGACCAAAAATGCGGGGGAAAAAATAACCAGGGGGTGGAACAGACAAATTTGGGTTTAAAATGGTACCTGTGGTGGAGCAAATGCTGAGGAAGAATGTGGTCTCATGTGATTGGCAGTTGCTGAAGCTGCTGATAGTGGTCAAGTCTCATGCTGGAGAAGCAGATAATTGATAATTATAAACCTCATAAACCATCGGGGTACTGTCCCTTGTTTAAACCACTAAGGTGGTAAGATTCTGCCTGTTGATTTCAGTTTTACAATTGAAGTAGAAATGTATTTAAATGAGTGCTTGAAGTGCTTTGGGATGACTTGAGGTCATGAAAGTAGCTGTATTATTGCAAGTCTTTCTTTAACTAGGCACACCAATTTTAAGAGCTGATAATGTATTTAGTGTGTAATTATAGGTTCATAAAGATACATGGAAAAACTATCCTGCAACTGTTATCTAGTATTGATGTCTAGGGTTCACATTGTGTCTGAACACACATACTGACCTTTTTGCAAGACATGACCATCTGCAACAATGTGTCAGTCTCATTGTTCAGAGGCGATATCCAAGCCATCTGCAGCTGCTTCATCAATGACTTTCCCTTTGCCTTAAGGTCAGCAATCGACTGTTCGCTGATATTACAGTTTAGCTCCATTCACAACTCCTCAAGCCAGCCTCGAGCAGAACCTGAACAATATCCAAGCTCGGGCTAACGAATGGCCAATACAATTTGCGCCACATAAGTGGTAGGCAATAGCCATCTACAACATGGAAAGGCGTACCATCTCTTCCTAACCTTCAATTGCATCAGCATTGTTAAATCCATAGCATAGAAGCTTAACTGCACCAGCCATATCAACACTGAGGCTACAAGAGCAGGGTGGAGGCTAAGTACTTTGCAATAAGTAACTTACCTTCCATTCCTCTCTACCTCTGTGCCATCTTTCAGACACAGATTGAGTGTGATGGAATATTTATTAATCACTCACCTGCATGGGTGCAGCTGCGACAGCTCAAACACTATGACAAAAAATTGGCTTGATCAGTGTCAATCGGAATTGATATCCATCCCTTCCACCATGGGTGCACTGTAACTGCAGTATGTACTATCTACAGAATGCACTACTCACCAAGCTTACTTGGACAGTACCTCCCATTCTCCTGTGACCATTGAGAAGTATAAAAGCAGAAATGAATAATGTCATGGGAATCATATCTGCAAGTTCTTCTCCATCATACCCTGATTTGAACATATACCACTGGGTCAAAAGTCTGGAATTCCCTTCCGAACATCATTGTGGGAGCACCATCACTACAAATGCTACAGTGGTTCAGTGGAACCTTCTCAGATCTAGTGCTTGCCCACAACCCAAGAATAAATACTTCAGGAAGGCTTTTTAAAGAGGGTTTCTTTAGGGTTTCAATTTGGTTCTATCTCTGCGCTCCAGGTCAGTTCCTGGTCTTCATATTGAAAAAGTTGCATCCATATATGTTTTGTGGTCATTGTATGCTTCCATCACATGGGATTTGTAGAAGAATACATTAGTGCATTTGGGATTGTTCATAGGATTCTGTACGTGCTGGGGACGATGTACATGGATGCAGTTTGGGCACAACTCCTGAGGACATAAAATTGGTGCTAATGCAAGGTTACTACTAGTCAGTTAATGACTTTTTTTCTTTCCTCCATTGGTCAGTTTCACTCCCTCCAGTTTTTAAATTGATATCAGTTAATTAAAATGTGGTATATAGAATGATATCTTGAAAGATATGATCGGGAACCAATGAGAGAGGAAGAAGACTGCAGTACAAGATATAGAAACTTCACACTATATATTTTCTGTGCAAATCAATTATCCTCACAACAACAACCTGAATTTATATAGCACCTTTTAATGTAGCAAAGCATCGAGGCACATCACAGGTACATTATGAAAAAAAATTGGACACTGAGCCACGTAAGGAGATATTAGGGAAGGTGACTAAAGTCTTGGTCAAAGAGAAAGGTTTTAAGAAGCATCTCAAAGGAGGGGAGGCTAAGAGGTTGGGGGAGGTTATTCCAGTGCTTAGGGCCTAGGCAGCTGAAGGCTTGGCTGAGATGAATAGAGAATGCACAAGTGGCCAGAATTGGAAGAGTGCAGAGATCTTAGACGGTTGTAGGGCTAGAGAAGGCTACAGAGAGGATGGGGCGAGACCATGGAGAAATTTGAAAACAAGGATGAGAATTATGAAATCAAAGTGTTGTCAAACCCAGAGACAAAGTAGGTTAGTGAGCACAGGGGTGATGGATGAACAGGACTCGGTGCGAGTTAGGACACAGATGGGAATTTTGGATGAGTTCAGTTCTATGGAGGATAGAAGATGGGAAGCTGGCCAGGAGAGTATTGGAATGCAGCAGAATAAAACCATAGCAGCTGGAATGTGATTAAAAAATAAAGCAAGAAGAATGTAATTTTATGTCTTTAATGTAATGAGCAAGTTTATAACAAACTTTAACAATTCGGTATACTATCAAATATGTGTGGCTGAAAGCTGGGGTCTGTTGATGGTAATCGCTTTACCCCGCCCCATTTTAACGCGACCCAATTGAATTTGTTCACCAATACAAGCTTTAGAAAAAGTCAAAAGGGAGCACGTGTATATGTGCTCCAGCAAAGTATCTCATGTATTATTGGCATAAACTAATGGTGTTAACTTTAACTCTCAAGGTGTATAAACCCCAATAGTTGGATGAAGTGTGGCTATTAAACCTCGTCTACTAGTATTGTTCCTGTCAAATATCACTAATGCTCCTTTAAATGGCGATTGATTGTGAAAGGAGATAGACTGGAAACATCAGGTGAGAAAGAAACCCAACTACAATTGTGCCCTCCCCTTAGAGCTTTGTTACAATTCGAAAGCCAGACTATTTCATTTTGCAACCTTCAGTATTTCCTCAAAGCAGTAGCAGTGCATAGGTTTGGAAAACTGGGGACGAACTGTCATCTGAAGCTGCTGAACTTGATCATTGTCTGTCGGTGTCAAGAGAGCAACTTTTTTTTTTGCGATGTAACAAGTGCCTCCCTCAGGTGGTGAGACATGACCACTCCTCAAACAGCTCTGCAAACACTGCTTGACAGGAACTTTGAGGCTGTCGGTCATGGCTGGGTCCCAGCTCACGCCCAACCTCCTGCCAGAATAGCTGCTAAAACTCGGTGCCAGCCACTCAGCCGACCCCAAGGATCTTGGATGCTTCACCTATCGCCGATAGAGCTCCTGTTCAAGGGCAGGGTTGACATGGACAAAGTTTGCGACTGGTTTATGCAGACCACAGAAACTCGTTCTCTGACCATCACCAGGAGATCGGCGTTTCGGAAGCAGCTGCAGCCTGAAGGGGTTCCAGCAGGCAGGAGGCGAGCCAAGGGGCAGCCGCGACCCCCACAGCTGAGAAAGAGCCCCCGGAATAAGGCAGCGAGAGGAGGAGGAGCCGCCGCCAAACTGGAGGGGAATTCCCCCCTTGGCATGAGCAGCAGGAGAGCTGGGTGTCGAAGCCGGGGGTGGAACCTGCAGCATCCCAGCTCGAACAATTGGTGGAGTCGGGAGCTTGTTCGCCACAAGCAGAGGAAGCGTCAAAGGGCGACGCCCACTGCCAGTCCTCAGGGTCACCAGCAGAGGAAAGCAGATAAAAACTCTGGACAAACTGAGTATCAAACCGATTGGGGCGACTTCCAGAGCCCACCCGTGCTGTCCGTCCAAGGCACCGACTATAAGCTTGTGCCAATCGGGAACTCCTTAGCTGCCTTGGACAACATGAGGAGGGAGTTGAGTGCAACAGGCGAGCCACCAAGTGAGGGCTCCTGTCCCAGGCTTGAGCAACAAGGAGCCCTCCTGACAGAAGCTAGGCGACAGCTCGGCTGTCTGCGGGAGTGCTGGGTGCTGCTCAGGAACATTGCAGACCCCAAGGCACTGGATGCCACACGGAGCAACTCCTGCTCCACTGGCAAGTCCGCCTCTGTCCGGGTCAACCATCGCAAACGCCGGCGCTGGGCGCCTGTTTATTATCAACAGCGGGCTCCCGGCTCCGAGAGCGCCGCAAGCGCGGGCAGAGCTGAACATCAAAGGGACAACCTGCTCACCGGGACCAGCCAGGTACCCTCAGTGAACCGAGCCAAGAGCAGAAATAACCGTGCAACTGTGAGCGACCGAGATGTGGAGTTACCTGCTTCTGGGAACACGCCAGAAATTGGACCAGCGAGTTCCATCCAACTAGAAAGTGCAGTGAAAAGCCAAGAGCAGAAAGATTCACCTCAACAAGAAAACCACCTCGGAAATGTGAGGTGGCAGCTAGTCGGCTTAAAAGAGTGCAGGGTAATTCTGAGAAAAGTGAAAGCTTTGGATGTGAATCATCTAAATGGTTTAGCAGTTCACCAACCTGCCAAGACATCTTCACCTTGCAAACATCTGGACCAAGACTTTGAGAACCTGGAGGAAACTGAAAACGGCGGAAAAGCTGAGCATCATATTGATCCTCCTGAGACAGATTCTTCCTCCTGTGAGGAAAGCCAACATAAACGTTTAGCTGCAAATAACCAAGATGCAGGTATATCTGCTTTTGTAAAAGGCTTCAGCTCTACAAATGAATTGGAGAGTACAATCAAACCTCAAGAAAAAGACACGGAAAAGCATATGAAAGACACTTTTACAGACACTAAATGGAAACTAAAAGGTCTTAAAGAATGCCGTGTGGTGCTAAAGAAAATTATACCACTGGATGGAAATTTTATTAGTTTGGTGGATGGCCAGCTTTTTAGGTTAAGTAGGAATAATGTGAAAGCTAAAAGTAATCATCAAAAATTGTAATGAAGAAATGGTAACCATTTAAATCTGCATTGACAATTGCTATATTTAAGCCATAAAGATTGCTCACTTTTCACATGGGATAAAAATTGAAGATGATGTCAAATGATAAAATGACATTGTTAAATTGCAATTAGTCCCTTGGACTTGTGTTAATACTGTCAGGTAGTAAGCCTTTCTTAAAATCTATTCAAACATTGAATTTGTGGTCAGGCCTGTTCATATAATAGTTTGCAAGCACAGTTATTGACACATTTGTGTTTAGTTAAGATACAATTAGTGAGGGTTTCGTAGTCATACTTGAAGCTCAAGGGATTGAAGTCTAGACATGGTGGGATTGGGGAAGGCTGTTTTATCAGTTCAATTAATGAAAATTCTTTACAGAAGAAAATGTGATGTTAGTAAAGATGAGAAAAATATCCAAATCTGCAATGGATTAAATGGATAACTAGGTCCCCTGTTTATATTTGAAATGCCTGTAATATCAAAGGGCAAACCTGAACTCTAATAGGGTGTGTGCTATTGGTAGATACAACTAGGTTGCCACCTTTTGTCCAGTGCAAAATTGGAGGGTAGAACAGAAAGATGCTGTGTAATGGCTTGAGTTCTGACATTTGTTTTGCTGCTGAAGAAAATGTAATCTAAAACTTGAACTTCAAGCTGATAACTCAATTTTGTAATACAGTAATAAGAGTAAAATATATTAGTTTGGTTTACCTCAAATTCTGGGCACTTGAGTATCAAATCAAACAAAAAGGATAATTAAGCTGGAAGTGAATGGTGTTTGTTTGTCAAGTTTAAATGCAGTTTATTCTAAAAAGCAATTTTACAGATGTGAAAATCTTTGTGCTTTCCTACTTTTAATTTAATTGTTTTAGCATTGTGTATTTTATACATTAAAACTGCATTGGTTGAACCACAAGCTTTCTTTTAAGCAAGAAAGTAGACTTAGAATCAAGTGGTGTTTTTCCAGAATTATCAACTCGAGGAAAGTATAGTCTGTTTTATATCTTGCGTATTTAACTAGTTGATTCTCCATCTTTTGTGCAATTATTATGGTTGACAGCTTGTGAAATGTGCTAGTATAAATGTTGCATATGTGATGAGCAAAATGTTGAATTTCTCTAGAAATGGCAATAGTTTAGAGATGAGGTTAAAATATGCTTCGTCTCCATTTGTTTTAAGTATTTACATTCATATATTTTAAGGTTTGCTTTGTTTACAACAGATTAAACATCAAATGATTTGGGATTTTTGTAAACCATAGAGTGAATGTCCTGTGGTTTTGAACAAAACTCAATAATGTACAGATCTCTTGGAAAATAGCATTTGATTAAAGATTTTCTCATCTAGTTAATAAAAACTATCTCCTGTTGATTTTACAAAATCAGTTTCACCTGGATAGCATTTTATTTACTAATCTTCAGATACTTTCCTTTCTTGCCAATGACCATCTAAGTTCACAATTAGACATTGGCACATTTCTTCTGGCAAATTGGAAAATTTTTTCTTCACTGCATCCAGTCTGTTCTGATCAATTTAGAAGATGCTTTGAGGTTAGATCTAAATCTTGACATGTTAGAATAACAGGAGGTTATATGGATGGCTTCGAATAACTTATTGGTCAGAAAGTTTCTGCATTGCATTTAATATCTGGCATGGCAGGGTTACATTAGGAGCCGGAGTAGGCTACTCTGCTCCTCGAGCCTGCTCCGCCATTCAATAAGATCATGGCTGATCTGATTGTAACCTCGACTCTGCATTCCTCTCTACCCCCAATAACCTTTCACCCTTTTCTTATCAAGAATTTATCTACCTCTGTCTTTAAATATTTTTAAGGCTGCTTCCACTGTCTTTTTGAGGAAGAGAGATCCAAAGACTCACAACCCTCATAGAAAACAATTCTCATCTGTCTTAAATGGGTGACCCCTTATTTTTAAATAGTGACCCCCTAATTCTAGACTCTTCCACATCTATCCTGTCAAGATCCCTCAGGATCTTATGTTTCAATCAAGTCGCCTCTTACTCTTCTAAACTCCAGCAGATACTAGTCTAGCCTGTCCAACCTTTCCTCATAAGACAACCTGCCCATTCCAGGTTTTAGTCTAGTAAACTTTCTCTAAACTGCTTCCAATGCATTTACATCTTTCCTTAAATGAGACCAATACTATACACAGTACTCCAGTTGTGGTCTCACTAATGCCATGTATAACTGAGGTATAATGTTATGATCAGGTGAGAAAGAGGTCCAGGTTTCCCTTTCAGCCTTCACCTGGTCTTGCTGTAACCGGGTTTAATTTTAAACACTGTTTTTATCTCCCTCTTGGTGAATCCTTGTTCACCGCTTTCCAATTATAAGGCAAAGAAACCAACACAAACAGGCTTTCTCAGGTTCAAAGAAGAAAAGTTGAAACTAGAACGCTAATTCGGTTAATGCCTACGGATACACGGCGTGCCCCATGCTAGCATACATACGTGATACACACATGCAAATAGAGACAGAAAAGAGCAGAAGAAAAATAAAGTGGAAAGGTTTGAGAATAGCTGAAGAGTTTCTGTTCTTTGAGCTCACTGTAGAGTCCTTGATTTGTAGGCAGATCTTGCTTTTAGTTGGGCCCCAGTATTCTTAAACCTAGTTCACTGTGGGAGACTTTTCTCTCTTGGGGTTCCTATGTCAGTGGATTCAGAGACTTGTGAGAAAGAGATGGGAGCAGACAGGAGAGAGATCTTCTCAGTCCAGTAGCAGAACAACTCTTTTTTTTTCTACAGGCTCAGTTCAAAACTGTTCAATTCAGGAAAAAACCCAGATTGCCAAGCAGGTTAGTCATCTGACTAATTGGTTTGACTACATCTGTTTGTGGATTGTATTGGAGCAGGGGATAGCTCCTTTGTCCAAACACAGTCTGTTAATATGCAAAAATGTCTTTCCAGTCAGGGACCTGGCAACCCCTTGTTTCAGGCCATCTCTTCGCAGGAGCAACTTGAAATTTAATGTCCAATTGGCAAAATGAATGTGCCTTATTCTTGGCAGGTGGGGGTCTGCATGACAATAGCCTCTCTACTTTTGTATTCAATAAATGATAACCTCCTCCGAGCTGCTTGTTTTTAATACAGACTAACAGGAATTTGATTAGTTTGGAAATGTGCAAATATTGGGGGCCTGCAACACAAATTGAACCGACTTTGACCACTCTTAAGTGCACTGCAGTGATAACTGGGATCATAGTTGAACACACCCTTTTCCACTACATTCTGAGGCTATGTGAATCATGAGTCCAACAGAGGGAAGTTTATTGTTTTGGTATATGTTATGTTACAGGTTAATGGTAATGTTTGATATTTCTCCCTTCTGTGCTTTCTAGCCTGTGCTTTTCCACCCGATAAAGTCAATGGATGGAAAATCAGAGCAGAGTAAAAGCCAAGCCAATTGCTCAATCAGTAGTACTGGGTATATCTTCTCTCTTGGAAGGAAGTGTTTATTTTAACAGCTATTCAAAATGGTAGCTGATAAATTAATGGAAGAAAAATAAACATTGGTTTTCTAATCAATAGAGATTTTTAAAAATTCTATTTTTACACTTCATGCATCTGTATTGGAACATATCCTCTTCATCACCAAGACTGCCTCCTTCCACCTCCTATACTATCATCTGTTTCTACTACTGCCCCAGCCTATTGGTTGCTAAAGACCCCATCCATGCCTTTGTTGCATCCAGACTTAACTGTTCCAATGCTTTCTTGGCCAGGCTGCCACATTTCCTCCCCCACCCCCCCTTCTGCACAGATCCTAACTTGCACCAAGTCCTGTACACCCACCACCCCAGTGCTCAGTGACCAACATGAGTTCCTGGTCTGGTAACACCCAAGCTTTTGGTTACTTGTCCTAATTTTGCCTTATGTGGCAAGTAGTGCACATGTGGGATATTTTGCTAAGTTAACAGTGCTATGTAAATGCAAGACTGACTAGGGAAAGTTAATTGTTTGAAATTTTCACTGGCAGAAATGCTTGTGCTGTTTCTGCAGGAATCCTTCCAATCCTTAGCTAAATTTGTAGTGGGAGATCAGGAAAACTCTTCAGAAGGTCTCCCTTCTATCTCTAATCAAGCTGTGGTGTGAGCAAAACCTAGTGAAAACAGTTCAAATATCTCTTTCAGATTTTCAATGTCTGCCTTCCTCACCTGACATGTATGTAATAAGTTGGAAGGTACCAATCAATTGAATTAATGTATAGCAGAGAAGTGTACTGCCCCTTGATACTGAATGGCTGGACAGACAGGGAGCATAAATTCCCTTTTTAGAGATAAAAATTACAATTAAGAATAGAAAAATTCAGGGTGAGATGGCTTATATCCTAGAATATAGTGCAGAGAACAGAGGTATTTAATTTTCCAAGCATTTTTGGAAATGGGAATTGTACCAAAGGGACTGTAAGGTGGTAAATGTTATAATCTCATTCATGAAAGGTAAAAAGCATGAACCAGGAAATTGCAGGCCAATTTTTTTTTTTTGTGGATAAAATAAGGGCAGGTTGTGCTTGACTGATTTTTTGAATTGGGCAGAGATAAAGGGGATGGTTTCAGGAGATATATTTATGGAGATTGGAGTACATGTATTAAAAAGAATATAGTATCATGGCAGAAGGGAGAGCTAAGAAACAAAAGGGATACATAGATTCTTTTCAGATTGGTGGTGTGCCCCAGGGATCTGTGCTAAAATATCCTCTCTCCCATTTATTGAAAGGATTTGGTCATCAACATAAGACAAATAACCTCTTTAGTAACTGCATTGAAGGTTTCCCATATCCACAAACATTCAGATGCAGACATGCAGAAAATCCTACAACTTGGAAGTAAATTATATGACCGATCAACTCCATTGAGAGTTGCGAATTGGGGAAGTATAATTGATACGCTGCTAGGCCCTCAAAGAGTTGAACCTCAGCTAAGAGCAGGTAAATTAAAAGGGGCTTGTAAGCCTGAGGAATTTTATATTGGCTACATTAGGTAGAAGTTGCTTTTAAAAGAAAGGTAGCTCCATAGGAATGTGAAATTAAAAGGGAGCACCCAAAAAGGGAGATTGGAAAAGCAACAATGCCACCTTCATAAATAACTGGGATTATTTTCAGAATCAAAAGGATTGGTGTATGAGACAGACTATAAAGCAAGAGCGTTGGAAGCAACATTGAGACAGTAACTAAGAATAAGTTCAACTAGATTTGTGGGAGGGCAGGTAAATAATTGGATTGCAGCAAACACTGAACAGGACTGAAGGCAAGCAATCGGGTACGGACACAAAGACATATGAGAGCAGTATCATGAAAGAGGGAAAATATGAATACTGGAAGCTTTAGAAATTAAAAGCTGGTACTGGAGGTGGCTGTGGAAAGCAATGATGTAGGAATATCAAAAAGATGGCTAACTCCAAAGTCTGGGAATGAATATAACATTCATAAGTATAACGTTTAGAAAAGTGTAGCTAGATAGTAGGTGGTATTAGAGATATGTGTTGGCAATACCTGCAAAGTAAATTAAGTTTATCCTATGGAATGCAGAAAATTTCATATTGAACTAGTGTGTAGAAATCTCTAATGCAAAAAATATCCAAGCTACCAAGCTAAAATCCAAGTAAAAGGCTACTAGGGCAGAATAAGAACAATTTATTTCATGAAGCCTCCCATTAACAGAATTTTCTTCTTTCAACACACTCATCTCTTCAATCAAGTTAATATAAATTGTGAAAGTCCCAATAGGATCAGAGTCAGAGTTGGTAAATATAATGCATGATAGCTTCAAGGTTCAGTACAGAAGGAAAATTATGATTGTACTGATTCTGTGTGTGAGAAACAACTAGGCAACCTACAAACTGGAGCTCATGACATCCCGGGGGGAAAGTAACTGCAGCATGATTAAGTTCAGTTCGATCTGGGAATCAGAAATTCCACAAACAAGGGGCCAAGTGTATAAATTTAAGAGTTAATTTCAAAGAAATGAGCAAATGACCAAAGCAAATTTGATATTCAAAAATCCATCAGTAAAGCTAAAGAAGAATACCTTTAAAGAAGTAATGTTGAGCATACAGGATAAGAATCATAAATTTCTGACTTTAAATGGATCAATAAATGTAATAAAGGGAAAAATCTCTACAAATCCTGGGATACACAAAAGTTAGAGAGGAAGGAACAAAGAGTTTGAGTGGAGGTGGTTTGGGGATGCTTGTAGGGTTAGAAGAATTGGAAGGGCAAGGTGTTGGGGAACTGGTAGCTAACAGTGAGAAAGAAAGTTACAGATGTTACTGGCCAGATATGAGTGTGTCACTTAGATATACAAATTTCTCTGAGTTAAGGGAGGTGAGATTTAAGCTAATTTAGCTCTGATGCATCTATCAGAGCAGGGAGTACAGGGTCCAGGAAGAATGGAGAGCACTTTTACAACTGGAGATTCATCACCCTGATGTCTCCAAAGGCTAACACCACCCTCCCAGAAGAAGGCAAGGGAACTAGTTCACCACATCAGCTTATAAGGATGTTGCTATTTAATTTCTGGAAACATTGCTAACAGCAAACCCATAAACATTATTCAATAAACTGACTTTCTAATGCTGTTAGCTTGTCAATTATCTAAGTAGTCTGACCCAAATTAATCTAATCATTTATATCAATCTCATACATTAAATTCAACTGTGCATCTATAACCAGCAAAGCAGTTAATGCAAAACTACTGTGACATAAAAGTGTCACCTCTTATTTATTTAATCAATTAATTCTATCTGCTAATTATTTGCATACTCAATTAAGTACTGCTAACTATGATTCTAAGGTTAATAAACAATTGTTAATTCATTACTCTTGTCTGAGTTCTTTGACAAGAAAGGGTTAATTAATTCCCTCTAGCCTTTGCAGATCCTGATGGGAGTATGGTACTCTAAATGCAAATATTGTCCAAATTGGTTGTTGCCAAATTTAGGCATCATTAACTCCTAGGCATAGACTGCCTGGTTAGTCCCAGATGATTTCTAAAGAAGAAGTTGAGGTAAAAGGGTTCATCTGAGACCTTGACAACAATATTCACACAGGACATCAACCTCTGTGTTCTTATAATGACACTTGTGATTTACAGTTTTCAGATTTACAATCTCAAAGCAGGAAATGCAAATAATGTTGTTAAAGACAGAATTGAGAAAGAACTGAAACTCCAGATCCTTTTGCAGTCTAATCAACGTGTTCTTGACGAGGAAGATGTGTGTGTTTCTTAACCCCTAAGTATGGCCAATTTAAATAACCAGCAGCTTGCTTTTCTTGGGTTTAAATAAAGAGGATTATTTTATTCAGACGTTCACCCCGAGGGTTCAATGCTATGTCACTTGCTTGCCTCTCTCTCTCTCCCTCTGTCATGCACGCACACGCACACACTCAAGAAAGAAAGTCATTAAAGAGGAAAGGGCACTTTTACCAATTATACTAAAGGAACAGGTCGTAATTCCTGGGGAGAAGGCGTTTTCACTTCTGAAGTGTAGTTAGGTGGATTCGATAGCCAGAATTGTATATTGAAGTCGTTGCAAGATTCTCTCAAAGAGGTGGATTTTCAACAGGCCGCAAAGTTAGTTGCTTGTAGTCTTATTCCTAGGAGGTTGGTTTTCTGTACTGGTGAACTTGAAAAGGAACAAGACCTTAAGATGATACAGCGTCCAGTTCTTTTAAGGCATGATGATACTGCCTTGTCTGTTTTCTCTGCAGCAGCTGTTGGACCAGTTTCTCCCTGGTGCTTGGAGTAATAAGATCCATTATCTGTGTTTAGTTTTGGTCATGTGACCCCCTGATCAATACTTCTATTTTCCATCCAGAATGATATAAAGTTCAAAGCCATTGCTACACAATGGGGGATGGATGGCCATCTACTTATGATTTAACTGGTTTAGAGTCAGAGTTCTAAAGCACAGAAACAGGCCCTTCAGTCCAACGTGTTCGTGCGGGCCATCAAGTACCTATCTATTCTAATGCCATTTTCCAGCACTTGGTCCGTAGTCTTGTATGCTATGGCGTTTCAAGTGCTCAGCTAAATGCTTCTTAAATGTTGTGAAGGTTCCTGCCTCTACCACACCTTCAGGCAGTGTGTTCCAGATTCGAACCACCCTCTGGGTGAAAAGATTTTTCCTCAAATCCCCTCTAAAACTCCTGCCCCTTAAACCTATGCCGCCTGGTTATTGACGCCTCCGCTATCTCCCTCAATTTTGTATACCTCGATCCACCCTCAGCCTTCTCTGCTCTAAGGAAAACAACCCTAGCCTATCCAGTCTCTCTTCATAGCTGAAATGCTCCAGCCCAGGCAACATCGTGGTGTATCTCCTCTGCACCCTCTCCAGTGCAATCACTCCTTCCTACAGTGTGGCAACCAGAACTGTACTCAGTACTCCAGCTGTGGCCGAACTAGCGTTTTATACAGCTCCATTATAACTTCGCTACTCCTATATTCTATGCCTTGGCTAATAAAGGCAAGAACCTCGTATACCTTCCTAACCACCTTATCTACCTGTTCTGCTACCTTCAGTGATCTATGGACAAGTACACCAAGGTCCCTCTGACCCTCTGTACTTCCTAGGGTTCTACCACCCATTGTATATTCCCCTGCCTTGTTAGTCCTCCCATAATGCATCACCTCCCACTTCTCTGGATTAAATTCCATTTGCTGCTTCTCTGCCCATCTTACCAGCCCATCTATATCGTCCTGTAATCTAAGGCTTTCCTCCTCACTATCTACGACATCACCAATTTTCGTGTCGTCTGCGAACTTACTGATCGTACCTCCTATATTCACGTCTAAATCATTAATGTACACTACAAACAGCAAGGGTCCCAGCACCGATCCCTGTAGTACACTACTGGTCACAGGCTTCCAATCACAGAAACAACCCTCGACCATCACCCTCTGCCTCCTGCCACTAAGCCAATTTTGGATCCAATTTGCCAAATTGCCCTGGATCCCATGGGCTCTTACCTTCTTGACCAATCTCCCATGTGGGACCTTATCAAAAGCCTTACTGAAGTCCATGTAGACTACGTCATCTGCTTTACACTCATCTACACATCTAGTCACCTCCTTGAAAAATTCAGTCAAGTTTGTTAGACGTGATCTCCTCCTGACAAAGGCATGCTGACTATTCTTGATTAATCCCTGGCTCTCCAAGTAGAGATTAATCCTGTACCTCAGAATTATTTCTGATAATTTCCCTACCACTTAGACTCACCGGCTTGTAATTATCTGGTTTATCCCTGCTATCCTTCTTGATTAATGGCACCACATTTGCTGTCCTCTAGCCCTCTGGCACCTCTCCTGTGGCCAGAGAGGATTTGAAAATTTGTGTCAGAGCCCCTGCTATCTCCTCCCTTGCCTCATATAGCCTGGGATGCATCTCATCTGGGCCTGGGGATTTATCCACTTTTAAGCCCGCTAAAACCGCTAATGCCTCCTCCCTTTCAACGCTAATTTGTTCGAGTATATCACAGTCCCCCTCCCTGATCTCTACACCTACATTGTCCTTCTCCATAGTGAACACATGTGAAAAGTAATAATTTAAAACCTCACCTATGTCCTCCGGCTCCACACACGGATTGCCACTTTGGCCCCTAATGTACTCTTTCCCTGGTTATCCTCTTGCCCTTAATATATTTATAAAACGCCTTGGGATTTTCCTTTAACTTGCCCGCCAGTGTTTTTCATGCCCCCTCTTCGTTCTCCTAATTACATTTTTATGTACCCCCGCCCCCCCCCCACCCAACACCTTCTATACTCCTCTAGGGCCTCCGCTGTTTTCAGCCCTCTGAATCTGCCATAAGCCTCCTTTTCTTTCCTTATCTAATCCTCTATATCCCTTGACGTCTAGGGTTCCCTGGACTTGTTGGTCCTACCCTTCACCTTTACAGGAACATGTTGGCCCTAAACTCACTATTTCCTTTTTGAATGACTCCCACTGGTCTGATGTAGACTTTCCTACAAGTAGCTGCACCCAGTCTACTTTGGCCAGATCCTGTTTTATCATATTGAAATCGGCCTTCTCCCAATTCAGTACCTTTTATTTCCAGTCCATCTTTGTCCTTTTCCATAACTACCTTAAATCTTAGAGTTATGGTCACTATCCCTGAAATGCTCCCTCACTGACACTTCCAGCACTTGTCCGGCCTCATTCCCTAGGATTAGGTCCAGTACTGCCCCTTCTCTTGTAGGACTATCTACGTGCTGGCTCAAAAAGCTCTCCTGTATGCACTTTAAGAATTCCGCCCCCTTTAAGTCTTTTGCACTAAGACTATCCCAGTTAATACTGGGGAAGTTGAAATCCCCTCCTATTATTACCCTATTATTTTTACACCTGTCTGAGATTTGCCTACATATCTGCTCCTCTATCTCTCCCTGACTGTTTGGAGGCCTGTAGTACACTCCCAGCCAAGTGATTGCCCCGTTTTTGTTTTTAAGTTCTACCCATATGGCCTCAGTGAGGAACCTTCGAAGATATCATCCTTCCTTACTGATGTAATTGACTCCTTGATCAACAGTGCAATGCCACCTCCTCTTTTACAACCCGCCCCCACCGTCACACCTGGAGATTCTATATCCTGGAATATTGAGCTGCCAGTCCTGCCCTTCCCTCAACCATGTCTCTGTGATAGCAATAATATCATATTCCCATGTGTTAATCAATGCCCTGAATTCATCTGCCTTACTTGTAAGACTCCTTGCGTTAAAATAGATGCAATCCAGCCTTGCATTATTCACTTGTGCCTTAACAGGTCTATATTTGCTCTGCCTTCCCGACTGACTTAATTTCTCTTCCATATTTGGCTGTGAAGCACCCCCTACTGTACCTCCACTCTATCGCATCCCTGTGCCCAATTAGTTTAACCCCACCCCTCAACAGCACTAGCAAACCTCCCCGCAAGGATGTTGATCCTGTTCTGGTTCAGGTGGAACCTGACCGACTTGAGCAGGTCCCACCTTTGCCAGAAACAGACCCAGTGATCCAGGAAACTAAAGCCTTCCCTCCTGCACCATCTCTTCAACTACGCATTCATCTGCTCGATACTCCTATTCCTATGCTCACTAGCACATGGCACCAGGAGTAATTCAGAGATTACAACCTTCGAGGCCCTGCTTTTTAATCTGCTACCTAGGTCCCTAAATTCTTGTTGCAGGATCTCATCCCTCTTTCTACCTATGTCGTTGGTACCAATGTGAACCACAACCTCTTCAGAACGTCCTGCAGCTGCTCCGTGACATCCTTGACCCGAGCACCAGGGAGGCAACATACCATCCTGGAGTCATGTTTGCAGCCACAGAAACGCCTATATGTACCCCTTACGATAGAATCCCCTATCACTGTAGCTCTCCCTCTCTTTTTCCTCCCCTTCTATGTAGCTGAGCCACCCTTGGTGGCACAGACTTGGCTCTTGCTGCATTTCCCTGAGAAGCTATCTCCCCCAACAGTATCCAAAGCAAAATATCTGTTAGAGAGGGAGATAGACCCAGGGGACTCCTGCACTACCTGCCTAGTTCTTCTACTCCGCCTGGTGGTCACCCATTCCCTTTCTGCCTGAGCAGTCTTTACCTGCGGTTTGACCACCTCCCTGTACGTGCTATCCACGATGATCTCAGCCTCGTGGATGCCCCACAGTGTCACCAGCCGCTGCTCCAGATCTGAAACACGGATTTCGAGTAGCTGCAGCTGGAGACACTTCCTGCACACGTGTTCGCCCTGGACACCGGAAGTGTCCCTGACTTTCCACATTGCACAGGAGGAGCACTCCATGCTGCCGAGCTGCCCTGCCATGACTTACCCTTAATTTACTCCCTTAAATTTCTCAAAATTATAGATTATTTACACTAGGGACCTTGATTCCCTAAAACCCACTACTTACAATATGAAAAAAAGTAATAATTACTATTAATTATTAATAAATTGCACTAATTAATAAAAAAAAAACACGCTTCAGTTGTACTAACCTCATCACTTATAAGGTAGGTTTTTTTAAAAAAAGAACTTGCTCTCCCCTGATTTTTTAAGCTATTTACAGGCACTAACTGCTGTTACTTACCCAACCAATCAGCTTACAGATTTCCTGTGATGACACGGCAAGTCTTTTTTTCCCCTCTTTTGAACCTCAGCGCGCGTCGGCATAGTGAGCGAGACAGAGAGCCTGCTGCTGCTCCGGTCTTCAGGTAGATAAGGGCCTCAAGCCCCGCTCTTTCTTTATACAAGTCCCACTCTGGATCCACCTCCCCCAAGTCCGCCTCTCCTTGTTAAATTTCAAGTTTGGAGACTGTGATTCTAGGAGTCCATATATATTGAATTTTGGGTAAGACTGCAAACAATAGGAGGTGTGAATTCCACAAATGGTTTCATCTTGGTATGCCCATTCAAGGGAGGCACTCTACCCATGGTCATTCAATTGCAAATGTCACCTGGCCCTTGGCAGCCATCTTATGCAGCCCTTTTATTGTCCATTGTGGTTCATTTATTTAAAAAAAAAGGAAAATTCAGTTCCAGAAGATTCTATGCTGAATATGGTCCATGTTTAAAGTTATGAATAGGACCTGCCTTTACTGGGCATGAGAATGTGTCTCAGCTAGTGGCAAATATTATGTATATAGAAGTATTCAACGTGCAAGAAACACAGAGTTGTTTGCCATGATTAAACAGCCTGCTTTTTATATCAATTTCAATAATGTGCAATAATATATCACAAACAAAGATTCCCAACAATTCTTTTCAATTGTCTCCTGATAACCCTGCAATATATTAACCTATAGGAAGGGTGGTCCAGGCTGATGGGCAGCATGATGGTTATTAGTACTGTGCCTTGGTAAGCTGCAAAGTTAAACTCCAGCAATACCCTTTGGCACACTTCAGGGTTGCCAAATATTGGATGCTGCCAACCTACACCTAAACTCTTTCTCTTGACTTGGGTAAGTGGGATATGTCTTCACAGGGAAAGAATGTGCATTCAATATTGGGCTTTTGTATGATGTAGACTCTTAGCTGACTTAAAACAAAACTCCCATTATTTTGTACAATTCAATCTGGAGCACAATAAAAAAAAAATGCTAAAAAAATAATTTAATTGTAATACTTATACAGTGTATGGAATTTGTAAGTGAGACATTTACATAAACCTGTCTTTTCACAACTTCACAACAGTTGAGATATATGCTGGGAATTTCCTTGGAGCTGCTCCACTCCATCATTGTAACTTCAGCGGATGCATGGAGGAGAAAAGAAAGAAAGACTTGCATTTTTATAACGCCTTTCAAGATTCCCAGACATCCTAAAGTGCTTTATTGCCAATTAAGTACTTTTGAAGTGTAGTCATTGATTGTAGTAATGTCAGAAATGTGGCAGCCAATTTGTGCTCAAGAAACTCCCATACACGACAATGTGATAATGACCAGATAATCTGTTCTTTTTTAGATGTTGATTGAGGGATAAATATTGGCCAAGAGAGTGGGGATAACTCCCCTTCTCTTCAAAATAGTGCCATGGGATCTGTTACATCCAAGGAAGATGGAACCTTGGTTTAACATCTCAGCTGAAAGACAACACCCCTAACAGTGTAGCACTCCCTTAGTAGCGGATCGGAGTGTCAGCCTAGATTGTTGTGCTAAAGTCCTGGAATGGGATTTGGATCCACAATATTCTGACTTAGCAACAAGAGTGCCACCAACTGAGCCACAACTAACATAGCTGACATTTACCTGTGCTGCAGTGCGGGCAAACCTGCAGCAGTTGTGTGAGAGCAACTTCAAAGAAATTCCAGGCCATAGCCTTTTAGGCTACTAAATTTTCATTTGGGTGAAACTGGGCAGGGACATCCTATTTTCTACTGTCATTGAAAAGTAAATTCATATAACCATCTGGGCACTTTTAGAATGGATTTAGCTGAACTCGGTGCAAACTCAAACTGCCTGGTCAGGATTTCATACTGCTCATCTTTGTAATGTGCTGGAAAGTCAGGGGGTCCTGGTTCCTATAATATATTGTCATGTTTGTATCAACACAAAATTGGCAGTGCACCCAACTTATGGAGGAAATCATCTTTTTAACATTGTTAGGGCCGCGGTGGGAGCAATGTACTGTCAATTCAGTCCCGTCACTCCACAGGTCGCAGCATGTTATTTAAAGTTTTCGATCCAACCGGAAAACAGACAAATTAAACACTCTAGTAACCCCTGGAATAAAACAGACCAAACCAAGTATCTTTAGACAACAACAAATTAACTATTTATCTAAACTAAATCTTAAACACTATTAAGATAAACCTATGTCTGAAGACCATATAACTTCTTACATTAACCTAACTTCCCCATTCACACACACACGCTCAAAAATAACAGTAGTTATCCAGTTTTAACATACAAGCATACAAATTAGGAGCGGGAGTAGGCCACTCTTGAGCCTGCTCCGCCATTCAATAAGTTCATGGCTGAACTGATTACTCTACATTTCCACCTACCCCTGATAACTTTTCACCCCCTTGCTTATCAAGAATATACCTACCTCTGCCTTAAAAATATTCAAAGACTCTGCTTCCACCATCTTTTGAGGAAGAGAATTCCAAAGACTCATGACCCTCAGAGAAAAAAATTCTCCTCCTCTCTGTCTTAAATGGGCGACCCCTTTATTTTTAAACAGTGACCCCTAGTTCTAGATTCTCCCACAAGGGGAATCATCCTTTCCACATCCACCCTGTCAAGACCCCTCAGGATCTTGTATGTTTCAATCAAGTCACTTCTTACTCTTCTAAATTCCAATGGATACAAGCCTAGCTCGTCCAATCTTTCCTCGTAAGACAGCCCGCCCATTCCAGGTATTATTCTAGTAAACCTTCTCTGCACTGCCTCCAACGCATTTACATCCCTTAAAAGTGGTGTTTTTAAAAATTAGCTGTTTCTTAATAAATAAATAAGTCTTTGTGGGTTATGCTCTTGATGGCTGAGGTATTCTAATGTGAAAATAATCAAAAGTCACTCGAAGCCTTCACTTAGATTTGATGAAGCAGTCTGTGTTTGATAGGCATTCAAACTCTTCAGCTTCAGCTGCAGCTGCATCAACAATTCCTTCAGCAATATCAAATGGTCTCCTAAAAGGGTTATTTCCTCTTTAGGCAATTAATGTGGCCTGTAGCTCCTTGTAGAATTTCTGCTGAGAGAGAATGGACAGCTGTTTTCACTTCAGTACACTTCGCTGGTTAGTCTGGTTCAGACTGGTTTTTGCCAGTTTTACACACAGTCAAGTGAAAACATTACACCATGTGACCTCTCTCTCCTGCTGTTGCCTGGGTACCAAAATGCAGCTGTGGCACACTGTCCCCAGAAATCCAAAACTTCTCTCCCTGTCTTAAAGGCACACTGTTTTAATCTGAGGAGAAAAATAGTACAAGTCCATGACAATAATCATTCACAGGATGTGGTCATTGCTGGCAAGGCCTGCATTTAGTGCCCATCCCTAATTGCCCTTGAAAGTAGTGGTGAGCTGCCTTTGTGAACAGCTGCAGTCCTTGTGATTATACTTTGTTGCAGCAGGTTGGTACAACTGACTTGATAGGCCATTTCAGAAGGTAGTTTAGAGTCAACCACATTGCTGTGGTTCTAGAGTCACATATAGGTCAGGCTGGATAAGGACAGCGGATTTCCTTCCCTAAACAACAATCCAATGATTTCATGGTCACCATTACAGATACTTGCTTTTTAATGCAGATTTTAAAAAAACTCTTAATTAACTGACTTGAAATTACCCAGATGCTGTGTTGGGATTTGAATTCATGAATCTGGATTATTAGTCCAGGCCTCTGGATTAATTCAGTAGTCTAGTAACATAACTACCATGCTACTGTATCCTGTGTAACTGTAATATTGGAAAACACAGCAGAGCACAGCAGGAACACGGTAAGACTTTGGGAAACGGCTTCCTTCTTTTGCAATGATGAGGTCTGTTGCAACCCACTGACATTTTTCACCTTTTTCAATGTGTTCTGTTATTTTCAAGGCTCTGTCTGAAATTAGGCTTATCTCTGCAATCTGATTCTTTGGTATGCCGTCATTACGCATTCTGTGAACATACCAGTCCCTGACTTCCAAGTATGTTTGAAAGTTTTTCTTTGTTTCTTAAAGAAAGAACCTCTATTTATATAGCATCTTTCACATCTTCAGGACATCCAAAAGCACTTCACAACCAATGACTTTTGAAATGAAGTCACTTGTTACACAGGCAGAGATTGCAGTCAATTTGCACACAGCAATTACCAGTTAATCTGTTTTTGGTGGTGTTGGCTGAGGTATACATTTTGGCCAGGACACTAGGGGAACACACCCTCACCATCCTCCTCAATTCTTCAAATAACTCCATTAGATCTTTTACACCTAAACAGGCAGCCAGAGTCTGATGTGTCAGCCTAGATTATGTGCTCAACTGCTGGATTGTGGCTTGAACCTCTGACTCAGAGACGAGTGATTTCACTGAGCCAAACTACCCCTTACAATTCAGCCGTATCATTCATCAAAAATTATTAATGCTCCAGAAATTTGGCTCTGTAGCGCACAGTTTTTTTTGGGCACCAGGAGTGCTATTTTGCCTCTAAAATGGTGTCCGAGGCTTGCACACGCACTTCTGGTACTAGCCACACTGAAGGCCATTATGGGGACATGCAGGGCATGTACTGCAGTGCTGCAATTTTGAAGCTCAACACTCCAGCTAATTTCCTCTCTCAATATCGCACAGCTGAACATGTGTTAGCAGCAGGAAGGGCCGCCCCCCCCCCCCCACCGCCCCTCTCCTCCAACAGTGCTATTTAAGGGATTATGAACTACTTTTAGATTACTTGCTGATTGATTTCTACTGGATCTTGCTGTGATTATAGAAGCGTTTGGTGGTTTCCAGAGTTTTTTTGAAGTTGCTAAAGTTTACAGTGAGTGGTGTGACATGTGTTGTAAGACTTTGTCCTGACTTCAAGGATTTCTTCTTTGGCCTCCTTGTCTCGAGAGACAATGGGTAAGTGCCTGGAGGTGGTCAGTGGTGTGTGAAGCAGCGCCTGGAGTGGCTACAAAGGCCAATTCTAGAGTGACAGGCTCTTCCACAGGTGCTGCAGAAAAATTTGATTGTCAGGGCTGTTCCACAGTTGGCTCTCCCCTTGCACTTTTGTCTTTTTTCCTGCCAACAGCTAAGTCTCTTCGACTCGCCACACTTTAGCCCCGCCTTAATGGCTGCCCGCCAGCTCTGGCGAACGCTGGCAACTGACTCCCACGACTTGTGATCAATGTCACAGGACTTCATGTCGTGTTTGCAGACGTCTTTGAAGCGGAGACATGGACGGCCGGTGGGTCTGATACCAGTGGCAAGCTCGCTGTACAATGTGTCTTTGGGGATCCTGCCATCTTCCATGCGGCTCACATGGCCAAGCCATCTCAAGCGCCGCTGACTCAGTAGTGTGTATAAGCTGGGGATGTTGGCTGCCTCGAGGACTTCTGTGTTGGAGATACGGTCCTGCCACCTGATGCCAAGTATTCTCCGGAGGCAGCGAAGATGGAATGAATTGAGACGTTGCTCTTGGCTGACATACGTTGTCCAGGCCTCGCTGCCATAGAGCAAGGTACTGAGGACACAGGCTTGATACACTCGGACCTTTGTGTTCCGTGTCAGTGCGCCATTTTCCCACACTCTCTTGGCCAGTCTGGACATAGCAGTGGAAGCCTTTCCACGTGCTTGTTGATTTCTGTATTTAGAGACAGGTTACTGGTGATAGTTGAGCCTAGGTAGGTGAACTCTTGAACCACTTCCAGAGTGTGGTAGCCAATATTGATGGATGGAGCATTTCTGACGTCCTGCCCCATGATGTTCGTTTTCTTGAGGCTGATGGTTAGGCCAAATTCATTGCAGGCAGCCGCAAACCTGTTGATGAGACTCTGCAGGCACTCTTCAGTGTGAGATGTTAAAGCAGCATAGTCAGCAAAGAGGAGTTCCCTGATGAGGACTTTCCGTACTTTGGACTTCGCTCTTAGACGTGCAAGGTTGAACAACCTGCCCCCAGATCTTGTGTGGAGGAAAACTCCTTCTTCAGAAGACTTGAACGCATGTGAGAGCAGCAGGGAGAAGAAAATCCCAAAAAGTGTGGGTGCGAGAGCACAGCCCTGTTTCACGCCACTCAGGATAGGAAAGGGGTCTGATGAGGTGCCGCCATGTTGAATTGTGCCTTTCGTATTGTCATGGAATGAGGTGATGATACTTAGTAGCTTTGGTGGACATCCAATCTTTTCTAGTAGACTGAAGAGACCACGTCTGCTGACGAGGTCAAAGGCTTTGGTGAGGTCAATGAAAGCAATGTAGAGGGGCATCTGTTGTTCGCGGCATTTCTCCTGTATCTGATGAAGGGAGAACAGCATGTCAACGGTCGATCTCTCTGTACGGAAGCCACACTGTGCCTCAGGGTAGACGCGCTCGGCCAGCTTCTGGAGCCTGTTCAGAGCGACTCAAGCAAAGACTTTCCCCACTATGCTGAGCAGGGAGATTCCACGGTCATTGTTGCAGTCACCGCGGTCACCTTTGTTTTTATAGAGGGTGATGATATTGGCATCGCGCATGTCCTGAGGTACTGCTCCCTCGTCCCAGCACAGGCATAGCAGTTCATGTAGTGCTGAGAGTATAGCAGGCTTGGCACTCTTGATTATTTCAGGGGTAATGCTGTCCTTCCCAGTGGTGTGACATGTGCTGTAAGACTTTGTCCTGACTTCAAGGATTACTTATGAACATACATACAAACATATGAATTAGGAGCAGGAGTATGCCAACTCGGCCCCTTGAGCCTGCTCCACCGTTCAATAAGATCATGGCTGATCTGATTGTAACCTCAACTCCACATTCCCGCCTATCCCCAATAACCTTTCACTCCCTTGCTTATCAAGAATCTATCTACCTCTGCCTAAAAAATATTCAAAGACTCTGCTTCCACTGCCTTTTGAGGAAGAGAATTCCAAAGACTCACAACCCTCTGAGAGAAAAAATTTCTCCTCATCTCTGTCTTAATTGTGTGACCCCTTATTATTAAATGGTGACCCCGAGTTCTAGATTCTCCTACAAGGGGAAATTTCCTTTCCACATCCACCCTGTCAAGACCCCTCAGAATCAAATATGTTTCAATCAAGTCGCCTCTTACTCTTTTAAACTCCGGCGCATACAAGCCTAGCCTGTCCAACCTTTCCTCCTAAGCCAACCTGCCCATTCCAGGTATTAGTCTAGTAAACCTTCTCTGAACTGCTTCCAACGCATTTACATCCTTCCTTAAATAAGGAGACCAATACTGTACACAGTACTCCTGATGTAGTCTCACCAATGCCCTGTATAACTGAAGCATAACCTCCCTAGTTTTATATTCAATTCCCCTCGGAATACATGATAACATTCTATTTGCTTTCCAAATTACTTGCTGTACCTGCATACTAACCTTTTGCGATTCATGCACTAGGACACCCAGATGCCTTTGCACCTCAGAGCTCTGCAATCTTTCACCATTTAGATAATATGCTTTTTTATTCTTCCTGCCAAAATGGACAATTTCACATTTTCCCACATTATACTCCATTTGCCAGATCTTTTCCCACTCACTTACCCTAACTATATCCCTTTGCAGCCTCCTTATGTCCTCTTCATAACTTACTTTCCTACCTATCTTTGTGTCAGCAGTAAATTTAGCAACTATACCTTCAGTCCCTTCATCCAAGTCATTTATATAACTTTACTGCTAACACAAAGATAGGTAGGAAAGTCCTTTATGTAACTAGTAAAAAGTTGAGGCCCCAGCACTGACCTCTTTGGCATACCACTCATTTCATCTTGCCAAACAGAAAATGACCCATTTATGCCTACTCTCTGTTTGCTGTTAGCTAGCCAATCTTCTATCTACGTCAAAATGTTACCCCCGACACCATGAGCTTTTATTTTCCGCAATAACCTTTGATGTGGCACCTTATCAAATGCCTTCTGGAAATCTAAGTACAGTACATCCATCAGTTCCCCTTTATCCACAGCATATGTTACTGCTTCAAAGAACTCCAATAAATTGGTTAAACATGCATTTCCTTTCACAAAACCATGTTGACTCTGCCTGATTACCTTAATTGTGCACAAGGCACTTGCTCTCAGACATGGGTGCATGGTTTACATCCCCCTTGACCTACAGTATGACAGGGAGAATGAGCAGAGGCGATATAGAGCAGGACAAGCTGCTGGAAGAGGGAGGAGCAGCAGGGGGAGAAGGGCTCGCAATGAGAGGCCATATCTGCATGGGTGTTCAGGAAGCAATTCTCGTACCTGAACCTCAGTAAGGAACAGAGTCTTACTAAAATCTACAGCTTTAGAACAGGGTGAGGACAGCATTGCCAGTGGCTATGAGGATGACCATGGCCATGAACATTCATGCCCGCTGTCCACCATGCTGTACCATTCTTGTGTCTTTCCCAAGTCAAAGTGACTTCTACCTTCTGCTCCAGCCAAAATTTATAATTTTTTTTATTCATTCATGGGATGTGTGCATCGCTGGCTAGGCCAGCATTTATTACCCATCCCTAATTGTTCTTGAGAAGGTGGTGGTGAGCTGCCTTCTTGAACTGCTGCTGTCCACGTGAGGTAGGTACACACACAGTGCTGTTAGGAAGGGAGTTCCAGGATTTTGACCCAGTGACAGTGAAGGAACGGCGATATAGTTCCAAGTCAGCATGGTGTGTGACTTGGAGGGGAACTTGCAGGTGGTGGTGTTCCCATGCATTTGCTGCCCTTGTCCTTCTGGTTGGTAGAGGTCGCAGGTTTGGAAGGTGCTGTCAAAGGAGCCTTGGTGCGTTGCTGCAGTGCATCTTGTAGATGGTACACACTGCCACCGTGCGTCGGTGGTGGAGGGAGTGAATGTTTGTGCATGGGGTGCCAATCAAGTGGGCTGTTTTGTCCTGGATGGTGTCGAGCTTCTTGAGTGTTTTTGGAGCTGCACCCATCCAGGCAAGTGGAAAGTGTTCCATCACACTCCTGACTTGTGCCTTGTAGATGGCGGACAGGCTTTGGGGAGTCAGGAAGTGAGTTCCTCACCACAGGATTCCTAGCCTCTGACCTGCTCTAGTAGCCATGTTATTTATGTGGCTACTCCAGTTCAGTTTTTGGTCAATGGTAGCCCCTAGGATGTTGATAATGAGGGATTCAGCGATGGTAATGCCATTGAATGTCAAGGGGAGATGGCTAGAATCTCTCTAGCCGGAGATGCTCATTGCCTGGCACTTGTGTGGCACGAATGTTACTTGCCACTTATCAGCCCAAGCCTGGATATTGTCCAAGTCTTGCTGCATTTCTACATGGATTGCTTCAGTATCTGAGGAGTCGCGAATGGTGCTGACCATTGTGCAATCATCAGCGAACATCCCCACTTCTGACCTACGAATGAAGGAAGGTCTTTGATAAAGCAGTGGAAGATGGTTGGGCCTAGGACACTACCCTGAGGAACTCCTGCAGTGATGTCCTGGAGCTCAGATTATTGACCTCCAACAACCACAACCATCTTCCTTTGTGCTAAGCATGACTCCAACCAGCGGAGTGTTTTCTCCCTGATTCCCATTGACTTAAGTTTTGCTAGGGCTTCGTGATGCCATACTCGGTCAAATGCTGCCTTGATGTCAAGGGCAGTCACTCTCACCTCACCTCTTGAGTTCAGTTCTTTTGTTCATGTTTGAACCAAGGCTGTAATGAGGTCAGGAGCTGAGTGGCCCTGGTGGAACCCAAACTGAGCGTCAGTTATTAGGTTATTGCTAAGCAAGTCCTGCTTGATAGCACTGTCGATGACACCTTCCATCACTTTGCTGATGATTGAGAGGAGGCTGATGGGGCAGTAATTGGCCGGCTTGGACTTGTCCTGCTTTTTGAGTACAGGAGATACCTGGGCAATATTCTGCATTGCAGGGTAGATGTCAGTGTTGTAGCTGTACTGGAACAGCTTAGCTAGGGGCGTGGCAAGTTCTGGAGCACAGGTCTTCAGTACTATTGCCGGAATATTGTCAGGGCCCATAGCCTTTGCAGTATCCAGTGCCTTCAGTCGTTTCTTGATATCATGCGGAGTGAATCGAATTGGCTGAAGTCTGGCATCTGTAATGCTGGGGACTTCAGGAGGGGGCTGAGTTGGATCATCAACTTGTCACTTCTCGCTGAAGGTTGTTGCAAATGCTTCAGCCTTAACTTTCACTCTGATATGCTGGGCACCCCCATCATTGAGGATGGGGATATTTGTGGAGCCACAAATCTGATCCGTTGGTTATGGGATCACTTATCTCTGTCTATCGCATGCTGTTTACGCAGTTTGACACGCAAGTAGTCCTGTGTTGTAGCTTCACCTGGTTGACACCTCATTTTGAGGTATGCCTGGTGCTGCTCCTGGCATGCCCTCCTGCACTCTTCAGCCAGGGTTGTTCTCCTGGCTTGATGGTAACAGTAGAGTGGGGAATATGCCGAGCCATGAGGTTACAGATTGTGGTTGACTACAATTCTGCTGCTACTGATGGCCCGCAGCATCTCATGGATACCCAGTTTTGCATTGCTAGATCTGTTCGAAATCTATCCCATTTAGCATGGTGATAGTGCCACACAACACGATGGAGGGTATCCTCAATGTGAAAGCGGGACTTTGTTTCCACAAGGACTGTGTGGTGGTCACTCCTACCAATACTGTCATGGACAGATGCATCTGCGAAAGGCAGATTGGTGAGGACGAGGTCAAGTATGTTTTTCCCTCTTGTTCGTTCCCTCGCCATCTGCTGCATACCCAGTATAGTAGCCATGTCCTTTAGGAATCAGCCAGCTTGGTCAGTAGTGGTGCTACGGAGCCATTCTTGGTGATGGACATTGAAGTCCCCCACCCAGAGTACATTCTGTGCCCTTGCCACCCTCAGTGCTTCCTCCAAGTGGTGATCAACATGGAGGAGTACTGATTCATCCGCTGAGGGATGGCGGTAGGTGGTAATCAGCAGGATGTTTTCTTGCCCGTGTTTGACCTGATCCCATGAGACTTCATGGGCTCCGGAGTCGATGTTGAGGACTCCCAGGGCAACTCCCTCCTGACTGTGTACCACTGTGTCGCCATCTCTGCTGGGTCTGTCCTGCCGTTGAGACAGGACATGCCCGGGGATGGTGATGGCAGTGTCTGCGACACCTTTCCTTTTAAGAGGTGCAGATTGCCTTTAAATAGTGCAGTCTGACTTGAACTGGTGCTAGCCTTTCTCGATTTTGCACTCTGTGCTCAGGCATGCAGCCACTCCACAGTGTATTTAATGCTGGATGCACACTCCAACCATTTAAATGAGCAGGCACACAAAGCTTGCCTGCTGCCTGCATCGGAAGCAACAGGTGCAGGTTAATTGCATATTGCGAGCCCTGCGCCCATTTTTGGGGGTTATCCAATTTTGTGGCTTTAATCTTTTCAGAAGTATGAGTAGTTTTAGATCACAGCAGGTCTCAAAGTTTGTCAGTTCTCAATAGCTGTATTATCTCCTAGGTTTAGCTGGGGAGACTAAATTCTGCAAAAGCGCTGAACTTCTTTGATCATTCAAGGTTAATGGAGCCACAATGTTCTTTTGCTTTGTCTGTACTTCTTAATTTGAACCATATTTCAAACAGTTCGGCAATTCCAATTCTCTGTATCACTGAACTGTTCAGTGCTTCTACTTTCTACCGTTGTCATTCTTGCTGGTAAAATGTGTTCTCCATGCAAATTGTCAAAAGCTGCAGAGTCAGAACTATACATTTTATGAAGCAATTGGCTAATGTTTCCTGAAAAGTAAACAGCTACTATTTCTTGGTAATCTATTTAGGCAAATTGGTTACAGGGACATTCCCATTAAAAGAAATCATGGTTAAATTACCAGAATACATTCTACTTGACAAGTCATAATGCTTATGATATTGGTTGCAGGAATGAGAACGAAACAAAGATAGATGGCCTTGGCAACTGCATCTCCTGTGCTTACTCTGCTGGCCATGTCCTAACTTGCACCAAATGCCATTCAGCCATCAGACCAGTATTTGCTGACCTACATTGGTTCCCAGTTAAGCAACACATCGATTTTAAAATTGTCATCCTTGTTTTCAAATTCCTCCATGTCCTCACCCCTCCCTATCTCTGTAATTCTCCTCCTGCCCCACAACCTTCCGAGATATCTGTGCCCCTCCAATACTGGTCTCTAGAGCAGCCCGCTTTTAATTTCTCCACCATTGCTGACCGTGTCTTCAGCTGTCAAGGCCCTAAGATCTGGAATTCCATCCTTAAACCTCTCTGCCCGTCTACCTTTCTTTCCTTCTTTAAGATGCACCTCAAAACCAACCTCTTTGGTTATCTGTCCTATTATCTCCCTATGTGGCTCAGTGTCATATTTTGTTTTATATAGCCCCTGTGAAGCACTTTGGGACATTTTATTACATTAAAGATGTTTTATAAATTCAAGTTGTTGTTGTTCCTTTTTCTTTTGTGTTGGTGTAAGACATGTTGCTTCAATATTTTTGGGGGGGAAATAACTGGATGTTTCAACACTGTACAATCAGGGGCTCCATAAATTCGTTGTATGATGTATGGATCAGTTAAATAATTTAGCTCACTAAAGAAAAGAGCTAAGCTAAAGAAAATCCACCAGCTGAAGTTACGTTGATATGGACGTATCCCTTCTATCTCTCATTGTGGATTCATGAGCATGATATTTGAGGGCAAATTTTTAAAAATGTCTTCAAGAGCTGCTTTCTCAGTTTACATGAATGTTTTGCAATATAATTTCAGAGGTTTTACAATACACTACCTTAAACAATGCAGTATCTAAGCTCAGTGTTTCCGAAATCCCTGTAATGTATAAAATGGATTTAGTACTGTGGTAGTTGCAGAGTGTTCTCATTTTAAGCATCTGTTATGACCAACAGCATTATGCTTTCCACCTTATTCTTTACAGTAGCTTTGACACTGATAAATGTACTAAATATTGCAAGATATTTTTGATTATCTTGAGAGTTATGTCTGCACTAGGCAGTTCAACCCCTTGAGTCCTTTCTACCATTCAATTGGCTCATTGCTGATCTGCACTTCAATCCCCCACTCACCTGCCTTTAATTCCTATCCCTTGATCCCTTACCTAATGAAAACCTGTCAATCTCAGTTTTGAAATTTCGACTGACCCAGCATTCACAGTCTTCTGGGGGAGGTATTTCTAGACTTCCTCTATCTTTTGTGTGGAAAAAGTGCTTCCTGATTTCACTCCTAAATAAAGATTGTCTCCCATTCTTACAAGATCTTCTTTTAAATTCAGTATCACTGCCATAAGTGGTTCCAATGCCCTCTCTAATCAAGATTATACCTTCATTAATAATATCTAATATCTCATCATTAAATAATGTGACGCAATGGTTTTAACAGTAGAACCCCTTCTTATGTATTGTGACGACTGAGGCGGGAGGAGTGCACTGTTTATTCTAGTTCCACTTCTCCATGGGTCACAACATATATTTAAATTTTTTTCCACTTACCAATACGGTCAATCATAGATTCTATTTTAATCCCAGAATAAAACACACCAACCAGGTTTCTTTAATAAACAACAAAATTATCAGTTTATAATTAGAACAAGTCTTAACCAGTAATGAAGTAAAGCATAAACACACAGATTGAAATATTAAAGTTTCCTTTTTACCCAAGCCCCTCACACTCAGACACACACATACACTGGTTAACTGGAAAAATAAAGGGATTTTTGTTTTTAGAGCTCCATTACAGACAAAAAAAACACTTGGGCTGAATACTTGCCAAAACTGGCACACAGTCTGACCTCCGAGTGCATGTAGAAGGGTCACTGGGATCTTTTAGAACAGTTCTTTTCAGGCGGCATTGAGAATTAATTTAGCTGGCTTTTCTTCAAAGGCAGGAGACGAGATGAGTTGACACAGTAGACTTCTCGGGGTCTTTTAGAGAGGTGCTAGAAAGCTGAGCTGGGTTGTGGTCTTCTCTCCTTCCTTGGGAATTCTCTTCACTCCTTGGAAGTTCTCTCCCTTTTTATACAGTTCAACTCCAACTCAAAACAATTCAAAAGCGAAACCGACAACAGGAGGTCAACCTTTTGACCTCCTTCAGTCTTGACCTGTTACTTCTTTGGAAACAACTTCTCCAGGTGTCCAAAGTTCTCTGTTGTTTATTGAGCTGGAAGTCAGCTGATTTCCCTGAAAGATTTGTTGTTGTTGCTGGAAGTCAAGTGGTTTCCCGGAAAGGCTTGTTTTCCTCACAAGAACTCTCCGTGCCCTTTATAAACAACATTTCCAGGGACTGTTTTTCAAAGTCTTTACATGGCCCCCTTTGAAAACCCCAAAATTTAACATCACTTCAATCTTTCAAAAATGAATCCTCAAAAAATATATTTAACAAAACAGAGGCATTTCCGTAACAGTCCCCATGTGCATGGCTCCTATCTTGCAAAAGACAGACTGATTATTATTGTAAACCAACAGGTTTTTTTTACACATAATATGACAAAGTGAATTTTAATCAATTCTGTAAAGCTCCTAACAGGAAAAAAAAGACAGCCATGATGAACAAATCTCTGAAAGTAGTTGTGTTAACCTTTAGGGAGAGATTCTCCCCCTCTTTCAGCAGCCCTCCAAGTATAGCTGAATGTTTTCAGTGTAGAGAAAGAACTTGCAGCCACCATTGAACGTATCCCTTAATATGTAGATTGATATTAATATGAAAAGTGAATGTCTCCAAATTTAACACAGAGAATAAAAATAAATGGGACTTCCGAAAAGTCAGATTGGGCCCTAAATCAGGACATCGATCGATAGATGAATTGTGATGATTGTATTTTCCTCTTTATTACCTTTCCCCAAATGACAAGAATAACAATTTTATTTATATAGTGCCTTTAAAATAATAAAATATCCCAAGACGCGTCCCTAAAGCGCAATCATACAGAAGATTGACACCGAGCTAAAGAAGGAGACATTAGGATAGATGACTGAAAGCTTGGTCAAAGCAGTAGGTTTTAAGAAATACCTTAAGAGAGGAGAGAGAGTTGGAGAGGCAGAGAGATATAGGGAGGGAATTCCAGAGCTTAGGGCCTAGACTGCTGAAAGTCCAGCTGGTGGGCTGAAGGAAGGGTGATGTCAGGGCAGTCACTCTTGTAATACTTCTGGAATTCAGCTCTTTTGTCCATGTTTAGACCAAAGTTATGGTAAGGTCTGGAGCTGAGTGGTCCTTGTGGAAGTCAGTGAGCAGGTTATTGGTGAGTACGTACTGCCTGATAACACTGATGACACCTTCCAACACTTTGCTGATAATTGGCTGGATTGGATTTGTCCTGCTTTTTGCAGACAGGACACGCCTGGGAAATCTTCCATTTTGGACTTCAGTAAAGCCTTTGACAAGGTCCCTCATGGCAGACTGGTACAAAAGGTGAAGTCACACGGGATCAGAGGTGAGCTGGCAAGATGGATACAGAACTGGCTCGGTCATAGAAGACAGAGGGTAGCAGTGGAAGGGTGTTTTTCTGAATGAAGGGCTGTGACTAGTGGTGTTCCGCAGGGATCAGTGCTGGGACCTTTGCTGTTTGTAGTATATATAAATGATTTGGAGGAAAATGTAGCTGGTGTGATTAGAATGTTTGTGGACGACACAAAGGTTGGTGGAGTTGCGGATAGTGATGAGGATTGTCAGAGGATACAGCAGGATATAGATCGATTGGAGCCTTGGGCGGAGAAATGGCAGATGAGTTTAATCCGGACAAATATGAGGTAAAGCATTTTGGAAGATCTATTGCAGGTGGGAAGTATACAGTAAATGGCAGAACCCTTAGGAGTATTGACAGGCAGAGAGATCTGGGAGTACAGGTCCACAGTTCACTGAAAGTGGCAATACAGGTGGATAAGGTAGTCAAGAAGGCATACGGCATACTTGCCTTCATCGGTCAGGGCATAGAGTATAAAAATTGGCAAGTCATGCTGCAACTGTACAGAACTTTAGTTAGGCCACACTTAGAATATTGCATGCAGCTCTGGTCCCAACCTACCAGAAGGACGTGGAGGCTTTGGAGAGGATACAGAAGAGGTTTAGCAGGATGTTGCCTGGTCTGGAGGGCATTAGCTATGAGGAGAGGTTGGATAAACTCTGATTGTTTTCACTGGAACGACGGAGGTGGAGGGGCGACATGATAGAGGTTTACAAAGTTATGAGCGGCATGGACAGAGTGGATAGTCAGAAGCTTTTTCCCAGGGTGGAAGAGTCAGTTACTAGGGGACATAGGTTTAAGGTGTGAGGGGCAAAGTTTAGAGGGGATGTGCGAGGCAAGTTCTTTACACAGAGGGTGGTGAGTGCCTGGAACTTGCTGCCGGAGGAGGTGGTGGAACAGGTACAATAGCAATGTTTAAGAGGCATCTTGATAAATACATGAATAGGATGGGAATAGAGGGATATGGTCCCCAGAAGTGCAGAAGGTTCTAGTTTAGGCAGGCATCAAGATCGGCGCAGGCTTGGAGGGCCAAATGGCCTGTTCCTGTGCTGTACTGTTCTTTGTTCTTTAACAGTACTGAGAGTGCTGTTTTGTCTGAGGTGCCACCCTGCAAACTAAACCAAAATCCCATTTGTTCATTGTGATTCAGGTGAATATTAACTATCTTGTGGCACTATTTGAAGAGGAGCAAGGAGCTCTACCAGTGCTATGGCCAATATTTCTCCCTCAACTAATGACAGCCATGGTTTTGGTGACCAGATAATTAACTATCTGTGGGATATGGCTGCCGCATAATTGCCTACATAATGTCATTACACTTCAATAGTAATTGTGTTATGTATTTTGAGATATTTTGATGTGTTATGGTGCTATATAAATTCAAGAGTTACATTTAGCATGATACGATTATTAACCAGACATAGGATATTGTTTTTTCAATATGCTAAATCTAATTTGAATCAAGTAATGATGGATGTTCCCTCTTCAGTTTAACTTCTAAAATTTGGCAGATGTCGATAAGATAAATCAAATGAAGATAATGGTGTAGCTTTTCTGATGGCTCTGTTGGTAAAGGCAGGAGGTACTTGAGTCGAACAAACCAGAAGGACACAATTTGTTACCACTCTATGCTGAATTAGGGTTTCTGCTCCTGATCACTATCCAGCAACCCAACCTGCAAAGTTGCCACGTGTGGATATTGGGTGAAAATAGGTTCCGGAATCCATGGGACGTTCCTCAAGATTAAGTAGCTTCCCAGCACTCATTGTCCAGGAATCTACATTTGAGCAAGGCACTGGATGGTGACCGGAATCTGTGGCATCAGTTCACCAACAATACCTTCAGAAAGAAAAAAGGTAGAAAATTAGATGCATATATATATTAAAAAAAAAGCAGCATATTTGCCTTTAGTCCTTCATTTGTTGCATTCTATTTTTGTATAAATGTTTCTATGGGACATGATGCTGCCAAATAACAAACATATAGTAAATAATATTTAACATTGCGTTAATTTAAAATGAAACATGCTGTAAGGAAGGAACCTAGAAAACAGAAAGAAATAATATACAATATAGAGTAGAAATACAAAAGATGATTATAAAGGCCGTAGCTTTAAAATTTTCTTTCTACCCGAATATTACTAATATTGTTCAGGCTCTATTTCTCCATTCTTTAATTTGTTTGAGATACAGCATTAATGCCATTATCAATTAGCTGTTCCTTAAAACCACCCGTGATGTAATAGCATGCCAGATCAAACCTGGTATTCCTTTGTTAATGCGCTTACTAAGTACTGCTCTCCCAGTCTTGAAGCATTACCTTATAATTATATCTTCCATGCATCACATCCTGGGTTACTGTCAAGTTCAGTTTTATTTTAACAAAATGCATTTATTTAAAATCAGAAAGAACATCACCAATTAACCTGTACTGCATTACAGATGTTCAGTTGCTCTGTCGCAGGTCGACATACTAGTTATTAAGAACGGATGCAGGCAAATATAATTTTGATTTTTACATGTTTAGTAATGCCCTAAACAGTCTTAATTGCAAGTTTTCTTCACACTATAAACTGAATTGTCCAGTAATTTGAATCAAGCAACATAACCAACAAGGCAAAGTGCGAATTTGAAGCTAAATTCAAATTTGAATTAAGCAACCTTGAATTATCAGGAGTGGACTGTACGCTATGACCTTGTTGATAGATTAGAACAATTGGTATAATCCTGTTGATATGGAAGACGAGGGACTGATACTTCCTGAAAATACACACATAAATCAATTGGACTTGAGAGACTTCCTGCAGAGTGTACCCTTTTATATCTTGTGATTTTAATGCTGTTCAACAAAACGCATCTAGCTTTAACATCTTTTATAATTTCTAAAATTAATTTATTATTTAAAAAAAAATTAGTGAATGCTGGAAATAAAACTAAAACAGAAAATGTTTGAAATACATAGCAGAGCAGCTAGTATCTTTGGAGAATAGGCCAAGTTGATGTTTCAGGCAGAACATTTTTAACATGCAGCTCATGCACAGTGCTATGATTATTCAGTAAGAATTGCTCCATCTCATCTTAAGTGATTACCATGGATGTAAGCTTCTTAAGCTGAACTTAATAGATCTGCGCTGAAACACACTGTTGATTTGGCTAATTTGTGCAGTGATTACACACGAGTATTTTAATTAGCAGCAGGACGGCCTTCTCCAAACAAAACTTATGTAGAAATCATGTATCTATAAATGTTGCCATCTAATTGGTGAAACCACTTAATCTGAAAGAGTTTGTTAGATATCAAACACACTGTGCCATTCCAACCAAGACTGCATGAGTCTAGCCTTTGAATGATGAAGCTTTTGTTTGTGATCAGTCTTCCTTTAAGAGATAATTAAAATTCCAACAGTGATTCAAATCAATTATTTTATTTGAATATATTGGCTGTTATGTGCCCAGATAAACTGTGCATTTTACACTAAAGGTGCTATGTTTTGGCCTTTGTCACTGGGAGTCCATAAAGTGAATTTAGGTATAGTGGCACATCTGATCATAAGATCTGCACCCTCTGTAGGGCCTTCACATCCTTCCTAAAGTGTGGTGCCCAGAATTAGAGCATGGCTACCCGACCCAAACCCAGCCAGACCGGACGACATGTGTCGGGTTCAGGTCGGGCCGGGTCTCTCTTCCGGGTCCAGCATTTGGGCTCGGGTTGTGTCGGGCCAGGTCGAACACAGTGCTGTCTTTTGGTCAGGGAGGGAAAAGCTTCCAGATTTGAACAGCCAGGACATCAAGGTGGGAAACGTGCATCCGGACTCCGCACTAGTCTGCAGTGAGCGATTCCATCCAAGGTAGAGCAAAACCTCTTTAATATAATCAACTTCAATCCGGTGGTTGGGTCATGCGCGGGAAAAAATCAAAGGACTCGGGGCCGGGTCGGGCTCAGGTCAGATGTGGTTCTGTCGGGCCCAGGTCGGGTTTCAATTGCAGACCTGAGCAGGCCTTTACCCAGAATTGTCCACAATACTCCAACTGGGGCCTAAACAGTGTTTTATAAAGATTTAGCATAATTTCCTTGCTTTCATAATTAATGCCTCTATTTATAAAGCCTGGCTCCTCAACTTATCCTCCCAACATCAAAGACCTCTGTACGTAAACACCCACTTCTCTCTGTTCCTGCACTCTCTTTAAAATTGTACCGTTTAATTTATATTGCTGGTTCTCTTTATCAAACTGTTATGGCCATGTAGTGCGATGTGGGTGGTTCCCGCTGTTCAACTCCCCACCTCACCACAACAAGTGTTTGTTATTAGGGTTTCGTCCCTTGGTGTTTTATTTCCAAATAAATGGACAACGATAGATTCTCTTGTAGATTTTGAAAACAGAAAATCAATTGTTTATTGATTAAAAAGGAAAGTGACCCTGAGTGGGTGTGGGGAGGTCACATTAAACCTGTTGAATTATCTTGGGAATGAAGTTCTTGATGGGTGCAGGCCTGAGATGATTGTAGATTTCTCTTTTGATTGAAGGTTCAGCTGAAGATGCTGGGACACTTCTAGTTCATTGCTGTTGAAAATAGGTGTGGGTTTCTACAGCAGTGTCTGTGTCTTCTGGCTTTTTAAAACACACGCTGCTATATGTTGCTTTTCTCTCTCCTCTTTCTCTATCTCTCTATCTCTTGGCTGTCTTATTTTAAGGTAAAGCTGTGTTACTTCTGACCTCCTGGTAGGAGATGTTCTCATCTCTTCCTTGTGGTGGTTGCACAATGGCCCAGGATTTGGCTACTTCACACCTTCTTTGTTTCAGAAAAAGACATTCGATTCTGGAATGTTTTTAGATGGGGTGCAATTGACACCTCTTAGCTTTGAAGATTTGTCCTTTGTCTTTGTCAGACGGTTTGAATACACAAAGGCCAGTCCCTTTTCCTTCAGCGGCTATTTTCGACCATTGTTCACTTCTTAAAATTTATTTTTATTTTTAGAGATACAGCACTGAAACAGGCCCTTCGGCCCACCAAGTCTGTGCCAACCATCAACCACCCATTTTATTCTAATTCTACATTAATCCCATATTCCCTACCACATCCCCACAATCCACCTACCTATACTAGGGGCAATTTACAATGGCCAATTTACCTATCAATCTGCAAGTCTTTGGCTGTGGGAGGAAACAGGAGCACCCGGTGGAAACCCACACGGTCACAGGGAGAACTTGCAAACTCCACACAGGCAGTACCCAGAATTGAACCCAGATCACTGGAGCTGTGAGGCTGCGGTGCTAGCCACTGCGCCACTGTGCCGCCCAAATTGTCCTCCACTCCGGAAGTGTGATGATACCCCAATCACAGAATAACTCTGAAGAGTTATGAAAAATAGACTTTGTCTTTTTAAAAAAATGAACCTTTAATTTAAAAAGTGACCAATGGTCCAAAATGGTCACCAAAGAAAAAAAGGGGATTGGCATTTTATGTATTCAAGCAACTTGATAAAGATAAAGGACAAATCTTCAAAGCCAAAAGGTGTTAACGAAACCCATCTTCCACCTATCCTAAAAACATTCCAGAATTAAATATCGTCTTCTGAAACAAAGGAGGTGTGAAATAACCACGTCCTGGGCCATTGTGCAATCATCATGGGAAAGAGAGAGAATGCCCCCTACCAGGAGGTGAGAGGTGACACAGTTTTACTTTTAAAAAAAGACAGTCAGAGAGAATGAGAGAGAGACAGCCCCAGAAGGTGAAGCTACTTGTAATAGCTTGAGTTCCAGCCAAGCCAGGAAGCACAGTGCCCTGCTGAAAAAATCTTATATCAACCTTGTATAGCAGTGAAAGCTAGAAGTAACCCACTATCTCCAACAGAATCTTCAATCAAGAGAGAAATCTACAATCATCTCAGACCTGTATCTATCTAGAACTTGATTCTCAAAAGAATTCAACGGGTTTATCATAACCTTTCCCTCCACTAAAGCCACCATCCTTCTTCCCTTCTCTATCTGTTCCTTCTTGTGTGTGCGCGTGTGCGCGCGAACGAATGTGTGAGTGGATGTGATTGTGACAATTTCGGGTTAAGGCATATTGATCAATGAACAATTGACTTTCTGTTTTTAAAACCTATAATAAAACCTGTCGCTGTCTGTTTATTTGAAAAGTAAAACACCAAGGGGCTAAACTCTAATACAAGTACACTTGCTATGGTCAGGTGGGGAGTTGAACAGTGGGGACCACCCACATCACACCACGTGGCCGTAACAAATTGGGGGCTCGAAGCCAGGATCTGAACCACCAGATAATGAATGATTTGAAAAACAGGAGGAAAGTTGACCTCTAAAATTGTGGAAAAATAAAGAAACAGGTTTTCTTGTATTCTTCTGGTTTTTCTCTATGGTGCTATAAACAAAAGAGACGGCCACATTTAATGCTAAGGAGTTTGTAGAGCAGGGAGCAATATCCCATGATAAGTTAAACAAATTAAGTGTTGAAGATTTAAACGGCTTAGCTACAGAGATGGGAATCACTTTCAGAGAAAAAGCAAACAGACTTGAAGTGGTGAAAAGTCTAGCCAACCATTTTAAACTTACCCCTGAACTACAAGAATCAGAGTCTGAAAAAATAATTCTAGATAGAATCCAGTTACCGAGGAAAAAGGAAGTGAGAGTTTCAGCTTCAAAAGGAAAAAGAGGAAAATGAGTTCCGAAAGGAAAAAGAAGAAAGGGTGATGTAATTGAAAAGGCATGTATATTCAAAAGGAAAAAGAGGAAAGAGAGTTGCAAAGAGAAGAAGCAGAAATAAGTTACAAAGACTGCAAACCCAAAATGAAAATGCTGCTAGTCGGTCAGACCCTATCCCCAATTCAGAGCAAAATTCTGATGTGCAGAGACGCTCAAGACTAGTGCCAAAATTTAATGAGGACATGGTTGAGTCATATTTTATGTAATTTGAGAAAATAGCTACCAGTCAAAAATGGCCAAAAGAATTCTAGACTCTCCTCTTACCAGGTGAGTCCGTGGGTAAGGCTTGTGAAGCTTTTTCCTTGTTATCAGAAGAAAGTTCCTCTGATTATAAACAAACTAAGACTGCAATTCTAAATGCATATGGGCTGGTACCGGAGGCGTATAGACTGAAATTCTGACACACCAGGAGAAGATCCACACAGACCTACATTGAATTCGAAAGAATCAAACATACAGCTTTTGATTGCTGGATACGATCTCTCAAGCTAGAACCATTATATGAAAATTTGAGAGAAGTGATGTTGCTGGAAGAGTTTTAAAATAGCATCTCTAGTCGTATAAGAACAAACATCACAGAACAAAGAGTCACAGGATTAAGGGAAGCAGCTAAAATGGCCGATGACTATGAATTAATACATAAATCCATAACTCTGAATAAATTTGTGTCTGTAACTTGTACAAGCTTGGGAGTGATGTCATGGATGCAGATGAAGCAGAAATAGGCTCAATAGAAAAGGAGAGCTGTGAAGGAAATCCCGACCAATCTCCAACTTTTAAAAGAAGGAACCCAGGTCTGTCCAACATGATTCCAGTGTGGCAAATCTGGGCATGTCCAGGCCAATTGTTGGTAGGCCAAAAAACAGCAGGAGGCACTGCAGTCAAGCCTGTGTCTGTGGCTTTGAAAGAGGTAAGCCTGTGTTCTGATATCACAAAAGAGTAGAGCAAATACCAGAAATTTTGCACAAAGGATAAATGACTCCGTTTGTGTCCCAGGCACCAGACATGGAGATAACCATCCTCAGGTATACAGGTTGTTTTCAGACCTGACTTGCAGCCAAACTGACAGAATCCCACCAGAAAGCAGAACAAATACCATGGTATTAGTAAAAGGGCTTGCTGGCAAATGCTTGAAAGTTCCTTAGTTAAAATTGACCTACATAGTATGTTGGTCAGTGGGGTAGTGACAGTTGGAATCATTCCGAGCTTATTCATGGGTAGACCTATTGCTGGGCGATGACTTGGCAGGAAGCACAGTATTGTACCCAGAGGGGCCAGAACTGTCCACGGAGACTGGAGAAACTGAGGGGAGAAAACAAATCTGTACAATTGCAGTGGGCTGGGGAAGTCCCAAAGCTTCCACAGGGGTGATAGAGCCAGAAGAATTTAAAAGGGTGCAGGTACAGCCATAAAGATTTAGAGAAGATAAGATAAAAGCCACAAAAGTTGAAAGAAAAGCAACCAAGATATGGTTAGCTGAAACCTTTTTTAAAGCTTTAAATAGGGATGAGGAAAGTTTCCAAACAGGAAAGCCGAGCAGGAGGGCAATGCCTCACCTAGTTGAAGTGCCAGAGGGGAGTGCAGTGGAAGCTGGACAACCACCTGCGGGCAGTAGTGGCCTAGAGGACATGGGGCAGATTAGGGAAACACCTATCCCTGAAGGAGAAGGGAAGGTAACATACCCTAAAATGAACCACACTTGTGTAAATCGCAAGAAAATTAAAAGTGAGGTCAGCATGAGATCAGCATTCTGAAGAATCACATGATTAGGTTCCAAATCCAAAATTAATCAAACCCAACAATTTAGAGTCAAAACTCCACAAGAACAAAGGGCAAGAAGAAATCCCAATCCCTCACATTGGCTAAAAAACAAAGTATTATCCACTATCACCTTAGAAATAAGAGCCATCAATATGCCGGAGCCTGAATGGTTAATGCCCTGTATTGTGGAAGCAGTAGTTAAGGGGTTAAAGCTTGTTTCAAAAGGGAACCATGCCACAAGCAGTAACAGAAATTCACATATTACAAGCTTCACCAACAATCACATGGTTCTGCAGATTAATATTGTCAAAGTAGTACAAACTGGTAAGAGAGAAACTACAACCCCATTTGACAACACATAACCAAAAGAAATGCAATTTATTGATGATGCCTTCTCCAAAGGAAGGATGATTTAAAAAAAAAAACAAGTAAATTTGAACCCTAAATGGCTGTTACGAACAACACCAGCTGTGGCCGTTGTAAAATCGAGGCGTGAATGAAATGAATGTGAACAGTGGTGTGACCCTAAACTGTCTTACTGGTTCTTTTTTCCTCTTTCTAAACACCCAAAAAAAGAAACAACATAAAAATGAAATCCAAGAAATTTCATTTTTTTTTCCTTTTGGGGAGGTGTCCCACACTCCAAAAGTGCAATGATACAACAATCGGGGACTAACTCTGAAGAGTTATGAAAAACAGACTTTGTCCTTAACAAAAGAACCTTTAATTAAAAAAGTGAACAATGGTCCAAAATGACCACCGAAGTAAAAAGGGGATTGGCCTTTTGTTATTCAAGCGGTCTGACAAAGACAAAGGACAAACGTTCAAAGCCAAAAGGTGTTAATGAAACCCATCTTACACCTATCCTAAAAACGTTCCAGAATTAAATGTCTTCTTCTGAAACAAAGGAGGTGTGAAGTAGCTTTGTCCTGGGCTGTTGTGCAATCACCATGGGGAAGAGAGCATAATGTCTCTGACCAGGAGGTGAGATGTGACACAGTTTTACCTTTTAAACAAGACCGCAATTGTTGACAACGCGATCGGTAGGTGGCGCTGTTTTGGCACATGCGCAGATACAGCATGTGCCACGAAAACGTCACAGCCTGCGACTATAGCAGCTGCCAGGACTAAAGATGGCGCTGCTCAAAAAATCACAGAGATGAAACTTAACAAACACGTGGCAGAAAACAATGGCCGGAGTGAGAAAGTGGAGCGGGCCGGGGAGAGCAGCGCGGGGAGACCAGTGGTAGCGGTGCCGGGGGGGGAGAAAGAGGGAGAGGGAGGGGGGGCGGAGAGGGAGAGGGAGGGGGGGAGAAAGAAGGCGAGGGAGGGGGGGAGAAAGAGGGAGAGGGAGGGGGGGAGAAAGAGGGAGAGGGAGGGGGGGAGAAAGAGGGAGAGGGAGGGGGGGAGAAAGAGGGAGAGGGAGGGGGGGGAGAAAGAGGGAGAGGGAGGGGGGGGAGAAAGAGGGAGAGGGAGGGGGGGAGAAAGAGGGAGAGGGAGGGGGGGAGAAAGAGGGAGAGGGAGGAGGGGAGAAAGTGGGCGAGGGAGGAGGGGAGAAAGAGGGAGAGGGAGGAGGGGAGAAAGTGGGCGAGGGAGGAGGGGAGAAAGTGGGCGAGGGAGGGGGGAGAAAGTGGGAGAGGGAGGGGGGAGAGAAAGAGGGAGAGGGAGGGGGGGAGGGACAGGGAGGGGAGGAGAAAGAGGGAGGGGGGAGAAAGAGGGGGGAGGGAGAAGGAGGGAGGGGGAGAGCTGGGGGAAGTGGGGGGGAGAGGGAGGAAGGGGAGAGAGTGGGGGGGGGAGAGAGTGGGGGGGGAGAAGGGGAGAGAGTGGGGGGGGGGGGAGCAGCGGAACGGAAGAGGAGCGCCTTTTTCTGTGCATGCGCCATAAACACAACAGCAAAAGACTTACTGGCCAGTCCCTGGACCCGGTGACACCAAGGTCTTCGCACGCTCGCTCCCCGCTGCTCTCTGCGGCCTCTCGCTTCCGGCCCTCTCCATTCAGCCGTTCCCTCCAGCTGCGGATGCCCAATCCAGTTGCTTTCTCCCCTGCCCAGTTGCTTTCTCTACTTCTCCACAGTACTTCAGGCATTGCAACTGTCTGGTCCATGCATTTTGCATGCTCCCTCTCCCCACCCCTCCCCGCTCTCCCCACCCCTCCCCCTCTTCACCCACCCCTCCCCCTCTTCACCCACCCCTCCCTTTACCCCCCTACGTCCACCCCTCCTTTACCCCCCTACCTCCACCACAGTTGAATATCTGAAGTGCAGTTGCAAAGTCGGGGAAATAGCATGCAAAACAAAACCTCAACAATTCTGGGTTTGATTATTGAAAAGTTTTATTAAGTTCATTAAGTATCCGATGAACTGCTGTGCATGGATACATGAGTGTTGTGTCCAGCATTCCCGTTAGACAGACAGGCCGAGTCTCTGCTATGCACAGCTAAAGAGATTGTTCCTGGAGAGCCTTGTGGTGAATGAACGCTTGGCTCTCTATTCCACTACTGTATTGTCCATGTGAAGAAGGCAAAGTCACAAGAGTCTGAGCTCAGTCTATTCTTGGTGAATGTTCCCCAAGCGCATCCCAATGTGCATTCCCAATTCATCCATAAATGCAATGTTCCTTTCCACATCGTGATGAGCTCCGCAGCATGATCCAGTTGCCTTCGTTGCTTGAATGCTGACCGTAAGTCTCGAGGATTGTTTTCTCGACGGCATGTTTTACATGAAAAGAAGAAAAGCAAATCAGAGTCAGAGCTTGCCTCCCTCCATCCACTGAAATTACTGTTGCGCACACCTTTTTAAGTTCTGCAGTGAAGGCACCAATTGATAACGTCGCCAATGAAGCACTTATTACCCACCTCAGATGCAGGAATCATCACATCTTTGCGTCATCTCCTGCACTGCCTCCTTTGCTGGAATGCCGTCCTTAAGTGTCAAGGATTGTTTTCTCAAGGGCACATTTTACACGAAAGGAAATAATGAAAGAACATCAGTGTCAGAGCTTCCCTCCCTCCAATGAAATTACTGTTGCGCATGCTTTATGCTCTGCAGTATAGGCCAATGAATCACTTAGTACCCACCTCAGCTGTAGGAGTCAGGATGATGTAACTGCCCCTATCTCGTGATGGTTCAATGCTGCTCTCAGGGAAAACATGAATGATGTGAGGGTGCTGGAAAAAGAAGCACATTTCTTTTGGACTATGAACATAAAGCAGGCCATTTAGCCCAGCTGTTCCCTGCTAGTGGTTATGCTACTCGTGCGTCTTCCCATCCATTCCCATTTAATCCTGCCTACTACTATCAGCATCATCTTCCATTTCTTTCACTCTTATCTACCTTTGCCTTAAAGCAACACTGAGGATGGAGAATGGTGTGGCTGCACTCCCACCTCACCAGTTGTGTACGTAGCAAGAGCATTCACATTTGTGCTACCACTGGACACGGCATGCTTGTTTCTTTTAGTGCTCAGTCTCTTCTTGCTGAATGTTCCCCAAGTGCTTGACCCCTTTGGACGCCTTCTCTGCTTGACAGGCAGCAGCTGGCAATTGTGGAGTCTCACAAGGCTCTGCATGGTTGTTTCAAGGGCGGATGGGGAAACATGTGGTTGTGTGTCCACGTGCACTGCTTGGATGGGTGCAGGAACAGGTGACTGTGTAACTGAACAGCAAGGAGAGGGTACCGCAGGTGGGGAAAGTGGAGCTTTGAACAGGCAGGCGTATGTATGGTCCATCAGATCATTAGGCCAGGGGGTGAAACGCTCAGGATCCATGGATTGTGGCACGCGACTGATGTCCAGCGCGTGGCCACCTCCATCCGAAGGTGCTTCCGGGCAATTGTTGGGCAAATTAATTGGCTCCATCTCATCAGCCAGTCCTTGTGTTTATGGCGCATGCACAGAAAAAGGCACTCCCCTTCCGCTCCGCTGCTCCCCCCTGACCTCCCTTCCCCCCTCCCTCCCGACCTCCCTTCCCCCCCGTCCCTCCCTTCCCCCCCTCCCTCCCTTCCTTTCCCCCCTCCCTCCCTTCCCTCCTCCCTTCCTTCCCTTCCCCCCTTCTCTCCTCCCTTCCTCCACCCCCCTCCCTTCCCTCCCTTGAAATGTATTTTCAGAGCAACTTACCTTGGAACAATCTCCTCTGTCTAATAAAAATGAAGCAAATGTCCAAAATGACTAATTAATTGAGATAAAATGCCCGACGAAACCTCTCCTCCTTCCATTTTCAAAAACTCGCGCCGAAGCTTTCGGAAGATTGACGCACATGCGCACACGGGCTCCGGTCATCTGCGCATGCGCTGCGGTCCGGATTGCCAGGACCAGTGTGCGCATGCGCAAAGGCCAACCTGGCGTGTTCCCCGAGGAAGATGACGTTACGCGATGACGTCGTCTGCGCATGCGAAACTGGTCCTGGCGATCCGGACCGCAGCGCATGCGCAGAGGGCCCGAGACCGTGTGCGCATGTGCGCACCGCGGCGCATTCTGATGACGTAGCGTTGTCATCAATCACTTTGTTTAAACAAAGACAGCCAGAAACAGAGACTGAGAGACTGATCCAGAAGGTACTTGTAACAGCTTGAGTTCAAGCCAATCCAGGTAGCACAGTGCCCTGTTGAAAAAATCCTACATCTACTGTATACAGCAGTGAGAGCTAGAAGTAACCCATTATCGTCAACAGAACCTTCAATCAAGAGAGAGAAATCAGCAATCATCTCGGGCCTATATCCATCTAGAACTTGATTTTCAAGAGTTCAACAGGTTTATCGTAACCTTGCCCCCCACTAAAACCACCTTCCTCCTTCTCTATCTGTTTCTTCTTGTGTGCGTGTGTGTTTGTGTGCATAAGAGCAAGCGAATGTCCGAGTGGATGCGGTTTTGACAATTTCGGGATAAGGCGTATTGATCAATAAACAGTTGACTTTCCGTTTTTAAAACCTACAAGAAAACCTGTCACTGTCTGTTTATTTGACAAAAATACACTTGCTGCAGTCAGATGGGGAGCTGAACAGTGGGAACCACCTACGTCACACCATGTGGCCGTAACAAAATAAAGGTTCAATTTTTTAAAGACAAAGTCAGTTTTTCATAACTCTTCACATTTAGGCCAGGGTTTGTACCGTCACATTTCTAGTGTGTGCAACACTTGCCCCAAAAGGGAAAAAAATGGATTTCATTTTTATGTTGTTTGTTTTTTGGGGGGTTTAGAAAGAAGGGAATCCAAAACCAGAAAGAAAGTGTAGGTCACACCACGAAACACATTCATTTCATTCACTCCTCAGGCTTACAGTTTAAGTTTTTCATCATCCTTCCTTTGGATGAGGTACCATTAAAAAATTGCGTCTCATTTGGTCACGGGGTTGTAATTTCTGTAGCACCAGTTTGTACTACTTTAGGAATGTGAATCTCCAGGAACATGTGACTGTTGGTGAAGTTTATAGTATGCACTGTTACTGCTTGCAGCAAGGTTCTCTGTACAAGCTTTAACCCCTTAATTACTGCTTCCACAATACATGGCATTAACCATTCAGGTTCCGGCACATTGATGGTTCTTATTTCTAGAGTGATAGTGGATGATACATTTTTTTTTAAGGACCAACAAGGCGTCTGGGATTTCTTCCTACCCCATGTTCTTGCGGAGTTTTGACTCTAAATTGTTAGATTTGATTAGTTTTTGATTTGGAACCTGATCATGTGATGATTCAGTGGATAGATCCATACTCAACTCACTTATTTTTTTTGCGATTTTCACAAGTGTGGTTCACTTTAGGGTATTTTACCTTCCCTTTCCTTTTTACTTCAGACATAGGTGTTTCCCTAATCTGCCCATTGTCTTCTGGGACACTACCGCTCACAGGTCGTTGTACAGCTTCCACTGCAGTCCCCTGTGGCACTTCAACTAGGTGAGCATCTCCCTCACTCTTGGCTTTCCTGCTTGTGAACTTTCTTCATCCCTACTTAAATCTTTAAAAATAGTTTCAGCTAACCATATCTCTGGTGCTTTTCCTTCAACTTTTATGAATTTTATCTTGGCTTCTCTAAATCTTTTTGGCTCCATCTGGGCCTTTTTAAGTTTGTCTGGCTCTATCGCCCCTGTGGGATTTTTGGGATTTCCCCAGCCCACTGCAGTTGTACAGAGTTTTGTTTGCTCTCCTCAGTTTCTCCAGTCTCTGTGGACGGTTCTGGACCCCCTGGGAACAATACTGTGCTTCTTGCCAAGTCATTGCCCAGTAATGATTCTGACTGTCACTACTCCAGTGACCAACCTACTCTGTAGGTCAATTTTGACTAAGGGAACTTTCAAGCATTTGCCAGCAAGTCCTTTTACTGATACTGTGGTATTTGTTCTGCTTCTGTGGTGTTTCTGTCAGTTTGGCTGCCAGTAGGGTTTGAAAACAACTGGTATCCCTGAAGATGGTTACCTCCTTGTCTGGTGCCCAGGACACAAATGGAGTAATTTTTCCTTTGTACAAAATGTTTTAGTATGTGCTCTGCTCTTGTGTTATATTAGAACACAGGCATACCACTTTCAAAGCCACAGACACAGGTTTGACTGCAGTACCTCCTGCTGTATTTTGGCATGCCAATAAATGGCCTGGAGCTGCCCAGATTTGCCACACTGGAAACACGTTGGGCAGACTCTTACTGGTTTATCACCTGGGTTCCATCTTTTAAAAGTTGGGGACTGGTCGGGTTTTCCTTCCCAGCTCTCCTTTTCTCTCAAGCCCAAAGGGGAGGAAGTGGTGTAGTGGTATTGTCACTGGACTAGTAACCCAGCGACAGAGGGTATTTCTCTGGGGATGTGGGTTTGAACCCCACCACAGCAGAAGACCAGGAAACCATTGTCGATTGTTGTAAAAAGCCATCTGGTTCACTAATGTCCTTTAGGGAAGGAAATCTGTTGTCCTTACCTGGTCTGGCCTCCATGTGACTTCAGACCCACAGCAATGTGCTTGACTCTTAACTGCCCTCTGAAATGGCCTAGCAAGCTACTCAGTTGTATCTAATCACTAAGAAGTCAATAAAATGGAATAAAACCGGATGGACCACCTGGCATTGACCTAGGCACCGGAAATGACAACGGCAAACTCAGCCCTGTCGACCCGACAAAGTCCTCCTTACTAACATCTGGGGGCTTGTGCCAAAGTTGGGAGAACTGTCCCACTGAATAGACAAGCAACAGCCTGACATAGTCATACTCACGGAATCATACATAATAGACAATGTCCCAGACACTGCCATCATAATCCCCGGGTATGTCCCGTCCACCGGCAGGGCAGACCCAGCAGAGGTGGCGGCACAGTGGCATACAGTCAGGAGGGAGTTGCCCTGTGAGTCCTCAACATCGACTCCACACCCCATGAAGTCTCATGGGATCAGGTCAAACGTGGACAAGGAAACCTCCTGCTGATTACCACCTACCGCCTTCCTTCAGCTGATGAATCAGGACTCCTCCATGTTGAACACCACTTGGAGGAAGCACTGAGGGTGGCAAGGGTGCAGAATGTACTCTGGGTAGGGGACTTCAATGTCCATCAACAAGAGTGGCTCCGCAGCACCACTACTGACCGAGCTGACAGAGTCCTAACGGACATAGTTGCTAGACTGGGTATGCGACAGTGGGTGAGGTAACCAACAAGAGGGAAAAACATACTTGACCTTGTCCTTACCAATCTGCCTGCCTCAGATGCATCTGTCCATGACAGTATTGGTAGGAGTGACCACCGCACAGTCCTTGTGCAGACGGTCCCGCCTTCACATTGAGGATACCCTCCAACGCATTGTGTGGCACTATCACCGTGCTAAATGGGATAGATTTCGAACAGATCTAGCAATGCAAAACTGGGCATCCATGAGGCCCTGTGGGCCATCAGCAGCTGCAGAATTGTACTCAGCCACAATCTGTAACCTCATGGCCCTAAATATTCCCCACTCTACTGTTAGCATCAAGGCAGGAGAACAACCCTGGCTTAATGAAGAGTGCAGGAGGGCATGCCGGGAGCAGCACCAGGGATACCTCAAAATGAGGTGTCAACCAGGTGAAGCTACAACAAAGGACTATTTGCATACCAAACTGCATAAGCAGCATGCGATAGACAGAGCTAAGCGATCCCATAACAAACGGATCAGATCGAAGCTCTGCAGTCCTGTCACATTCAGCCATGAATGGTGGTGGACAATTAAACAACTAACTGGAGGAGGTGGCTCCACAAATATCCCCATCATTCATGCCCAGCCCAGCACATCAGTGTGAAAGATAAGGCTGAAGCATTTGCGACAATCTTCAGCCAGACATGCCGAGTTGCTGATCCATCTCGGCCTCCTCCTGAAGTCCCCAGCATCACAGATGCCAGACTTCAGACAATTCAATTCACTGCGCGTGATATCAAGAAACGACTGAAGGCACTGGATACTGCAAAGGCTATGGACTCTGACAATATTCCAGTAATAGTACTGAAGACCTGTGCTCCAGAACTTGCTGCACCCTTAGCCAAGCTGTTCCAGTACAGCTACAACACTGGCATCTACCTGGCAATGTGGAAAATTGCCCAGGTATGGCCTGTACACAAAAAGCAGGACAAGTCCAACACCAGCCAATTACCGTCCCATTAGCCTACTCTCAATCATCAGTAAAGTTATGGAAGGCATCATCAACAGTGCTATCAAGCAGCACTTGCTTAGCAATAACTTGCTCAGTGACGCTCAGTTTGGGTTCCGCCAGAACCACTCAGCTCCTGACCTCATTACAGCCTGGTTCAAACATGGACAAAAGAGCTGAACTCAGGAGGTGAGGTGAGAGTGACTACCATTGACATCAAGGCAGCATTTGACCAAGTATGGCATCAAGGAGCCCTGGCAAAACCGGCGTCAATGGGAATCGGGGGAAAACTCTCCGCTGGTTGGAGTCATACCTAGCGCATAAGAAGATGGTTGTGGTTGTTGGAGGTCAATCATCTGAGCTCCAAGACATCACTGCAGGAGCTCCTCAGGGTAGTGTCCTAGGCCCAAACATCTTCAGCTCCTTCATCAATGACCTTCCTTCAATCATGAGGTAAGAAGTGGGGATGGTCGCTGATGTGCAATGTTCAGCACCATTCGCGACTCCCCAGATACTGAAGCAGTCCGTGTAGAACTGCAGCAAGATCTGGACAATATCCAGGCTTTGGGCTGATAAGTGGCAAGTAATATTCGTTGCACACGAGTGTGAAGCAATGAGCATCTCCAGCAAGAGAGAATCTAACCATCTCTCCTTGACATTCAATGGCATTATGATCGCTGCATCCCCCACTATCAAAATCCTACGGGTTATCATTGACCAGAAACTGAACTGGAGTAGCCATATAAATAACGTGGCTACAAGACAGGTCAGAGGCTAGGAATCCTGCAGCGAGTAACTCACCTCCTGACTCCCCAATGCCTGTCCACCATCTACAAGGCACAAGTCAGGAGTGTGATGAAATACTCTCCACTTGCCTAAATGGGTGCAGCTCCAACAACACTCAAGAAGCTCGACATCATCCAGGACAAAGCAGCCCCTTTAACTGGCACAAACATTCACTCCCTCCACCACCGATGCACAGTAGCAGCAGTGTGTACCATCTACAAGATGCACTGCAGCAATGCACCACGGCTCCTTTGACAGCACCTTCCAAACCCGTGACCTTTACCACCTAGAAAGACAAAGGCAACAAATTCATGGGAACACCACCACCTGCAAGTTCCCCTCCAAGTCACACACCATCCTGACTTGGAACTATATCGCCGTTCCTTCACTGTCGCTGGGTCAAAATCCTGGAACTCTCTTCCTAACAGCACTGTGGGTGTACCTACCACACATGGACTGCAGCGGTTCAAGAAGGCAGCTCACCACTACCTTCTCAAGGGCAATTAGGGATGGGCAATAAATGCTGGCCTAGCCAGCAATGCCCACATCCCATGAATGAATGAATAAAAAAAAACATTTCTGCTTCATCTGCATCCCTGCTATTTCTCCCTAGCTTATACAAATTATTAGACCCAAATTTATTCGGAATTATGGTTTTGTGTGTTAATTCATATTCATCGGCCATTTTAACTGCTTCCCTTACTCTTGTGGCTCATTGTTCTTTAATGTTGGTTCTTTTATTACTTGGGATGCTATTTTAAAATTCTTCTAGCAACATCACTCTTCTCACATTCTCACAGGGTTCTATCTTGAGAGATCGCATCCAGCGATTAAAAGCCATATGTTTAATTCTGTTGAATTCAGTGTAATTCTGTGTGGGTTTTTCCCCAGTGTGTTGGAATTCCTGTCTATATGCTTCCAGTACCAGTTCATAAGCATTTAGAATTGCGGTTTTAGTTTGTTCATTATCTGAGGAACTTTCTTCTGGTAACAGGGAAAAAGCTTCTCAAACCCTACCCACGAACTTGCCTTGTAAGAGGAGAGACTCCAATGTTCTTTTGACCATTTTAGCCTGGTAGCTATTTTTACAAATGGGATAAGATATGACTCAACCTCCCCTTTATTAAATTTTGGCACTTGCCAATTTCTTACAGCCACCTGGTGTGATGTAGGTGGTTCAGACTGTTCAACTCTCCACCTGACTGCAGCAAGTGTTTTATTATTAGGGTTTAGCCCCTTGGTGTTTTGTTTTCCAAATATCAGCAATTGGTTTTCTTGTAGATTATAAAAAACAGAAAATCAATTTTTAATTGATCAATACGTATTATCCCAAAATGATCACAGCTGCATCCACTCACACATTTGCACACACATGCACACAAAAAGAAACAGATAGAAAAAGGAAAAAAGGAAGGTGACTTTTGGGGGGAGGTCACGATAAATCTGTTGAATTCTCTTGGGAATCAAGTTCTCAATGGGTGCAGGCCTGAGATGTTTGTAGATTTCTCTTTTGATTGACGTTCTGTTGAAGTCAGTGGGACACTTCTTGTTCACTGCTGTCTAATGTAGATGTACAATTCTACAGAAAGGTCTGTGCCTTTTGGCTTGCTGGAACACAAGCTGCTAGATGTTGCTCTCTCTGTCTCTTTCTCTGTCTTTGGCTGCCTTTTATTTAAGGTAAAACTGTTTTACTTCTTACCTCCTAGTGGAGACATCCTCATCTCTTCCCCATGGTGATCGCACATTGGCCCAGGATGTGGCTACTTCACACCTTCATTGTTTCAGAACAAGACATTCAGTTCTGGAATGTTTTCGGATGGGATGCAATTGACACCTCTTAGCTTTGAAGATTTCTTCTTTGTCTTTGTCAGACAGTTTGAATACACAGAGGCTAGTGCCTTTTCCTTTGGTGGCCATTTTGGACCATTGTTCACTTTTTAAAATAAAGGTTCATTTTTTAAAAGACAAAGTCAGTTTTTCATAACTCTTCAGAATTAGTCCATAGTTTGTATCATCGCACTTCTGGTGTGTGTGACACCACCAAAAATTAATCAGAAGTTAATGGTCAAGTTGCATTTTCAGATATATCAATGAACAGCCATGATTACCATTTACAGTTTCTCTATCTCTACCCCCACCCCTCAACCACCCCACCCCATTCCCCATTCCCATTTACTTTCAAGAATTCAGGATTCATCTTCCATAATGAAAGTGATTTTAATTTTGTCTGCTGGAATGTCCCAGAACACCTAGATTCCCCAATGTAATGGCTCTTTATACTTCATATTCTTTTGGGCCTCCTTATCTCGAGAGACAATGGATACGCGCCTGGAGGTGGTCAGTGGTTTGTGAAGCAGCGCCTGGAGTGGCTATAAAGGCCAATTCTGGAGTGACAGGCTCTTCCACAGGTGCTGCAGAGAAATTTGTTTGTTGGGGCTGTTGCACAGTTGGTTCTCCCCTTGCGCCTCTGTCTTTTTTCCTGCCAACTACTAAGTCTCTTCGACTCGCCACAATTTAGCCCTGTCTTTATGGCTGCCCGCCAGCTCTGGCGAATGCTGGCAACTGACTCCCACGACTTGTGATCAATGTCACACGATTTCATGTCGCGTTTGCAGACGTCTTTATAACGGAGACATGGACGGCCGGTGGGTCTGATACCAGTGGCGAGCTCGCTGTACAATGTGTCTTTGGGGATCCTGCCATCTTCCATGCGGCTCACATGGCCAAGCCATCTCAAGCGCCGCTGACTCAGTAGTGTGTATAAGCTGGGGGTGTTGGCCGCTTCAAGGACTTCTGTGTTGGAGATATAGTCCTGCCACCTGATGCCAAGTATTCTCCGGAGGCAGCGAAGATGGAATGAATTGAGACGTCGCTCTTGGCTGGCATACGTTGTCCAGGCCTCGCTGCCGTAGAGCAAGGTACTGAGGACACAGGCCTGATACACTCGGACTTTTGTGTTCCGTGTCAGTGCGCCATTTTCCCACACTCTCTTGGCCAGTCTGGACATAGCAGTGGAAGCCTTACCCATGCGCTTGTTGATTTCTGCATCTAGAGACAGGTTACTGGTGATAGTTGAGCCTAGGTAGGTGAACTCTTGAACCACTTCCAGAGCGTGGTCGCCAATATTGATGGATGGAGCATTTCTGACATCCTGCCCCATGATGTTCGTTTTCTTGAGGCTGATGGTTAGGCCAAATTCATTGCAGGCAGACGCAAACCTGTCGATGAGACTCTGCAGGCATTCTTCAGTGTGAGATGTTAAAGCAGCATCGTCAGCAAAGAGGAGTTCTCTGATGAGGACTTTCCGTACTTTGGACTTCGCTCTTAGACGGGCAAGGTTGAACAACCTGCCCCCTGATCTTGTGTGGAGGAAAATTCCTTCTTCAGAGGATTTGAACGCATGTGAAAGCAGCAGGGAGAAGAAAATCCCAAAAAGTGTGGGTGCGAGAACACAGCCCTGTTTCACACCACTCAGGATAGGAAAGGGCTCTGATGAGGAGCCACCATGTTGAATTGTGCCTTTCATATTGTCATGGAATGAGGTGATGATACTTAGTAGCTTTGGTGGACATCCGATCTTTTCTAGTAGTCTGAAGAGACCACGTCTGCTGACGAGGTCAAAGGCTTTGGTGAGATCAATGAAAGCAATGTAGAGGGGCATCTGTTGTTCACGGCATTTCTCCTGTATCTGACGAAGGGAGAACAGCATGTCAATAGTCGATCTCTCTGCACGAAAGCCACACTGTGCCTCAGGGTAGACGCGCTCGGCCAGCTTCTGGAGCCTGTTCAGAGCGACTCGAGCAAAGACTTTCCCCACTATGCTGAGCAGGGAGATTCCACGGTAGTTGTTGCAGTCACCGCGGTCACCTTTGTTTTTATAGAGGGTGATGATGTTGGCATCGCGCATGTCCTGGGGTACTGCTCCCTCGTCCCAGCACAGGCATAGCAGTTCATGTAGTGCTGAGAGTATAGCAGGCTTGGCACTCTTGATTATTTCAGGGGTAATGCTGTCCTTCCCAGGGGCTTTTCCGCTGGCTAGGGAATCAATGGCATCACTGAGTTCCGATTTGGTTGGCTGTATGTCCAGCTCATCCATGACTGGTAGAGGCTGGGCTGCATTGAGGGCAGTCTCAGTGACAGCATTCTCCCTGGAGTACAGTTCTAGGTAGTGCTCAACCCAGCGGTCCATCTGTTTGCGTTGGTCAGTGATTATGTCCCCCGATTTAGATTTGAGGGGGGTGATCTTCTTGATAGTTGGCCCAAGAGCTCTCTTCATGCCATCATACATTCCTCTGATGTTTCCGGTGTCTGAGGCCAGCTGAATATGACTGCATAGGTGTTGCCAGTAGTCGTTTGCGCAACGCCTAGCTGTTCTTTGTGCAGTACTTCTGGCTGCTTTAAGTGCTGCAGATGTTAAATCGCTGGGGGCTTTCTTGTAGTTCAAAAGTGCAATGCGCTTAGTGGCTATGACAGGTTCCAGCTCTTCATTATGAGATTGAAACCAGTCTGCATTTCTCTTCGCACTTTTGCCGTAGGTGGTCAAAGCTGACTCATAGATGGCGTCTCTGATGTGGGCCCACTTGGTCTCAGCATCCCCTGTGGGAGTGTTTTGAAGGGCTGTTACAAGTGAATTTAGAAATTTTTGTAACAGCTGTGGGTGAGAAATTCTGCTCGTGTTGATGCGCGGGTGGCCCTTCTGCTTGGAATGATGCAACTTCTTTGGTCTGAGTCTAACCTTGCTGCACACCAGGGAGTGGTCGGTGTCGCAGTCCGCACTGTGGAAGCTGCGTGTGATTTGAACACTGTTTAAGGCGGCTCGCCTTGTGACAATGAGGTCTAGCTGGTGCCAACGACGTGATCTTGGGTGCCTCCATGAAACCTGGTGACAGGGTTTAGTGTGAAAGAACGAGTTGGTGATGCAGAGGTTATGATAGGTACACAACTCAAGCAGTCTCTGCCCGTTCTCATTCATCCTTCCAACGCCATAGCGCCCAAGGCAGGAGGGCCATGAGTCATGGTCGGCCCCAACCCTGGCATTAAAGTCCCCCAGCAGGAATAGGTGTTCGGTGTTGGGGATGCTGCTAATGATGTTATGGAGTTGTTCATAGAACTGGTCTTTAGCTTCAGGTGCGGAGCAGAGTGTTGGGGCATAGATGCTGAGTAGGTGTACTGGACCAGAGGTGGTGAGCAGTCGGATGGACAGTATGCGTTCCGAGCCATTTGAGGGAGGCTCTATCATGCTGAGCAAGGAGTTTCTGATGGCGAAGCCCACTCCATGCTGTCTTGGTTCTTCAGGATCCCTGCCCTGCCAGAAGAAGGTGTAGTCTTGCTCTGCTAGAGAGCCACTCGCGGGGAGGCGAGTCTCCTGAAGTGCTGCAATGTCCACATTGAATCTACTGAGCTCGTTGTTAATGATGGCGGTCTTCCGAGAATCGTTGATTTGTGTAAGGTCTTCCGACAGGCCAGGACACATAGTTCTGACGTTCCAGCTTGCAAAGCGAAGGGCTGGTACCTTCTTTCCTTTTTTCATGTTGTTTGGTGCGGTGTATCCGTCCACCTTTCGGGCAATGACCCTGAGCTCCAAGCACCCATTGAAGCAGGCAGACTGTGGCGGGACAGAACCTTATTGACCGGGGGCTGCCCGGTTTGAGGCGGGCGGTATCTGTCCAGTGAGGTGCAATGACCTCTCCCACCGACAAAGGCAACCCGTGGCGCCCAGTTTCTACGCCAATTTATCTGGACTTATAACCCGTAACTGCTGCCTTCCGTGTTGTTTTAGTCGCTGTGAGGCAACTGTGGAGTGACCTCTCCATGGCGCATGCCTGGGCAAATTTATGGAGGTTGAGAGTTGCCCAGTCGTCAAAACCCCCCTCTCGGCCTTTCTGGTGGGGTCCAAAGGAGTGCAGGACACGACGTTTGGCACCAGTATGGCTGCAGGAACTGCCGGAAACATGCCAAAGGTGACACATGACCGCCTACGGGGTTCCGCTCCGGATTTTCTGTTAGGGTTTACTCCCTTAGCCTTGGTCTCTCCCGAGACGCCCACAAGGCAGTGGGGTTGTTGGGGCCCCTACACAGGTGTAGGATGGTGCCGGTGGGAGGAGGGGATGCAAGGGGGAGGGGTAGAGGGAGGGGGTGGGGGGGGGTGCAGGGGAAGGGGGTGCGGGGTGAAGATGGTGCGAGGGGGGGGGGGGCGGGCTGGGACGGGGTTGTGAGGGGGTGAGCTGAGAGGGTGGAGCAGGGAAGGGGATGGGGGTGGGGGGGGGTGGAAGGGGGGTAAAGGGGGGGGGGGAGGGGGGGTGGAATCTGGTGCAGGTAATAAGCCATTTCCTCAGTGCCCACCATCGACGTCCGGAAAGCTCATCCACGTCCTTCGGGAGGTGAAGCATCATTTGGCAGACTTAGAGGTGATTACATTTGCTCAGGGTTTTTTTTTTGCAGTGGTTTAAATAAAGGCATGCAGCATTGCCGACAGTGCGCTGCAGATGCTCTCCGAGCCATCTCCCGCGGGCGCTTTGAAGTTGCGGCCGGGGGGGCCGTTCGTGGATGTTTTGGGTGTTCGGGGCACCTTTTCACAGGACTTCTCTCGGGTCCCGCAGCTCCTTCTTCACCTCAATGGACTTACCGCATGCCGTGGCTGCAGACACTCTGGACTGTGAAGACAGCAGGATCGGAGATTAAAGTATCGGCAGCTGTGCTCGTCAGTTTCATCCGGATCAATTTCATTGAGAAAACAAAGAGCAGGTGTGGCTGGGGGAGGGCAGTGGGCCCAGGTAACATACACTAAACTAACTGTTAACTTTTAGATAGGGCTAAAATGAACTGATTTAAAGAGCCAGGGGAATTTAAACAGTTTAAGAGGGCAGATTGGGGGAGAAAACGTTAGGGATGGGAGCAGATGGCCATGGATAGAGTTGAACAGCAAGGGAGCTTCCTAGGGAGTTTCCATCCCAGGAGCCATCTTCATATACCCACCAATTATAATGGCAGTTGAACTGATTGGCTGGTTTTAATTATTTTTGTTTCCAAAGGATATATCTGGAAATGTTGAGGCATCTTTTTAAACCCTTATATATTTACTTTCCAAGAAGTATCAGTTTCATTTCAGAACGTTGGATTGAGGTGGCCTTTTGAATGCCTTCTATAGCCCTCTGGGGACAGGCTGGGAGGTGGGAGGGGGGCCACAAAATAGCAGGGCAAGGTGGAGTTGCCATGCCCATTGTCTTCCTGCCACCATACCATCTAGCCAGTGACAGGGAAGGTGGCTTTCCCACCCAGAGGCCAATTGAGCCACTAGAGTAGCCAATTATGGACCTCCTCCCACCGCCACAGGCATTTTACCAGTGGCAGGCAGACCCTGCCAGGTGGAGAGACTGCTGGGTAAACCCTGGCGGCCTCCCAGTGGGCTCAGGGTGGGAGGGGTCCACCTATTTGGGCACTCTGGCCTATGGAGGGGTCTCTGGGGGAAATGGTCCCTCCTGTGCCAATGGCGCCGTCTTCCTTCATTAACCTGCCCCCTTCCCCCCTCCCCCCCCACCACCACCCCCCACTCCGCAGCCTCACTGGGGCCTGCCTGACTGGCCTTGGTGCCTCCAGACCCCACTCACCTGGTTGTGAGGGTGCTGTCCATCCATTGAGTTCTCTTTTTTCAGGTGCAGTCCCAGCAGTGACTTCTACTCCCAGTGGCGCTGCTGAACTGCCAGCTCTCTGATTAAGGAACTGGGTCCCACAGACTACTGAAGCAGAGTCGCCTCCGCTTGCAGGCCCATTGGCAGAACCCCTGCCATGATGTCTCAATCCAGCCCAAAGTCTTTCTTCCAAAAAGACAGCTACCAAAGATATGGTGAGTACTGGACCTTTGGATCAGCTAAATTCAGCTTAATTGATGATGAATATTCAGAAACTGGGGACTGAATGTTATTTCGGTGAAGGGGACCCTGCTGATAGGCCGGAAGGCAGCGGGTGACCCCACCTCGGCTCTCCATTGGACCCCCAGCCAAATTCAACTGTGGGCAGGCAATTAACGCCGTTCTTTCAAGGGACAAAATCCTGCCTCAAGAGCTGTTAGCCAATTGGAGGGTCAGCAGTACCAGCAGTGCTACTGGGAGCGGTGGCCACTGCGAGTACTGCAGGAGGCTTGGAGCAGCAAAGATGGAGGAGAACCTGGGATCAAGATAAGGGGGTCGGGGTTGCCAGGGCCAGTCAGGTGGGTGTGGGGGTGGGGGGAGGCATTTGCTGAGGGCAGGGGTTAGTCTTGTCACGGGGGTGGCCATCGCAGCCGGGGTGACCTGTTGTGGGCCATGGCCTGCCCCCAGAAGATAGACCTCCCCACCCTGAAGGGGTGGTAGTGGCGGGAACCCTCACAACTTTTAAGAAGTATTTAGATGAAACTTGAAACACCTTAGCATACAAGGCTACGGGCCAAATGCTGGAAAATGGAATTAGAATAGATAGGTGCTTGATGGCCGGCACAGACACGATGGGCCAAAGGGCCTGTTTCTGTGCTGTATAACTCTATGACCCTGAGTTCATTAGGAGGTCACCAGGTTTTACCTGGCCATGACTCCATGTAGCGGCAGGCCCATCCAATGTTGGCTAAATGCTAGCAGAGGCAGGAGGCAGCCCTTAAGTAGGTCTTAATGGGCCTCCCAACTGACTTACCATCTGCCACGGTGTCCGCTGCGGACAAAATGGCATGAGGGCTGGTCAACGTCGGGCACACCACTCAATGCTACCCCATGCCATTTTGTGTGCCCCCATGCCTCCCAGGCTGTCTCCAGGGGCTGGATAACATCCTGCCCCAGGTCCTGGTAATGCACTGCCTGCAGAAACTGAGTTACCAAACTAAGCAGTTCTCCCTAATCATATAACTTTGCAGATGTAGCAGCAGGCCACATACTGTCAAGGATATGGCTGATGTCAAATGCTACCACACGAATGACTTGATTTGTTCAAAGAATCAGTCCATCTTTCTGCCATGTGTATATAAGCAAGTACATCAATAAGGGTATTTTTTTTCTCAAGGTGGGGATAGAATCCATATGTTAATTCATTTCTATTTTGGTCTTAAGACAATAAATACAAATAATAGTAATGAGATCGGAAGAGTAGCAACAACTTGACATAACAGGCAATTAAACGATGATTTATTATGTGTTAAAATTAGACCTTTCACATTGATGCTAAATTGTAATTAAGTTAGTAATACCTCCTTTGAATATCTGATGTGTGTTTAGTCTTATTGTACTGCTAGACGCAGTGCATAAAATTTACATTCTTCAATGTTGTCATGTTTACTTGCCAATGGATGCTTAATGAACTCAGGTTATTCTTGGCATCATCTTTAGACATGCTGCTTTTATTCATATAAAAGCAAAATACTGCGGATGCTGGAAATCTGAAACAAAAACAAGAAATGCTGGATTCACTCAGCAGGTCTGGCAGCATCTGTGGAAAGAGAAGCAGAGTTAACGTTTCGGGTCAGTGACCCTTCTTCAGAACTGACAAATATTAGAAAAGTCACAGATTATAAACAAGTGAGGTGGGGGTTGGGCAAGAGATAACAAAGGAGAAGGTGCAGATTGGACCAGGCCACATAGCTGACCAAAAGGTCATGGAGCAAAGGCAAACAATATGTTAATGGTGTGTTGAAAGACAAAGCATTAGTACAGATTAGGTGTGAATATACTGAATATTGAACAGCAGCAAGTGCAAACCTGAAGAAAAACAACCTGAAAAAAACAATGGGTAAGCAAACTGAACAAACTAAGATGAAATGAAATAAATGCAAAAAAAGATTGTAAAAAATGTAAAAAGGAATGTTAAAAAAAGGAAGAAAAAATAACTAAAAATGACTAAAAATGAAAGTAAAGTGGGGGCTGTCATGCTCTGAAATTATTGAACTCAATGTTCAGTCCGGCAGGCTGTAGTGTGCCTAATCGGTAGATGAGATGCTGTTCCTCGAGCTTGCGTTGATGTTCACTGGAACACTGCAGCAATCCCAGGACAGAGATGTGAGCATGAGAGCAGGGGGGAGTGTTGAAATGGTCTCATGCTCTCATGCTCACATCTCTGTCCTGGGATTGCTGCAGTGTTCCAGTGAACATCAACGCAAGCTCGAGGAACAGCATCTCATCTACCGATTAGGCACACTACAGCCTGCCGGACTGAACATTGAGTTCAATAATTTCAGAGCATGACAGCCCCCCACTTTACTTTCATTTTTAGTCATTTTTAGTTATTTTTTCTTCCTTTTTTTTTACATTCCTTTTTACATTTTTTACAATCTTTTTTTGCATTTATTTCATTTCATCTTAGTTTGTTCAGTTTGCTTACCCACTGTTTTTTTCAGGTTGTTTTTCTTCAGGTTTGCACTTGCTGCTGTTCAATATTCAGTATATTCACACCTAATCTGTACTAATGCTTTGTCTTTCAACACACCATTAACATATTGTTTGCCTTTGCTCCATGACCTTTTGGTCAGCTATGTGGCCTGGTCCAATCTGCACCTTCTCCTTTGTTATCTCTTGCCCAACCCCCATCTCACTTGTTTATAATCTGTGACTTTTCTAATATTTGTCAGTTCTGAAGAAGGGTCACTGACCCGAAACGTTAACTCTGCTTCTCTTTCCACAGTTGTTGCCAGACCTGCTGAGTGAATCCTGCTTTTATTCATATTGCCTGCTGATCAAACTAGTTCTATCTTCCTATAGGACATAAGAGAACTCTTGAAGTAATCTTTTTAACAAAAGGCACTGGGGATTCTGAATGTCACAATATTGATTCTAATATGTTCATTTAAAATTTCAGGGATTAAAGGAAGAGGCTCTTCTAACAAGTAGCTGTTCTGAAGGATTGGACTGGAGACCATCTCTGTGTAACTATAGCTGTCAAGGTTCGTACAGGAGTGGTTTATTTTGAAATTCATCCAGCCAATTTTGATTAAAGAATCAAGTATGCAGAGCACTCATTTGTGAGAACAGCACAAATCTGAATTAGAGATTTCCCTGTTGTGTTGATTTGGTGAAATCTGACTCCAGAAAACATGTAAATCAATGTAATGGACAGAATGGATTCAAAATGAATTCTTGAGTCATTGCAATATAATGTACTGTATTGAATATGTCACCAGCCAACATGTTCCCAGCAGAAATTGACTTTGTTTGTGTCAGAAGTTGGGTTTCAAAGTATCACACTTTTCTCAAGTTCATTTGATGTTAGCATCGACGATCTTTTCCCTTGTGAATACATCTTGGATCAAAATGCATATGTACCTCTTTTTGTGTATATTAAAGGAATGTTTTTCTCCATTGATTATAAAATTTATACTAAAGGCTTTGTTGCAACCTTGAAAGCAAATACCAATGTCTTAGCAGCATTGAGGACAGACTTCCAGGAATAGTAGTGATGTGAAAACCCTGGAATCTTTTAAGATCAGATACTGAAATGTAGGACCTTCAGGATCTTTCTGGCTGAATTGATTAAGATGGGCCAAATGGATGCCTTCATTTCTCTTTTGATCTCCATTAATTCTTCATGGAATAAGTTATATTTTGAATGGATAACTGTTACTATCTTTGTAATAGTGTATTTTTACTGTAGATAATGACCAGATTTCGATGTTTGGATTAATGTAATTCGACTACTGTTTCATACTGTACTATCCTTAAATAATTGTCCTCACTGAGATGATGGAACTATGTTAAGGATAATGCTAGAAACCCCTGTCGTAGCATTTTGAATACTTTGAATTTGGAAATATTTATTTATAAATTATTTTGTAGGCCATAACTAATACCACACTGGTGTGGAGGGAAGAAATTTTCGAAGAACCTTGAGCCTTTCATCTGCCCTTTCAGCTGAATAAATTTACTTGATTTGTCATTGTAAGATAGTTCTCGTTATATTGCCCCTTGTTATAGTACGTGCGACCTTGTGAAATGTTTTGTTGTAAGCAACTGCTAATTTACCTTCAGATATGTGAATTGTGGATTGAACAACATTTAATTTAATGGGTATTTTTTCCAAGGCCAATGTCTTCAGAATCCATTACATCATATTTTTCCAGAATTTACTGACTTATCAAAACATTATTTCCGTTGTTGCATCTAACTATATCTAGCCATTTAAATGGTTTTGAATCATACATCATGGGCTGAATGTTACCAGTCCCTCGAAGTCGTGGGTTGTGGCGGAGGGAGGGAGGGGGGTGGGGGTGGGGTCCGTAAAATACTTGTGGGAGAGGTCCGCCACAATCCGCAACGCCGAGAAGGTCCCGCTGCATTTTACCGGCGGAGGCAAAGCCTCGGTGCAGTCCCCACCCTGCCCCTGCTGTTTGGCAGCGAGGCCTTCATTTAAGTATTACAATTAATTAAATAAAAACATAAATCAACTTACCTGGGCCTGGCGGCTGCCCACACCAATATTAGGGCCGCCTGCTGCAACTGGCGCGCCTTTGGAACTCCGTTCGGAGATCCGAGGGGAGCGGGGAGGAGTGAAATTAGCAGGGTGTGGGGGGGAGCGGGGAAAACATTTTTTATTGGCTGTGGGGATGGTGGGAAGGGGTTGAAAGGCAAAGATTGCAAAGTTTGTGGTTGACAGGTTGGGATTGTCAAAAATGGTTTTTCAGCAGGAAGAGGGAAATAAATTTATTGTTTAATCATTGGAGGGGGGGGGGGATGGAAGTAGGGCTTTTATGTTCAATTTAATGTTTTTATTGAATTTTAAAGTGCTGGCCCCTTTAAAATTTTACATTAGCTGTCAGGGCTTGAAACCCTTTAAAAATGGCGCCGGCGCCTGCGCTGTGGCATTGTTGCCGAGCACGGAGCAGCCACCCCCCTCTACTTCATTGGGGGAAGCTGTTCTGCCTTCTGCATTTAAATGAGACCCTGGTCGTAATATCGCGGGGGCTCAGCAGCGGAGGAATTGCGCGTGATGCGTGCCTTTCTTCAAGATCGCCATCGCGAATGGCGACAAGCAGGTAAAATTCAGCCACGTGGGGTTGTCATGTCTCAGTCACCACACCTTCTCACATGCAAGTGCTACCAACATGTGAGGGCTGGGCCAGTTGACGTCTTGAAGACTGAGATTGATAGATTGTTGTGAGATAAGGGTATCAACTCTGGGACTGACGTGAATGACCTCCTGACCTAAAAGCAAGAGCTCACCACTCAACCAAGCTGACACTCATAAACTCTGTCTCACTCATTGAGTTATATTTACACTGATGTAACTCCTTGTATAATATACATTCATAGAGACATCTTCTCCTGTGTTGTGAGCCTGAGGTTCAGTTTGGTGTTTGAATAATTAGGTTGAAGTTTGCTAACTTTATTTTCTATCAATACCACAGCAAGCTCTTTCTTGATATTTTGGCTCCAGAATATAGTTAAGGGTTGTTCCATTCTGCATCCAATGAACATTCATAGAACATGTTGGAACTTGTTGGTAAGCCTGTTCCCTTCCAGTCCATTGGTGGAAACACGTAGAAGTTTGTCAGATAGTTGATTTTTTGTATCAAGATTGTGAAACAACATAAACCATGAACTTTTTTTTTCTTGGTAAGTTAAATAACCATATATTAATTGTTATTCATATAAGTTTGAATTGAGGTTGCAATAAAATGTTGCAATAAAATTTAAATGTTAATTTTTGTAAAACTAAGTACTATTGTTCATCAAACTGAAAGATTATATTGCTGGGGAACAGAATACTTTCTTATTCAGGTCTGAAATCAACATCAAGTACTTGCAGTCAGATTCAGAATTAAAATCCCTGTACTCAGCCCAACAGCATGCCTGAACCTCATAAGAGCACATCATTCTGCACCAATGTGACATTTTCTTCATTTTGTACACCAGCTACCCTATAACCTCTTGTGGAGGTTTCTATATGATAGATTTCAGATATTAGAAAGTTAACCTGTGCAACTCAACATTTTACTAAAGTATTTTGTGGAAAGGAACTTTCACTTTTAAACATGATGGCTATACTTCGCGGCTGGTTAAAACTGCTAAAGGTTGTCAACTCCAGTTCAACACCTTCAGGTAATACAACAGGTAACAACTGATTTGAGTCTGTCACTATCCTGGGGCTAATAGACTGTTCCTGGTGATTAGATTTCAGTGTGAGCAGGTGAAGCCAATTGCACACTGGGTAGGAAGGTTAGATTTAATTGACATAATTAGTGCCTTAATGAATTCGACAAGAGTTGGGTATTCTCAAATTGATACTTTCAGATAATAAGTTTGGCTTGGATCTCACTATAAAATGTTGGAAGATGACTGTTTGGTATGGCTAGCAGTTTGCTAATATTTACTGGCTGCATACTGATCGAAAATCTCTCCATTCCTCTGGCACAGTTTGCTAAAGAGTATCTAATGTTGAGCACAGAAACAGAAAAGAACCAAGGGGGCATGAGAGTTCTTTAAGCTTCTCCTTTGGGATTTAGTTCTTCTATAATGAACTGTATTCATGTCATTTCATGTCCCATTCCTTCCAGATGACTGACTTTGCAGAAGCTCAGGACTTTAACTACAATCTCTTCATTGCCTCAGTCTTGTTTTCCTAAATTGGACGTGTAAACCAATACCATAGAATACTGAAGTGTGACACAGATTCATATTTAAATTATTTTATTAAAAAGCATAGCAAAGCCGTCAATTACTACACATGAAACTTGTTGCTTCATCAAGCAAAACATGTATGATTTTCATCATTTTGGCTGGAACATTGTATTTTTTTTACATCTTTTCTTAGCCAGAATCAACGAAGAAGAAAACTTTCTTAATATAAAATGTCAGTTTGGGGACTAATTAACAGCTTAACCATAGGAGCATTGTGCAACTTAATAAAATATGCCGAGACCCAAATATTGTAAACATATTGAAAACAAAGTTGTGACATGGAAACATAGACAGGAGGAGAATGCATTAGTGAAAACTTTGGGATTTAAAAGACATAAACCATAAATCTAAATGATTTGCGCATTTGTCAGAATTCTCAGGTGGGAATTACCTTGAATGACCTCTTACTTTATATTGTTCTCTTCACAAACCACACTTTTGTGCTCATTAGAGGGATATAATAGGAAATTGAACACTGGCAATTTATGCACTAGTGGCAGCATCCAACACTCCCATCAGTTACTGTGAACACTGATTTGATTTGCCAAAACCCCAAATGAAGAGCAATAATTCCCTTCTCCAGTTTGATGGTTGTATTTTCCATATTAATAATCTTTTATGCTTTTGTGAGTGGTGTTTCCTAAGTAAAGTGTGAGTGCAGGTAGATAAAGTCATAAAAAGGCCAGTAGCATTTTCCTAAATTACAACAGTGATTACATTTCAAAAGCACTTAATTTGCCATGAAGAGTACTGGGACGCCTCGGGATTGTGAAATGTGCCAAATAAATTATTTGTTTCTTCATAAATATATTGGGCACTGGAACAAAGAGATAATGATAAAATTGTAGAGGTTACAGTATTGTGTAGTTTTGAACATCAATAATTTCATATATTCATTCTCAGGATGTGGACATTACTGGTAAAGAACGTTGGCAAAGCTGGCATTTTTGCCCATCACTAGTTTCCCTGAGAAGGTGGTAGTGGGCCACCTTCTTTGTAGCAGTTTGATACAACTGAGTGGCTTGCTAGGCTAATTCAAAGGGCAGATAGAGTCGACCACTTTTGTGTGTAAGCCAGAGAGGGTAAAAAAGGTCGGTTTCCTTTCCTGAAAGATATTAGTGAACCAGTTAGGTTTTTCCAGCAATCCAAAAACTTCAGTTTTGCTGTTATTTTTTATTTCCAGATTTTTCTTTTGAATTAAATTGGGATTTGAATTCACATCTTCTGAATTATTAGTCCACGGGCAGAATTTTTTGAGGCCCACCGAATTCACGAATGGAGGCAGACAGGGCCTGAAAATTCCAGCGCCAGCCGGCATACAGTTTTCAACCCCGTTCCTGGTATCTGCCATTTTAGGGGAAGGGGTTCGGGGCCCAGCAGGGCTGCCCATCCCCATGAGACAGGCAGCCAATTAGTCTCATTAACAGCCTTGTTATGGGCATTGAAAGGAGGCCAACTGGGATTTTCCAGTTTCCCGACGAGATGGAAGGCAGTTTAATTGTCTGGAGGTGTGCACCCAGCAGCAGGCTGGGATGCAAGTGCTCCAGGCAAGCCTACATGCTCTCCATGCCTGCCGGGTCCATCCAAAGGCCGCCCCTTAGAGGGATTCCCCCCACCACCTGCCTCCCCACCACCTCCCCCACCTCCCCACAGAGGTGGCCTGGCTGCTTTTTCTATTTTTTATTTGAATTTTTAAAATAGTTGGTGAGAGGGGACCTTCATGTTGAAGTGACCTATCAGTTACTTAACCTTTACTGCAGCCTGGTGCAGCTCTCAAGCTGGAAGGCCTCTGATTGGCCTTCCAGCTTTGTGAGCCCACCTGCCACCCTTATTTGGAAAGGGAACCTGTCTCCATGCCAATTAAGAAGCGCCCTGGTCAAAATCCCAGGTCAGTGACTGTTTTCCCCACCTCGGTTTGGGACCCGGAAACATTCCTGACTCCTCTTTCCTACCCCAAAGTGAAAATTCAGCTCCAGGCCTTTGGATTAAATGTCCAGTAACATAACCAGTACACAATCATACCTTAAGTTTTAGTATTGACGCAGTATGGTTATTCTCGCCTCTGAGTCAGAAGGTTGTGGGTTTTAACTTTCCCTTCAGAAACTTGAGGGGTGATTTTGACCGCTTTGGAATGGGGCAGCAGTCATGTTGAAATTACTGTGGTGGCTTTACTGCTTTGCTCCTACGCCCATTGGAGAAAGAATATAAAAGCCAGAGAGAAATTACAGTGTAGATTCATCGGCACGACAGCAGGGATGAAAGATATAGTTCTGAGGAGGAACTTGAGATATTGGGACTATTTCCACTGAAGCAGAAAAGGCCAAAAGAACATTTATAGTAATTTTTTCTTAATTGTAAAAGGTTTTGACAAGGTAAATAAACACTCTTCCTTCTGATTGGAGAGTGTGTGATGAGAAGTCACCAATGTAAATCGTCACTGATAGAGTGATAAAAGAGGTTAAGAGAAATTTCCTTACAGAGGAAAATGCTCTGCTACAGGGAACAGTTGAGGAAGAGATCATTGCATCTTTTCAGAGAAGAGTAGGTGAAGAGTAAATAAGAATTGTTAAATACAGGGCTCTGGGGGAGCAAACAAGGCAGTGGGATTAGTTTTGGATTGCAATAGCAAAGAGTAAATTAACATAATGGGAAGGATTTTACTGTGGGCTTAGGGACCCTGATGTCTGGATGAAATGCGCGAACGGAGCCCGCAATTGCTCACAGCGGGTCTACCTCGGTGATTTTACCGCAGGCGGCCTCCTAATTGGCTGCCTGTGGGCCCTCAGTGCAATTAAGAATGGCGGCTGAGCTCTGAAGCCTCAGCAGCCCTGCCAGGAGAGGAGGGCGCTGCTGTGGCAGGTTGGAGACCTCAAGGATGCTCCTGAAGATGTAAGCACACGTTAAAATTCAAGATAGCCAAGGAGGAAGCCCCGCCAATCACAGGGCAAACCTGTCCAGGGGGAATCGTTAGGGCTGTGGGGGTTGCCTTTCCTGCCCGCAGTCCCCTCTGTGGGGCATGGTGCCTTAGGCTCCAATGGTCCCATGGACAGGCACAGGGAGGCCACCTCCATAAAGCTGATGGCCTCCTCATGTGGTGGGGAACTCCCCTGCCATTAGCAAAATGCCAGCAACCCAGTAAAAAGGCCCTTAATAGGGCCTTTAATTATGAAAATCGGCTGCCCTCCTTTATGGAGCGGGCAGCTGGTCCACCGCAGCTCACCGGTGGGAAACTCCCCACACCCCCAATCCCCCAGCCAGTGCCAATAAGTGAAAGAAAATGCTGGAAAATTCCTCTTCGATCCCCTCAAGTAATCAAAACCAGCCATGGAGATCATATTGACAACATGGTAAAGACAATCCATTAGCTCTTTGTTAAAATGTAATGTCACCATCATTCAGTGACTACTGAGCATAGCTGCATGTATGTGTTTAAGTATACATTCACACAGCTGTAATACAAGAGCAAAATCCTGGAAATCTGAAATAAAAGTGGAAAATGGTGGAAATAAAACTGCTCTGAAAGGTCATCAACTGGAAACGTTGGCTTAATTTTCCCGCAGGTATCAGGACCCTGACGTCAGGACCATATGTGGGTCCTGACCCCGATGGTGTCCGAATCCCACCCGCATGCACGATCATCCCGGAGGTGACCAATTACCAGGCCACTTCCAGGAGCCCTGTCTAATTAAGTACAGCAGACGGGCTGCACAGGCGGGAGGGCCAATCAGAACGGCTGAGGCTGTGGGCTGCTGGAAGCCCCACTAGAAGAGGTGGGTGCTGCCAATGTAGGTGGGAGACTGCGAGGGCACCTCAGGTTAGGGTACCCTCTGAAGACTTCAAACGTTTTCAAAAGTAGGTATGGCCACGGCTGCCAGGCCATTATTGTGGAGTGGAAACCCCTCCACAGGATGGCCTGCAGCCACGGTTGTGGCCCACTGATCCAAGGAGGGGGCGGATTTGAGGGAGACCTCACTGGACCCCTGGCCATTGGGAGTCCACTTCTGTGTAGCTGGTGGGCTCCGCACATGGCCAGGGGTCACTTCAACGATGGGAAGATCCCGTCTCCAGCAGAAAATGGCCCCTAATTGTGTCCTTAAATGTCGCAATTGGCTACCTGCCTTGTTGGAGTGGGCTGCTGACTTTCTTCCCCATCCCCGGGAAGTTCCCCCAGGTGCAGGAATGAATCGGGGAGCCATCCTGACACTGTTCCCTCCCCTATTCTCCTGGCCACACCCCCCCTCCCCCCATCACCACCCGCACCATCCACCTCCAATCCCATCTCCATGGGGCCAGGAAAATTGTCACTCTCTCCACAGATGCTGCCTGACCTGCTGAGTATTTCCAGCATTTTCTGTTCTTATTTCACAAGGCTGTAGTATGTCTGAGTGGAGAACAGTGTGAGCAAGCAGTATAACTTGATACCGTCCACTTGCACTGGGCCGTTTCTGGTCCTCGCTGTGCGACTGGAATTTTAGCAGCAGACACGAGACTTCATTTTCTTGCTGTATCTGCCTCTATTTCAGAGCAGCCCACTGTACAGTTAATACTGAGTTTGGAAAATCTCATCTCAAGATTTTAATTTGAAAAACTCAAAGTACACTGTAGAAATGAAAATGTAAATACGAATCTGCGATGCATTTTACAATTTTCAGACTCAGTTGGAGCTGACCTCAGTTGACAATCCTAACTCATCTATATCTTACGTCCTGCCAGGCTCACCCTCACAGCTCATCCGCTCTGTCTCATTCTCCTCATTAAATGCTGTTCATAATGTGGCACTTCCTGCTCCTCCCTAATGTATCCTGGCCATATGATGGCTTCAAACTCAGTGACAGAATAGCAATTAATATACTGTCTCTCTCCCCCTCTCTCTCTTTCCACCCCCTGCCTTTATCATGCAGGCTCCTCAGCCCACTGATTGCATTAAAGCCTGCCCTGTACACTGAACCTTACTGAATGACAATGCACCTGAATTTGTATATTCTGCAGACTGCCACGGATTAACATTTCTCATGAGGATAACTGATTTAGACATTATTTTTTTTGGACAAGATCTCCTTTGAAAAAGGTTTAAATTTCTGGCACTTCCTCTTGAAAATGCAGACTTTTTAAAATAGTGTTTCATGGAAAACACATCCTTTGGGAATAAGGATGGTTTTATTGCGTTTGCTTACACAACATCCTTTTGAAGGTTGGGAATATTTTTTATATTCTGTTTTCATGACCGCACTGAGCACACAGTCAAACCAGTTTAGACTCCGCAGAGAGGGGAATACTGATTGATTTTCAACACAGCATGAATTGAGTAGAGTCACAGTTAATTTCAAGGGCACTGTTTTAATTGCCCTTTTAATTATCCTCAGCAGCCTTTAAAATGGATGGGTATATTTAAAAACAAACCTTTTTTGGTATTTTTAAATCCTGAACTGTTATAGCGAGCCTCCTGTCGAGCCTTGTGTGGTGCATGGTGATATTAGAGATTCTTACACGGACTCAGTAGGATCGGCCAATTATGAAGAACATCAACAAAAAGTTGACATGGCTATGCTTTCAATAGTAGCCGGCAAAGAAAATGACTCAGAAATGCAGATTGGCGAACTTGAAAATATGTTTCATGTCCCAAAGCAGTGAAATCTGCAGTAACTGAAGGCCGTATGGTAGTGTAAAGGCTCAGTTACAGAAGTAAGGCCAGGACTTTTCTAGCACAATGTACTGTCCTTGTGGGTGAATCACTTTCCTTTCTGTTCTGAGCAGTTTGAAACTTTTTCTGATCCAAAATAAGGCACTACAAAACTGAAAAAATTCTAATTTGGTAAAAGTTCTTGAGCTGCAAGAAGACAGTAACCTGCAGGACTAAGGATCAAGAGCTGGAAAGTGGGTTGGGGTCGATGGCTCTTTTTTTGTCCATCACTAACCCAATAGGCTGAATGGCTTCCTTCTGTTCTGTAAATGTACTCTATTTCGAAGAGGAAAGATTAGTGTGGATTCCATAATTGGGGAAGTGGACAGCCTGTTTTGAAACTGTGAAAGGGTCAGAATTTTACATCCCCCAAAAGTGTGGACTGGTGGTGGGGGAGGATGTGTAAAATGGAGTGGGAGGCTGGGTCTGTGTGGTGGGGGGGGCCTTCCCAATTGGGTCCCGTCCCCACTGCTAGTTTATGTGGGGTGGCGGCTGCGAGCAACGGCCCACCTGGGCCAGGCCAATCAAGGCCCATAAATGGCCAATTATCTGCTACTTAAGGGCCTCCGCCTGCTGCCATGGGTAATTTAAGTTTGACTGGTGAGCAGCTGAGGCCTCAGAGGATTTTTCAGCTGGTGGACGGGTCCTCTCCCCACCGCCCACCCTAAAATCCAGCCCAAGGAATCACAAACAATACGATGCCTTTCAAAGCACCAGGGTAATCGTATAGGTGGAAAAACTTCTAAAAAGAGAGGAACATTAATCAGAAGTTGTGACATAGCAATAAGTTTTCGGAGATTTCACTCAGGGAGTTTGAGGAGTTGCACTCTAGATTAAAGTGCAAGAAATTCTTAGACTTACTCACAGAGCTATGTGGATTGGGATGAACAAATTAAATATGTCAATCCTTGACTGAAATGATGTTGTAGGAGGTACGGTTCATATTCCTGGGACATCAGAACAAGTTCTATGGCAGGAAAAGCTCTACAGATAGGATAGACTTTACCTTATTTGTGCTGCTATCAATGTTTCTCAAAGAGAGTAAATAGAACAGTGGGGGGAAAGTTTAAGTTAAAAAGATGAACGAGGGACAAATCTTGGAATATATGAGGAGTGGTTAAGAATAATGTAGTAAGTAGGAAAGCAGTCTAGAATTGTAAGCTTAAGGGAAGTAGGGATAAGTACACTCTGGTGCAAATAGGTGAGAGATTATGAAAAAGTACATTGAATGAAAAAATAAGGAAGAAAAAGGATAAGCAAATTGGGAAGTGTGAATGGATCATTGCTGTGTTCATTTCAAATGTGGACCACATTAGAAATAAAGAAAGTAACTGGAGGCCGTAATTAAAATAGAAGGGCATGGTGCGAACAAGACTTGGCTTCAGCCAGGTCAAGACTATAAATGAAATAGCCCCAGCTATGAAATTTCCGTCAGCGATTAGAGAAGGAGAAAAGGAAGGTTGGGTGTCCTTATTACTTAAAGAAATGATTACAACCTTGGATGGAAATGCCAATTGATGGCGTGCAGATGGACCCATCTGGGTTGAGTTCAGAAATAACAAATGACCTGGAGCCATTGTGAGAGTATATTATAGATTACAAATAGTGGGAAAGAAATCAAGGATGAGATTCATAGGCAATTTAGAGATCTTTGCAGTAGTAACCAAGTTGTAATGAGGGGCTACTTTAACTTTGAGTATGTAGCGTAGGATAGAATAAAAAGTTTGTGGTCAAAACAGGGACACATCTTAGACTGTATTTAGGACTTTCCCTTAATCAGTATGTTGTGTTTCCAACAGGCAAGGATGCAGTGCTAGACCTTATTCTGGGTGATGAAATAGAACAAGCAGTTGTAAGCTGGTGATGGGAGAATGGCAGGGAAGTAATGGCCATAACAAAATGTGGTTCACAATTGAAATAGATAAAAAACAAAGTTGTTCAACTTGGAAAATCACTAAACTTGGTGGAGTGTAAAGGGACTTAATCCAAATTAATTGCTTGGAAAAAATAATGAATGGAACAATGGACCAGCAGTGGAGGATATTCAAGGATGAGATAGATAAAGTACAAGCTATATATATTCATTTTAGAAATGATAAATGATAATTTCAGCAGACATAATAGAGAAAAAATGAGAAACATAAAAGTACAGAATGAGGAAGAAGAAATTAAGTATTCAAAGAGGGAATATAACTTGCTAGTCAGGATAGAGAGAAATAGCAATATAAGCACATGAGTTAAATGATCGACAAAGAGTAGGTGGGATCACTTTTTTTTAATTCATTTCATGGGATGTGGGCATCACTGGCAAAGCCTGCATTTGTTGCCCACCCTTAATTGCCCTTGAGAAGGTGGTGGTGAGCTGCCATCTGGAGTGGGTACACCCACAGTGCTGCGAGGGAAGGAGTTTCAGGGTTGTGATCTTTGAAATAGTTGTAAGTCAGGGTGGTGTGTGGCTTGGAGGAGAACTTGCAGATGCTGGTGGCCCCACACATCTGCTGCCCTTGTCCTTGTAGGTGGAAGAGGTCATGGGTTTGGAAGGTGCTGTCGAAGGAGGGCATGGTGAGTTGCTGTAGTGCATCTTGTAGATGGTACACACTGTTGCCACTGTGCATCGGTGGTGGAGGAAGTGAATGTTTAAGGTGGTGGACAGGATGCCAATCAAGTGAGCTGCTATGTCCTGGAAGGTGTCAAGCTTTCTGAGTGTTGTTGGAGCTGCACCCATCAAGGCAAATGGAGAGTATTCCATCACACTCCTGACTTGTGCCTTGTGGATGGTAGACAAGATTTAGGGAGTCAGGAGGTGAGTTACTTGCCATAGAATTCCCAGCCTCTGATCTGCCCTTGTAGCCATGGTGTTTATATGGCTACTCCAGTTCAGTTTCTGGTCATTGGTAACTCCAGGATGTTGATAGTGGTGGATTCAGCAATGGTAATGCCATTTAATGTCAAAGGGAGATAGTTAGATTCTCTCTTGTTGGAGATGGTCATTGTCTGGTACTTGTGTGGCACGAATGTTACTTGCCACTTATCAGCCCAAGCCTGAATATTGTCCAGGTCTTGTCGCTTATTGACATGGACTGCTTCAGTACCTGAGGAGTTTCGAACAGTGCTGAACATTGTACAGTCATCAGCAAACATCCCCACTTCTGTTCTTATGATGGAGGGAAGGTCAGTGAGGAAGCAGCTGAAGATAGTTGGGCCTAGGACACTACCCTGAGGAACTCCTGCAGCAATGTTCTGGGGCTGAAATGATTGGCTTCCAACAACCACAACCATCTTCTTTTGTGCTCCAACCAGAGGAGAGTTTTTCCCGATTCCCATTGACTTCAATTTGGCTAGGGCTCCTTGATGTCACGCTCAGTCAAATGTTGCCTTGATATCAAGTGCAATCACTCTCACCTCACCTCTTATGTTCAGTTCTTTTTGTCCTTGTTTGAATCAAGGCTGTAATGAGTTCAGGAGTCGGATGGCCCTGGCGGAACCCAAACTGACCATCAGTGAGCAGGTTATTGCTGTTTAAGTGGCACTTGATAGCACTGTCAATGACACCTTCCATCACTTTCCTGATGATTGAGAGTAGACTGATGGGGTGGTAATTGGCTGGATTGGATTTGTCCTGCTTTTTTTGGCAGGACATACCTGAGCAATTTTCCACATTGCTGGGTAGATGCCAGTGTTGTAGCTGTACTGAAACAGCCTGACTAGGGGCATGGCTAGTTCTGCAGCACAAATCTTCAGTATTACAGCCAGAATGTTGTCAGGGCTCATATCCTTTGCAGTATCTGGTGCCTGCAGCTGTTTCTTGATATCATGTGGCATTTGTGATGCTGGGGACCTAAGGAGGAGGCCGAGATGGATCATCCACTCGGCACTTCTGGCTGAAGTCGGTTGCAAATGCTTCAGCCTTTTCTTTTGCACTCATGTGCTGGGCTCCCCCATCATTGAGGATGGGGATATTTATGGAGCCTTTAGTTGTTTAATCATCCACCACCATTCATGACAGCTTTGATCTGATCCGTTGGTTGTGGATCGCCTAGCTCTGTCTTTTCATGCTGCTTACGCAGTTTGGCATGCAAATAGTCCTGTGTTGTAGCTTCACCAGGTTGACACCTCATTTTTGGGTATGCCTGGTACTGCTCCTGGCAAGCCCTCCTGCACTGTTCATTGAACCAGGGTTGATCCCTTTCCTTGATGGTTATGGTAGAGTGAAGGATATGCCGGGTCATGAGGTTACAGATTGCAGTTGAAAACAATTCTGCTGTTACTGATGGTCCACAGTGCCTCATGGATGCCCAGTTTTGAGCTGCCAGATTTGTTCTGAATCCAACCCATTTAGCACGGTGGTAGTGCCACACAACACGATGGAGGGCATCCTCAATGTGAAGACGGGACTTCATTTTCACAAGGATTGTGCAGTGGTCACTGTTATTACCAGCATTGTCATGGACAGATGCATCTGCAACAGGTAGATTGGTGAGGACAAGATCAAGTAATCTTTTCCCTCTTGTCGGTTCCCTCATCATCTGCCTTAGGCCCAGGCTGGCAGATATGTCCTTCAGGACTTGGGCAGCTCGGTCAGTAGTGGTGCTACCGAGCCAATCTTGGTGATTGACATTGATGTCCCCCAACTAGAGTACATTCTTAAAGATGAAGGAATCATTTTTAGAGTGAATGAATAGCAGAGATACTTAACACATATATTGTCTCAGTTTTTAAAGAGGACGGTTAAAGTGGGACTGTAGAAGTACCTGAACGGCATTAGGAAGAGCCACTATTAAAAATATTCAAAACTATTAAAAGTGTTAATGGAACTAAAAGTGGAAATGTCATTAGGTCCAGATAGTCTGCATTCCAGTATGAGGTTGAGAAGGAAATTGCAGAGGCACTAACAATAATATTACAAAAATCTTTGGAAACAGCACTTCTGCTAGTAGACTTGAAGGTGGCAACTGTTGCATTCCTGTTCAATAAAGGGGAAAGGGATAAGCCAGAAAGATAGAGCCCAGTGGTCTTACCTCAGTTGTAGATAAGCTTCTAGCGGTAGAATTTAACAATAAAATGGTGGTATTTTGTCACCTGTTATATTCTCTGACCAGTTTTGGCAGCATTTATAGAAGGCAGTCAATTCACTTATCACCAGTTTCCATCTGCCAGTGAAAGTTAAAAACTGCCTCTCGAGTCAATAATATGGAAGGAAATTAATGCACACTTAACGAGACGTGGGCTCATCAGAGACAGTCAGCATGAATCTGTAAAATTTTGATAGTGCTCACATTCGGGTACAATCCCAGTGCAGGACACACACTGAATGAGATTGGTGAAAAGACCATGGAAAATTGCTTCACCAGTCCCATTAGGACATGACTGGTGAGGTGTGGGTGCTGTTCATGGCCACAGAGGCAACTCATGGTTTGTCCAGGCAGCAAGATTGACCAGTTCAAATGCCAGCCAAGGGCCTCAGGAGAGTCCTGGGAGGAATGATTGGGAGATGAGGTGAGAAATGACTGGCAGTGGCACACAGATTTAATGTGGAGACAGGAGGAGAACCCCTGCTTCTCCTGTCTGCACAATAAGGTAGTAAAAAAACACACAACTTGTCTTTTCAATGACTGCCTCCAGTGGTCCCTTTAATGACAGCTGAAACAGGCATTAGGCCCCTTTATTTCCATATCCATTGGGCCCAACACCAGTTTCAGGTGCATGCCCTGGATTCCTACTGAGCAGCCCTATCTAATCTGATAGGTGATGCTCATCAATGCAGAATGAGCATGTGCACAGCGGGCACCATATTGAACATTTAGGTGTCCATCTCACACCTGTAAAATTGATGCAGCACAGTCCAATTTCTAGGCCTGTGTCATTGTTTCCCAGTCCTCTGATCTTCCTGGTTCATTCACCATCCATGACTGAGAAATCAGAAGTCTCCCTGCTCTCAAATCCATGGTGTCATGTGTTGGTGCTCCGCATACCACCCCCATTTTATACAACATTTAATAAATAATCTTAACATATTTTGATGCAAAGTTTGAGTCATTTAAAATATATATTTTATTGTAACGGGAATCTTTTTGACAATACTTTTAATTTTTCTTTGTAACTCTTAAGAGAACTTAAAGGTGATTGTAATCCTAATTCTAATATCAAATTTGGGTTTAATTCTTCCTAGCTTTTTGAAAGTTTGCTTAATGTGCTGATATTATTGGCTGATCTAAGATCGAAATAAGTTAATCAAAGTTAAATTAAAACGGGGAGAGAATGAGAAGGTGTCAAGGAAAACTTGATGGATGATGGGCCTTAAAGAGGACTCTCATTAGGAGTGCCCCCAAAAATTCTTATGTTCTTTTCCACTTGAAGGGCGTATTTATTGGGGCAGTCACTTTGGAAGACAGAGAGTCTCTGCTTGCCTGCTTCTTAGGCTTTCTCCAGGCAGCTCAAATAGGGATTCTGTGGATTTGTTTCATGGTGGGGAGAAGAATAGAAGGGGAAAGAAGTTTAAGAATCCAACAGTAGCCTGGGGGACAGAACTAGAAAGATGAACATCCCACTGCAAGTAGCTTGCCATATGACAACCATCAACAACATGCATTTTATATCACCAAAAACATAAGATATTTCAAGACACTTAATTGTTAGATTCCTCATGAATAAATACTTTGATCAGATTGAGAGAAAATGGAATCAACTTAGTGCCTCAAGTATATTGAATAGTAAATTAATTGTGTACTATATGGTCAGTGAAAGTTATTTTGTGAAATGCAAGCAGGTTGAATTCAGCTATTTTTAAAAATTAGAATTTTTTTAAAAATTGGTTCATGGAATGTGGGGGTCGCTGGCAAGACTAGCATTTGTTGCCAGTCCCTAATTGCCCTTGACAACTGAGTGGCTTGCTAGGCCACTTCAGAGGGCAGTTAAGAGTCAACCACATTGCTGTGGGTCCGAAGTCACATGTCGGCCAGACCAGGTAAGGACAGCAGATTTCCTTCCCTCAAGGACATTAGTGAACCAGATGGAGTTTTATGACAATCGATGATAGTTTCTTGGCACCATTATGGAGAGTAGCTTTCAGATCTAGATTTCTATTAATTCATTGAATTTAAAGTCCACCAGCTGCTGTGGTGGGATTTGAATCTATGTCCCCAGGGAATTAGCCTGGGCCTTTGGATTACTAGCTCAGTGACATTATCACTACGTCACCGTCTCCCCAAAAATCAAAGTAGCCCTACTCTCTCTGGAGGGTCCAAGACCCAAGAAAAGAGGTGGCTTCATTGGGCATTTCCTGTGGCAGTAACATCCTCAAAATCAGCATATACTTTCCCTCAAAGCTTGTTTTTTGTAGTTCAGCCTAGTGGTGTAAACCAGTTCATGTGATTTTGTGCTTGCAGGAGCAAGTGTAAAGTTGTTTGTAAGGTGCAACAATCAGAAAACAAAGGGCTGGATTTTTTCTTGCCCTTGGAGATGGGAACAGAGGCCTGGGTGGGGGGTGGATGGCACACAGTGGTATGGGGTGGCATCGGAAGTGTGCTGGGCATTTTCCTGCCCCATGCCATTTTGTCTGCATTAGGGTAGTTGGGGAACAGCCCTTCCACCCAGGGCCAATTGAGCCACTTAAGTGGCCAATTAAGGGCAGCTTCCCATCTCCTCTCCTATTTCAGGAATGTCAGAGGGGGCCACTGCTGCATGGAGACACCACCAGGTGAGACCTGGCGGTCTCCTAACAGGCTTGGGAGGGGGGTATCTCTTCTAGAGGCAATCCATGGCCCATGGAGGCATCCCCGGCAACAATGGCCACCCCCACAGCATGACCACCCCCACCTGCAGCAAACACCACTCACCCCCTTGCCAGGGACTGCCTGATTGGTCCCGGTGACCCCGATCCCACTTACCTGCATTCTCAGGGTCTCCTCCATCTTCTCACTGCTGGCCTCCTGCAGTAAGGGCAGGGGTTACTGCTTGCAGTTGCACTACTGGTACTGCTGAACTGCCAGCTCTCCGATTGGCCGGGACCTCTGGAGACGGAGCTTGTCCCTCAAAGGGACAGCATTCCCGACAGCGGGCAGTTAATTGGAATTCCGCTGGGGATCCAACAGAGGGCCGAGGCGGAGTTGCCTCCCCCCCCGTTCTGGCTTGCCATCTGAACCCTGTCGTCGGAATAAAATTCCGATTAAAGTAGCAGAATGTGAACTTATAAACAGTTTCCCAATGTATAATCGCCTGTGGGTCCATTTGGTTTTTTGATGTGATTGTTTGAAACCGATCCCAGAATATATACATGGTCCTTTACATACAGAACCATGAGGCATTACTGGAAAACTAATGCAAGAAGTATTGTTACAATATATTGGTAAACGCAACATAATAGAGACTTCTTGTTCAATTGTATTGTTTATATTGTGCAGTATAGATTTTCTTTGCATGGGATAAGACTTGGTAGACATTTTGTTCAAACATAAGTGGGTTACAAACAGTTGTCAAATAACATTTTCAGTTATTTCCAATATTTTTTGAAACAAAGAATGCGACAGCAGTAATGGAATTCTCTTGAAAAATAAAATTATTAACTCCTTGCAGCTTTCAGATTAAAATGTCATCCATCATAGTTGTCATGCCTTTTTTTACAGTTATGTAATCTTCAGATTGAAATTAACCTGAATTTTCGATCAACTACTAAAGCATTCGTCTGGAAAGCAAAGTGACAGAAAGGAATGATGAGCGCTGAGTGCAGCTACTGTCTGGGAAAGAAAACAGTAATAGCCAGGGATAAAATGCCACACTTTTCTTATAGAAGGGCAGCATCTTCACTTGTATTTTGAGTGCATGTAACTGAATGCGAGATCCACAAACAATGAAATCCACTTCGAAGAGAAAGACTGAAAGAAAATTCGCAATTATCCGAAGTTTCATGGAAGCTGACAAAGTAAAGCAAGCCCTTTAAAAAACATATATAAATATTAAACCAACTGAACTTCAAGATTAATTGTTAAATAATGATCCGTGTCTGATGAACTTTAATCTAATTCGCCTGGAATTTGTGGTAGTAATAACAGCAAGGCAGTCAGTACTCCCCATTATTAACAGATAAAACTGACACCAGTTTCTGGGGCTGAATTTTACTAGTCCCTTGACATGGGGGTCGTGGCGGGGGGCCCCGTAAAATACTTACGGGAGCGACCTGCCACGACCTCCGATGCCGAGAAGGCCCTGCCGCATATTGCCGGCAGCGGCGAGGCCTCGTTGCAGCCTGCCTTCATTTGAATATTAACATTAATTTTAAAAAATGCAAATGAACCTATCTAGTCCCGGGTTCCGAGGCGACACACTGGTGGGGAGAGGGAGGACTGAAATTGTCAGGCCGAGAGGGGGAGGAGCCTGGAAAACCTTTTTTATTGGTTGTGGGGATGATGGGAAGGGGTTGAAAGGCAATCGTGACCAAGTTAAGGGGGAAAAGGCCACGTTGAGAATAAAGTTTTTTCTGGTGGGAAAGGCCCAAAAAGAAAGTGTGTGGTGATCTGGTTGGGGGGTGGGGGGAGGTTGTTAGACGGGATTCCAGCTTTTTTTATTTTATTAACATCAATTTCTCTTTAAAAATGTAAATTCAATTGAAGGGCTTGAAGCCCTTTAAAAATGGCGCAGTGGCGCTGGACGCCATTGCCTTGGACGGAGTGGCCGCCCCCTTTATGTCATTGGGGGCGGCCGCTCTGCCCTCTCCATTTAAATGAACCCCCATGCAAAATATCGGGGGGGCTCAGCTGCGGCGCTTCCGTGTCGGAAGCTGCGACGTGTGGCGCACTAATAAAATTCAGTCCCTGGTGTCTGTACATGCTCAGTTAAACAGGAAAGCTGGAATTTGCTGTCACAGATTCCCTGCTCTTCCAAATCCTGCACTGTTGAAGTCATTGCAGATGGAATCAACATAGGAATCATTGATTTGTGATGAACTTCAACTAATTACCCACTATTTTTGATGTAAAGGCCAACAAAAATGTTAAGCCTTGTTCAATCAGGAGTAACTGACTTTTTAATAGCATTCTAAGCTATAACTACTGCAGAACAACCTCTCTGTCCCTGAAAAATGAATTTTACAAGTGTGGCATGTCATTCCATCAGAAAAAAAATTAAAAACTGCAGATTGTTTTAAAAATGTAAGTTTTTTTAAAGTTTCTCCCTTAATCTCAAGTGTATATGCCAATATTTATTTTACTTTTAGTACAATGATTTCAATGTGATTTATATTCCCTACTTTTTACATCCTGCTTTGCTGCCTGTGAGAGTTCTTCAATATGATTGGTTGATCATCCTGCCTGCTACCTGCCGTGTTGCTGGAACACCACAGATCCCCTGTCAAAGATGCCAAATTCAAACTGATATTGGAATAGAGGAAGTCTGCACTCTGGAGCACACTAAAACCTTGTGGCCATCTTTTTTCAAGTTCAGTGCAAGCTCTGTTCCTTTGCTGGTGACTGCAAAATTGTTTTGCTTTTAAAGGAGTGCCTTTTTCTAACTAGCATTATTGCAAGTCAAGTTGTGGTTTAACTTGTGTCATCTGTGGCTCAGTGGCAGCAATCACACCTCTCAGTAAGTGTGGATTCCAGCCTCATTTTAGTGACTTGAACACATAATCTAGGCTGACTTCTTCAATGGAGTACTGAGGGATTGTCAGAGGTGCCGTATTTCGAATGAAACATTAATCCGAAGCACCGTCTGTCCTCTCGTGGCATTATTTGAAGAAGAGCAGGGGAGTTCTCCGAGCATTCTGACCAACATTTATCCCTCAACCAACACCTAAAACAGTTATCTAGTCATATATCCTATTGACGATAGTGGGACCTTGTAATATGTCAATCAGTTGCTGTGTTTCCCTACATTACAACAGTGACTATACTTAAAAAAAAAAATACTTCATTGGCTGTGAAGTGCTTTGGGTTGTCCTGAGTTTGTGACGAGCACTAAATAAATGCAAGTTATTTCTATTTTTCTTTGCTTCTGGGATATTTAATGTGGTTTGCCCAACTTGCATTGATCGAAGTATTCTAATGTGCATGTAAACAAACATCACTCAATCATTTCATCCTAACTTCTTGTATAATTCTGAATTTGCTCAAAGAGATAAACATTAAAATTGACCGCTTATAGCAGATGCAATTTGTTTCAACAATTGAATAAACTGCACAAACTGCATTTACTTGAACCATACATTTGTTGGTTTGTCCAGACAGAGTTATCGCTTTTGCTTTTCTGGATAAACTCTACATTGTGCACAAGCAAGTTTGTTGCTCACTCATCAAGCCTGCCCAACTCCTGACTCTCCACTACTGTTCATTTTTGCCTATTTTTTGCAACATTTATTAAATGCAAGAATCTTGGCTTCTTATATCTTTGTGAGAAAATCCATGGGTGGATGAAAGGTGCTCAGAACTGGGTTCTTGTAACAACAGTGAGAATAATAGTAAATCTGCTTCATTATGTTCAGTAATTTATTATAAGAATTACATGGTGTTTGAAATAGAAGAAATAAATCCCAAGGTGTAAAAATTTGAGTATTCTGCAAGCCACGCTCTTGACTTTGAGAGAGATTTCTGGCATTGCAGGCAGGATTTCTCAGTCTAATGGGTTTTTAGTTTGATTCAACCATGGATGTTAATAGGATCCAATCTCTCCTTTCTCTTCTGAAATCTGTGTTTCTTGTTTGTTCACCGTCTGTCCCCGTCCCTCTTTCTAGACCTCTTTGTTCATCTGTCCCTCTCTGACCTTCTGTCCCTCCCTGTCATTAGAATGTAAAAAAAAATAGGAGCAGGAGTAGCCCATAAGGCCCCGTGAGCCTGCTCCACCATTTTCCGGTGAACCTTTGTTGAATTGCTTCTGAGGCAAGTGTATGTTTCTTTGAATGCTGGGACCAGGGCTTTACACAAAACTCCAGATGTGGCCTCACCAAAGTCCAATACAATTACAACAAAACTTCCTTACTCTTGTACTCCAATCCCCTTGCAATAAAGACCATTAGCCTTCCTAATTGCATCAGAATGTTAACTTTGTGTGATTTATGTAAAAGGACACCCAAGTCCCTCTGAAAACCAACATTTAATAATTTCTCACTATGGATAGGCATGTGGCAGATTAAACCTAATGCAGAGAAATGATACCTTTTGGTGGGAAGAAGGAGCAGCAATATGAAATAAAGAGTACAATTGCAAAGGGGGTGCAGGAACGGAGAGATGGGTGGAGATGTGCATAATCATTGAAGGTGGCCTTGCAGGTTGAGAAAGTGGTGAAAAAGGCATACAGGATCCTGGGATTTATAAATAGAGTCACAGAGTACAAAGGCAAGGAAATTAGGATGATCCTTTATAAAACACTGGTTCGGCCTCAAATGGAGTATTGTGTCCTGTTCTGGGCACTGCACTTTGAGAAATATGGGAAGGCTTTAGAGAGGGTGCAAAAAAGATTTACATGAATTATTCCAGGATGAGTAACGGGGTTAGTTTGGAGAAGCTGAGGCTGCGCACCTAAGAGAAGAGAAGGTTAAGAGGAGATTTGATAGAGGTGTTCAAAATCATGAGGGGTCTGGACAGTTGGGGAGAAACTGTTCCCATTGGCAGAAGGGTCGAGAACCAGAGCACACCGATTTTAAGGTGATTGTCAAAAGAACCAACGGTGACATGGAAACCTTTTATACACAGCGAGTGGCTAGGATGTGGAATGCACTGCCTGAGAGTGTGGTGAAGACAGATTCAATATGGAATTGGATAATTATTTGAAGAGAAAAAAATTGCAGGGCTACAGGGAAAAGGCTAAGGAATGGGACTAAGTGCGTTGCTCTTGCAGAGATCTGGCATGGACATGACAGGCCGAATGGCCTCCTTCAGTGCTGCAACCATTGTGTGGTTCTATGATTCTCTCAGAGGAAGTGCTGCTGGCCATATCATCAAGAATATGAAGAATCAGGAGGTAAGACAGAAGTGGAAAAAGATCTTTTTTTTCAGTAATGCGCTTTAAGCTAACTGATTCATGCTGTGATTTATTTTTGTTTTCTTCACTATTTATCATGGCCTTTCACTAACATTTATTTTCAGTGCCCCAATAGCTTATAATCTAGAATTAAAGCAAGATGAGTACTGGGGTTAAAAACACATGATTCATTTCTATTATAAGAGCCAAATAATCAGATTGCAATACATATTAGTGGTGCAGTGGTTAGCACTGCAGCCTCACAGCTCCAGGGACCTGGGTTCGATTCTGGGTACTGCCTTTGCGGAGTTTGCAAGTTCTCCCTGTGACCACGTGGGTTTTCGCCGGGTGCTGCGGTTTCCTTCCACAGCCAAAGACTTGCAGGTTGATAGGTAAATTGGCCATTGTAAATTGCCCCTAGTGTAGGTAGGTGGTAGGGAATATGGGATTACTGCAGGGTTAGTATAAATGGGTGGTTGTTGGTCGGCACAGACTCGGTGGGCCAAAGGGCCTGTTTCAGTGCTGTATCTCTAAATAAAAAATTTTTTAAAAATTGCAAACCACATCCTGGACTAATCAGTAATCTCTTTTATTCTAATGTGATAGAAGCTTTGGTGTTTTATTGCCATGTATTCTTATTCTGTTTGCTCACTCCATTCTGTTACCTCATCATATGTGACGTCTGATAATCCTTGAAGCAGCTCCTTTTCTCGATCATTAATGAAAGCTGTTGTTAATTGTGAATTATCTTCTAGAGTTTTCTGCAATTATGATCATTAATTTGCATTGCCAAAAGTAATTCTGTATAAAATGCATCTGCAATGTATTTTAAGGCTCTGATGCTCAATGGAGAAGTTAAAGAAAACATTGAAGTAACTTTTTTTAACAATGCAGTTTGTTTGAGTGTCTCTAAGTTGGAGGAATAATACAGAACTTAATCTTTTTATTGCCTTGTCAAATAAATGTTTGACCTGTTTATTCAATAGCCATTCATTCCAATTCTCATCACTAATTAGACCTCTCAGTTTCAGTCATGCTATTAAAAGCGCTGAAATAAATAAACCTTTAAAGGTTTCAGTAGATTGGTAAGACCTGTTGTTGTGACTGACCGCTCAAGTCAAAGTCCCCAATCAAAATATACGATTCTGATTGTGATGGGAGAAACACACTGTTAATTCAATCCCGTCCCTTCACAGATCGCCTTACATATAATTTAAACTTTCCAAATTATAGAAAGACCCAACCAAATTGTACCATCTATTAACACCCTCCCCCCCTTCCCCCCTTCCCCCCCCTCCGAATGAGGCTAACCAAACCAGGTGTCTTTAAATCAACAAATTAACTGTTTAATTAGAAAAAACTAAATTCATAAACACTGCTAAGATATAAACAATATTTAAGTGGAAATAATTAGAGTTCTTGCAGATTTACACTCCTGCTGGATGTGAAACAGTCCAAGGTTACTTGAAGTCTTCACAACTGTCCGATGGAGGAAAAAAAAGATTCTTCAACAGTAGAATAGTCCGTAGTCTAATTCAGAAGTTGAAATAGTTTCTCCAGTGATGAATTTCAACAATTAACAACTTGCAAACACTTTTTAATGAATCAATTTGGCTTTAGATTTTTTGAGGGATAAAAGATTGCCACAGTCTAACTTCCCTTCCTTCAGTTTAAATTATCAGAAATCTCTGCTTTGGCTTGATATTTTAGAATTTTGAGAGAGAATAATAAATAAACAGACTAAATTCCTTTCCTTCAGTTTAAATGGTTCGAGAGCCCTCCTTTCAGGTGCTAACACACAGCTGTCTATCAGTCTATTTCTCATGTTGGAACAGTCTGTCTCAATGAAAAGCTAGTTCAAAAGATAATTGCAACATTGTATATCCAGTCCTTGGTCCCTGAATAGCTGTTGCCGGGTAACCAGGATGCATTCTTTGAAGCTGGTTGGTTCCCTCTCCATATGGTTGTATCCAACGGCAACCAAAATGAACTTTCTCCAACTCCTGAGGCTTGCTGGTTCTTGAAGCAGTATGTCTCCTTTTACAGCCTTAAAGGCACCCCACATTCTTCCTGAACAAAAAAACTACAGGATCATAACACCTCTGCCTCTGGTGGAATGAAACGCCAGGCCTGAAATCCATTTCATTACAATGGGTAAAAAATACAAATTGAAAAAAAGTTTAAAAATTTTTTCGCATTCACAGGCATACACTTTTCTAAAATGTTAAGACTACAGCAACAAGTTCCACCAGAACATATCAGCTTTAAATTTTCAAAAGGTTGTCTCAACTAACCCATTTCAAATTTCCAAGCATAGTCGTCCAATTGTTTCATGTTTTCCTTCCACGTGTCCCTATTGTCCATCACCTCAGCCAGGTGAACTGCACAGCTCGGAGCACAGACCACTACTGGGTTCACTATTCTCTGAGAAGTTTCTCAAGTACCCCTTAACCTACGTGGCATCACTTGACACTGGAAAACCCTGTCCAGTGTAACAGAAGCTGATTTTTTTCTTACCTTGGGGTGTCAAAAGAATTTGACAGTATCCCTCCAATACATCTGTCTCTTTAAGACACATTGTGTTGCCCATTCTGTCCTTACAGTCCTTTAAATGAGAGTTTAGGTATGAGTCTACCTTCTTTACCAAAGTGACATTTCTACAGTCTATGCAAATTTGAGCCAACCCACCAGGTTTAGACATCAAGACCATCTGCAAATTCCAGCTGTCCTGACTAGGTTCAAAGAAGCTGCCCTTCAGCATGCATTGTACCTCCTGGGCCTGTCTGTCTGGACCTAAGCGGCAAGGATGTTGTTTTAAAGAAATGGTCTCCCCTAGACCCACATCAGGTGTGGCTAAGGTTGTACATCCTGGCTTATTCTGACAAACATTTTGATACATTGTGAAAAACCTGGTTAGGACTTCACACCGCTTTGCCTCTAAGTGTAAGCCTATTGTTTAATTTTCTTAGCCATTCTAAATTCGCAAATGGGATACCTGGAGGTTCAATCTGAGAATTTCCTAGGCCTGCTTCTGCCTCATCCTCACTATCCTTTTCCTTCTCAACAGTCCCGATTACCTGACATACCTGTACTGGCTTGTCCTCCTCCTTGTGGATATAATTTGAGCATATAATTGTGACACAACCGGTTCGTCTTCTGGCGATCAGGGGTGTCAATCAAGTAATTTACCTTACCCACTCTTTTGATCACTCCATATGGGCCACTGAACCGTGCTTTTAATGGCTCTCCCTGTGATGGTAACAACACTAATACTTCATCCCCTGGTTTTATGGTAGGTTGTGGTTTTCCTACCATTTGACAGGTATGGCATGTCCTACAAAATTGTTTCACATCCTTTGTACAACCTGGCCAGTAATAATGTTTGCTTATGTGTGATTTTGTCTTCTGAATTCCTCTATGTCCTGCAAAAGGAATGTCATGTGCTAACCTTAATAATCCTTGTCAATATTTAGGTGGTACCACTATGTTCAACAACTGTCCAGTCTTCATTGGCAGGCCTATAAGACGGTCTCCATTTCCTCCTCAAAACCCCATTTGCCATATAATAGCCTTCCGGAACTTTTGCCTCAGCTTCTGACAGAGCCGTCTGTGCTATTTGGTATATCTCTGGATCAGCTTGCTGTGCTGCAGTAATAGATGATCTGTTAAACATTTCATTTGGATTATCTAAATCCCCAAATAAAGTTTAAGATGCTTGGCTATCTATTTGTGCTTCCCCTTTTACCTTTGACAATGGATTCTGTTTAGCCATTGCTTGGGTAACTACACATGCAGGAAATATTCCGAGAACTTCTTCCTGTAATTGCTCCGTTTCCTTAATTTCACTTGATTCCTCTGTAACTATAGGAGAAACTGATATTTTTGATCCAGCCAAAGCATTTCCTAGGAGTAAACCAATTCCCTTTACTGGTAAACTGTGGACAACACCTACAGTAACTATCCCAGATATTAAGTCACTCTCTAGGCATACTTTATGCAAAGGTATGGGTATATACACCCTACCAATTCCATTAACTAAAACTTTAGTGCTCAAGGCGCTCTCTGGTGGAAACATCATATCTTTCCCCAGCAAGAGGGTTTGGGTTGCTCCTGTGTCCCTGAGTATAATAGGTTTTCCTGCCTCACTTACAGGATACAGAGTTACTCTCCCTTTTGACAGAAATTCTTTATAACTCTCAGGTATTTTATTCTTAACGTCTGCACTCCTTTTAGTTTTAGTATCTGGTTTCACATTCACAGCTGATGTTAAAGCTATAGCCTGGCCTGCTATACTCTCAGTCAGAGTCTTTTCCTCTGCACTAACTTTGTGTATGCCAACAAGTCCTATGGGTTTACCTCGCAACTTCCAGCACGCTGAACGAAGATGACCCATTTTGTTGCAATACTAACACTTTGGCTTGCGAACCTCACTTCTCCCTCAGCACCTTCCTTTCTGACCTGAGGAAGTGATCCTGGTGCATTTCCAGCTGTTCCTTCTTGTCCCAGGCTACTTGCCTTCCTTTCACTCTCCCACTTTCTATCCTTCTTGGGTTTATAGGGGTGACGGACAAAATAGATTGGCTTATTTACAAGTTCAAAATTATCTGCAATCTCTGCTGCTTGCCTAGCTTTCAAAACTTTCAGGTTATCTATATGTATTCTCACTACTGAAGAAATGGAGTTTTTAAACTCTTCTAAGAGAATCAATTCTCAAAGGTTCTCATATGTGATTTCTATCCTTAATGTCCATATGCAATGGTCAAAATTCATTTGCTTCACCCTCTCAAATTCTAAATATGTCTGCCCAGCCAATCTCTGTAAGTTCCTAAACTTCTGACGGTAAGCTTCAGGGACTAACTCATACGCTGCGAGAATAGGCTTTTTTGCCATCTCATAACCTGTAGAAGCCTCTTCAAGAAGCATGGCATATGCTTCATGAGCGCTGCCTACCAGCCTGCCCTGAATAAGCAATGTCCAGCTTTCTTTTGGCCATTTCATCTGTTTGGCTATTTTTTCAAAACATGAAAAATGCCTCTATGTCCTTTTCCTCGAACTTAGGGAGAGCCTATATAAATTTAAACAACTTCTTGCTGGGTCCTGATCTAAATTCAGATTCTTCCTGACCCGAATTTTCCCTGGATTCAAGACTACCCTTTTGTCTTAGTTCCATCTCTTTTAACTTAAATTCCCTCTCTTCTTTCACCTTTCTCTTTGAAGTTCAAGTTTTCTTAATTCTATTGTTTTTTCTTTTTCCCTTTCATCCAATTCAAGTTTTTTTGTTTTTAACTGAATCCTAGCCAATACCACTGCAGTACACTCGGACCTACTACCTTCTTGTCTCTTATATTCCCTTTCTTGTTCCTCATATTGCCCTTCTTCTGTATCATCATCATCATCTACTAATTCCAAATGTTCGGCTATTATGTCAATTATCGCTGCTTTTATGTCACCTGATTTCAATTCCAACCCCAATTTCACTGCCAATTCTTTTAATTTGTTCTTAGTTAAAGTTATCAAGTCACTCAGGGAAACATTTTGCTTTCCCAAAAACTCTGCTACAACCACTAATGCCGTTACAATGGTATAGACTGTACCTTATTATACAAGAGACCTGGTTCTTTTAATTTCTTTGTAATTGGTGTCAGATTTAGATCCCAATTTCCAATTGCAATGATCCCAGATGCGAGAGTAATTAAATATGATGCCAAACGCAAGACCCTAATTTAAATATGTTATTCCAGAGACGAGTAATCAATATGATTCCAAATGTGGGCCCTCCAAACTAGTCTGACTCTGATCCCAGACGTGAACCACCAAAATAAATATGATTCAACTGTGAGAAAGCCCCCAATTAAGATATGATTCAAATCCCAGACGAGAAACCCAATTAATATGTTATGACTGACTGCTCCAGTCAAAGCCCCCAATCAAAATATATGATTCTGATTGTGGTGGGAGAAACACACTGTTAATTCAATCCCGTCCCTCCACAGATCACCTAACATATCATTTAAACTTTCCAAATTAAAGAAAGACCCAGCCAAATTGTACCATCTATTCACCACTCCTGCCCCCCAAATGAGGCTAACCAACCCAGGTGTTTAGATCAACAAATTAACTGTTTAATTAGAAAAAACTAAATTCTAAAACACTACTAAGATATAAACAACATTTAAAATAGAAAAAATTAGAGTCCTTGCAAATTTACGCTCCTGCCGATGTGGAACAGTCCAAGGTTGCTTGAAGTCCTCACATCTATCTGATGGGGGAAAAAAAGGTTCTACAACAGTAGAACAGTCTGTAGTCTAATTCAAAGTTGAAATAGTTGCTCTTTCTCCAGCAATGAATTTCAACAATTAACAACTTGCAAACACTTTTTAATGAAACAATTTGGCTATAGAATGTTGGAGGGATAAAAGATTGCCACAGTCTAACTTCCCTTCCTTCAGCTTAAATTATCAGAGATCTCTGCTTTGGCTTGACATTTTAGAATTTTGAGAGTGAATAATAAATAAACAGACAAAATCTCTTCCTTCAGTTTAAATGGTCTGAGAGCCCTCCTTTCAGGTGCTAACACACAGCTGTCTGTCTGTTTCTCGTGTTGGAACAGTCTGTCTCAGCTAAAAATCCAGTTCAAAAGATAATTGCAACATTGTATATCCGGTCCCTGGTCCCTGAATAGCTGTTGCCGGGTACCCAGGATGCATTCTTTGAAGCTGCTTGGTTCCCTCTCCATATGGTTGTATCCAACAGCAACCAAAATGAACCTTCTCTAACTCCTGAGGCTTGCTGGTTCTCAAAGTACGGCTCCTTTTCCAGCCTTAAAGGCACACCGCATTCTTCCCAAAAAAAAACTACAGGGTTCCTAGGCCTGCGTCTGCCTCATCCTCACTATCCTTTTCCTTCTCAACAGTCCTGATTACCTGACATAACTGCATTGGCTTATCCTCCTCCCTGCCCTAATATTGTTTGAGCATTGTTCTTCATCCGGCGATCAGGGGTGTCAATCAAGTAATCTATCTTACCCACTCTTTTGATCACTCTATATGGGCCACTGAACCGTGCTTTTAATGGTTCTCCCTGTGATGGTAACAACACTAATACTTCATCCCCTGGTTTTATGGTAGGTTGTGGTTTTCCTACCATTTGACAGGTATGGCATGTCCTACAAAATTGTGTCTCATCCTTTGTAAGACCTGGCCAGCAATAATGTTTACTTATGTGTGATTTGGTCTTCCGAAATCCCCTATGTCCTGCAAAAGGAATGTTGTGTGCTAACCTTAATAATCCTGGTCGATATTTAGATGGTACCACTATGTTCAACAAATGTCCAGTCTTCGTCGGCAGGTCTATGAGGCGGTCTCCATTTCCTTCTCAAAACCCCATTTGCCATATAATAGCCTTCCGGAACTCCTTTCGCCTCAGTTTCTGACAGAGCCGTCTGTGCTATTCAGTATATCTCTGTATCAGCTTGCTGTGTTGCAATGATTTATTGCCATGTATTCTTATTCTGTTTGCTCACTCCATTCTGTTACCTCATCATGTGTGACGACAGTTATCCCACATTAATGTAAATTAACTCAAGTCTGATAATCCTTGAAGCAGCTCCTTTTCTCTATCATTAATGAAAGCTGTTGTTAATAGTGAATTATCTTCTAGAGTTTTCTGCAATTATGATCATTAGTTTGCATTGCCAAAAGTAATTCAGTATAAAATGCATCTGCAATGTATTTTAAGGCTCTGATGCTCAATGGAAAAGTTAAAGAAAACGTTTAACTTTTTTTAACAATGCAGTTTGTTTGAGTGTCTCTAAGTTGGAGGAATAATACAGAACTTAATCTTTTTATTGCCTTGTCTTATAAATGTTTGACTTGTTTTATTCAAAAGCCATTCATTCCAATTCTCATCACTAATGAAACCTCTCAGTTTCAGTCATGCTATTAAAGGCGCTGAAATAAAGAAACCTTTCAAGGTTTCAGTAGGTTGGAATGACCTGTGGCTACAAAGAAAAGTTTCCATCTGTCAGTAATCTGGAGCCTCAGCTTTTCACTGGGTCATCTTTCTTGCCATGATGTGTGATGTTGGGGAAAGCTGAAACAATCCAGACAGTTCAAACTGGGACAACAATCTCTTTCCAAAGCAGCCTTTACTCCTCCAATTAACTGAGCACTGTTTAATGTGGGCAGGGTAATAGTAAAATGACTGATTCAATTTGGACCAAAGCTCCTCTGGTGAATAAACTTATTTTAAAAAAATGATGCTTACTAAAGAGCAGAAAAGAGGAATTTATTGAAAGTTAAACATTGTTGAAGACTCATGGAAAATTGAATATTTAGTCTCAGTTCAGACCTGAAGCGTAATGAATGGAAAGATTGTGACCTGTCATTATAATGGTTAAGACATACAGAACGTTTTTCTACCCAATAATATGGATGAAGCTGTCATTATCAGCTTTATTTTACTTGAAGAGGAAGACAGGGTAGCCTAGGAGTGACGAGGACATAGGAGACACATGACTCATAAAATGAATGCCACCAGGACCAGATCCATCTCAGCATTATGAATAAGCTATGTATAAGGGGGTGGGGGGGGGGGGGTGGTCAACAGGTAAGTTGTTACTGTGATGTGTTATGTGGTCTAAGAAGATCTGCAAGGAGAATCGACCACATGCATTGCACTGCCTAGTAGCAGTGAAGCTCATTAATCCCTTCGGTTCCATCATTGTGGGAGTCAGCCCATCAACGTGACTGCTGCATTAACCAGGCCACTTAACCCCTGCTTCACAATGTATCCATTTGCATACACCTGAACAGTGACCATAGGCACCACAATTTTTTACAAATTCCTGGGGCCCCCAAGGTTATAGGGTGCCACAGCCTTTATCCGTATAGCCATTTGTGCACCCACAATCAATCCTACGTATATCTAAGTACTATTTTTCAAACAACATGCAAATGATCTATGATCGCCACCAGAAAATAATGCCTGCATGTGTACATGATGCTTTTATTCTGAGATAATCAAACATATCACAATTCTTTGAAGTCGTAGGAAGAATGGTCAGTTCCTCAGAGGCATGAGCTAGATGGTACAACTATTCCTAATGACACCTCTGTACCTCAGCGTAAAAAAGATACAACAGGACCCATGTGGAAATGGGAAAATCTCACTATGCAGATATTTGGAGTGCTAAATATGTAAATTGTTCAGAGGAGCCTTACAATATGCTCCATAGCAGTTTGGCAAAGTAGCACACTGCACACAGACAGAGGCTAACCATGTTCTTGAATGATAAGCAACTGCAAAGCATGGAAGACCAGGATGAATGAATTGGAGCAACCACAAGCAGGACATTCTGAAATATTGCATTTCTTGTAATAATGTTTATAACTCTTTATCTTAGCCATATCAAATGAGAAAAACTAGCCTTCCCCATGCTGCAGAATGTTTCACAGCACTAGCATCCACATAGCAGTAATTGCTTCGGATGATCTAAAGTATGGAGCGGGTTTTCCAATAAAATTGAATCACTAAAAACGCCTACTTTATTTTAAATACATACAGCAATCATACTCACATTATAACATGCTTCTGCAGAGTCCTATAAAGTGTCTGTGGTGTCCAAGTATTTGCCTATGAGAGAGAAATAATTCTGTTCGAAACAGTATATTCCCTGAAGTAACTGGCATTGCTCTTGGGCTTTCAACACATTTTCATAGTAAATGCATTAGTAATTCTGTTGGTTGTCTGAGTCAGCATTGTCCTCAGTCTTGCGAAGATATGCAGTTGATCATAGGGTTTAAATATTATGTAAGTTGCGAATGAACAAAAATTAATCAAGCCTTAAGAAAAATGAATAATTTAAAAACCCTGTCAGACGTAATTTTCTTTTTAAGAACATTGAATGAAAATATGATTATACTCTAAAAACCACTGATATTCTTTCCTAAGCATAAGCAGGCTGCAGGTATGATATATACAGCACATCGCATTGAAGAAAGAGATGGCTAATGCAAGTGAATTGTCCAAATGCTGGAACCTATGGGGTTTGAAAATGAGTAAAAGATCAAGTGGAATGCTCCATTGCACTATTTGATATTTTTCCCTCAATTTTTGTTAATGGATTGAGATTTGAAATCATTTTAGGATGCATTGTCTTGTAGTGTTTTTGGTATTGTAAGGGGCAGTGAGGGACAAGAGTTCCTAGAGTGTGTTCAGGAAAATTTTCTACTGCAGTATGTTGCTAGTCCAACAAGAAAGAAAGCACTGCTAGACCTGATTCTTGGGAATGAGGTGGCCAAGTGGATCAAGTATCAGTAGAAGAGCATTTAGGGGACAGTGATCATTGTATAATAAGGTTAGACTGACTATGGAAAAGGACAAAGAACAATCCAGAGTAACAATAATTAACTGGGGGAAAGCCAACTTCATTGGGTTAAGAGTGGAGCTGGGATGAATAAACTGACGTCAAAAGATGGCATGAAAACTGGTAGCTGTAAGACAAAGTGTATTTACACCTAATCTGTACTAATGCTTTGTCTTTCAACACACCATTAACATATTGTTTGCCTTTGCTCCGTGACCTTTTGGTCAGCTATGTGGCCTGGTCCAATCTGCACCTTCTCCTTTGTTATCTCTTGCCCCACCCCCACCTCACTTGCTTATAATCTGTGACTTTTCTAATATTTGTCAGTTCCGAAGAAGGGTCACTGACCCGAAACGTTAACTCTGCTTCTCTTTCCACAGATGCTGCCAGACCTGCTGAGTGATTCCAGCACTTCTTGTTTTTGTTTCAGTTTAACTTCAGTGCTGGGGAAACCTAAAGAAAAAATAATTCGGGACAAAATCAATAGTCACATGGACAAATGTGAGTTAATTAAGGAAAGTCAGCATGGATTTCTTAAGGGAAAATTATGTTTAACGAACTTTGTGGAGGTAACGGAGAGGGTTGTTGAGGGCAATGCTGTTGATGGACTTTCAAAAGGTATTTGATACAGTGCCACACTACAGACTTATGAGCAAACTTATAGCTCATGGAATAAAAGGGATGGTAGCAACATGGATATGAAATTGGCTGAGTGACAGGAAACAATGAGTAATAGTTAATAGATGTTTTTCGGGCTGGAGGAAGGTTTGTAGTGGAGTTCCCCCGGGGTCAGTGTTGGGACCCTTGCTTTTCGATATATATTAATGACCTAGACTTTGGTGTACAGGGCAAAATTTCAAAGTTTGCAGATGATATGAAACTTGGAAGCATTGTGAACTGTGAGGAGGATAGTCCAGAACTCCAAAAGGACATAGACAAGTTGGTGGAATGGGCAATCAGGTGACAGATGAAGTTCAATACAGTGAAATGTGAAGTGATTCATTTTGGTTGGAAAAACCTGGAGAGACAATATAAAATAAAGAGTACAATTCTAAAGGGGGTGCAGGAGCAGAGGGAGCTGGGTGTATATGCGGATAAATCACAGAAGGTGGCAGGGCAGATTGAGAGAATGGCTAATAAAGCATACAGTATCCTGGGCTTTATTAATAGGGCCATAGAGTACAAGAGCAAGGAAGTTATGTTGAATTTGTGTAAGACACTAGTTTGATCTTAGCTGGAGTATTGTGTCCAGTTCTGGGCGCTCACTTTCGGAAAGACATGAGGCCATTGGAGAAAGTACAGAAAAGATTCGTGAGAAGGGTTCCAGGGATGAGGAACTTCAGTTATGAAGATAGATTGGAGAAGTTAGGGTTGTTTTCCTTGGAGAAGAGAAGGCTCAGAGATGATTTGATAGAGGTATTCAAAATCATGAGGGGTCTGGACAGAGTAGATAGAGAGAAACTGTTCCCACTTGTGAAAGGATTGAGAATGAGAGGGCACAGATTTAAAGTATTTGGTAAGAGAAGCAAAAGTGACATGAGGAAAATCTTTTTCACGCAGAGAGTGGTTAAGGTTTGGAATGCACTGCCTGAGAGTGTGGTGGAGGCAGGTTCAATTCAATGAAAGGAAGAATGTGCAGAATTACGGGGAGAAGGTGGGGGAATGGAACTGAGTAAATTGCTCTTTCAGAGAGCCGTTGCAGACAGGATGGGCCGAATGGCCTCCTTCTGCACTGTAACGATTCTGTGATCCTATGATGAAGAACACAGCCAAACATGAAATCAGGAAGGGCCTTTTGAGAATACTTCTTCTACTAAACCATGCAAAATGTTTATTGTCATAGATTTTTCCCAAATATTTTGCCACTTGAATAGGTGGTAACTGTAGGGACACTTGCATAGGGAACCATGGGATACTTGGTGTAACTTAGGTCCCTGTAACTTGAGAAAGTATATCTGCTAGACACATGGATTACATCAATACCTAATCAGAAGGAAATGTGCTCAGGAGGGAGACACCCAAATCCGATGAATAGCCTAAGAATCTTATGAATAGGGTAATCAAGAGGTTGACCTGGGCAGGATGAGATCAGGGAAGGCAATAGATGGGAGATGATGTAATTAAGAAGCAGTTTATCAAGTAAACCTCCTGTAAAACAGTATAAAATGAGTACTGGAACAATGTACTAGCAGAACCCCTACAATCATTTGTGATAGTAGGACTTCTCCTTGCATGCTCATAAATAAAGATCGATCATTTGTACAAGACATCCGACTCTCGAGGCATTTTTGGGTACCGGGGCAGTTCCTCACCCATATAGTAACCAAGGATAGAAATTGGCTGGGATACTTCACATAGCAAAATCTGAAGCTCTGCCCCAGAAATTCTACTTCATATAATCTGCCTCTTGCACAGAAATAGGTCTAATACCATGAACCCACCTGGTTCTGTGTGTTTTTTTATACAGAGAGCTGCTATGAGATTTGTATATTTGTTTTTTTTATGTATTGTTTCCCCTTGGTTACCATGCAGAGCTGGTTCTCTGTTGAATTCTCATTGTGGCTCGGCTTACATTTAGTTTTCAGCCCCTTTAAAGCTTGGCTGTTTGATTGAAAGAGTTTACCATGAATTTACAAATTAAAAGTTGTGTTCTTTTTATGAAATGCACTATTGGAGTTGATGATTAAAGCAGACAGCATGTCAAATTTAAGAATAGGTTAGAGAGATATTTGAAGGAAAGTTGGAGTGGGGGTTGGTGATGGGGGATAAATGTATATGGGAACAGGATGGGTATATAGCATTTGGTCTACTGCTCATGTGGAAGACAAATACCAGCATGGACCAATTGGGCCAAACAGCCTATTTCTTCATTGCAATTTGTATATAATTCTATGCAAAAGTCAGATTTGATGAATTAGAACTTCTGGCACAGGGCTTCACATGACAGGAACACATCAGGAAAACCGGGTGTAGAGTTGAGTGTCCCATTAATGGATGGGAATTGTGTGTAACATGTTGACCTTGGTGTCCAAATTTCTAAAACAACATGCGAAGTTCTACACTGGGAAAGCTCATTTGCAAAATCTAACCCAACAAGAAAAACCTCCAAGAGAATAAAACTGAAATTTCCCCCTGACCCTTGAAGGTATCCAAACTGAATTCCAGGGAAATGTTTTGCAATATAGGAAGAAGAGTTGACCATTTGGCTATTTTATTTGCATGGCAGCTGTATTTTCTTAATCCAAGTTCACTTTTTTCCATATCCCTTAATATTTGCTTCCCAAGTAAATGTAAACACCTCAATTGATTTTCCATCTATAGCCTTCAGCAAAAACATTGTCAACATTCTCACCATCCTTTACGTGGGGACATTTTTCCTGGGTTCACTTTTAATTGGTTGAACTCCAATTCTCAGATTATATACCATTGTTCTGGAGGGGAGAATCATTTCTCATTCATCCAGTCACATCCTTTCATTATTTTAAATATATTAGTCAGATTGCCCCTTATCCTCCACATCTCGAGAGAATATAACATAAATGTATCCAGTTTCCCATTATAGCTTAACTCTTTTATCCTTGGCTCTGTGTTAAAACTCTTGCCTTCTGGATCAGAAGGTTATGGTTTCAAACGCCACTTCAGGACTTGATCGTTGTTATGACCTCAGTGAGACCGTTAACTTTAAAACATGAAATATAGTCATTTAGTAGTACAGAACTTGAGTCTCGCTGAAAATAGAGACATTTTGTTGAAACTTTTCGTCTTGCACTCATTAGGACATCTCGCAAGAATACCAATGTAAGGGAAGCAACAAATTTATATTATATGAGAAGAGAATACTGATTGGTAGAGGTGTTGCCATGGAGAATGCACCAATTTATGATAACTGACAGTTAACTGCCAAGCTTTCTTTGAAATTTAAACTAGGCAGCTTGACTCTGATTGATCAAGGCATTGCCCTGAGTAATGAACTAGGGAATGGCTGGTTTTGTTTAGCTGAAACAGGCGCAATGTGTGTACATGTTCTTCCTGTCTGCAAAGAACAGTGCCCTGTGTATTAATATATGTAGCTTCCAGTATGCGCAAATGTGCCACACTTGGTGATGTATCCCAGAAATTTGAGCAACAGGTGAAGCTAACTGTCTCACGCTGCTACTATGCAGTAGCAACACATGTGGTGTTCGCCATTAACAAGATGCTGCTGTCAAGCGAAAAAGACGTTCTGCCTATCACACAAATGAGGAATGTGGTATTTGAATTTCAATGCCAGGTGTGATGCTAGGTATATAGGCCGTACGTCCCAAAAACTGGCGGATCGTATCAAACAGCTTGTCCTTTCTGCTGTTTGTAATGGGAAAGGTACAGACTGCACACATCCAGCCCGAGCTTGCAAAACTCAAAACACAGTGTCCAATATTAGATGTGATTTTGCGATTGGACAACATTTGCTAAATAATCCTCTGTGTGCTAAGAATTATGCTGACAACCAATTTAAGATTGTCAGCCGAACTTGCAGTACGGCGCATTACAGAATCCTCATTGAAGCAATATCCTTGCAGCTAAAAGTCCCAAACTCCTTGCAGTTGCTATGGGCTGGATCTCCCGGTCCTTCTCAAAGACAATGTCCTTGTCACTCCCTTCTTCCGAGCACTTCCAACCTTGACATCTGTGAATAAGGTGATCTCTAGTGATCCTGTTGATCTTTTTATCTCCGCAAACCTCAACTTTCAAATTGGGTTCAAGTCTTCACAGCCTTTCGCTTTGTTAGTGTTCAGAGAGCAGGTGTTCCCTCTATCTCTCTCTGTCTGTCCTGAGGCTGCCACCACTGTCTTTGTCTTCTGGTCTTCTTTACAACCTCCAGACTTCTCCAAATCTGTGCAATTTATCCAAAAACAAAAGCCAATTGTCATTTGCTTTTTCAATATGCAGAGCCCACAAGTCTGGCTCCAGCAGAACCACCCAGGTTTTCCTTTCTTCCAGGTGTTAACAATGGCAACACATTTACATTTTCAGAGCCACTGGCTCCTTGTTTTATGATCTGAAAGTCTAGGAAGGTGAAACCCATTGTTCTTCAGCTGTTACAACTTTGCCTTCTGTTTTCCAAAGAAGTTTTTGCTCTGGGTTCTTGGTTGTCCTGGTAACCAAGATCCCTGTCTTGTCCTTAAGCAGAGTTGATGTGAGGTCACATGACTTCTCTGACTCCATCTTTACACTACACTAAAAGTCACAGCTTTAAAACATATTCATAAGTCCACCGTTCATAACAATCATATAAGTAAGACTGACACTTCAGTGCAGTACTGAAGGAGTGCTACGTAGTTGGAGTGCTGTCATTTGGATGTGGTGTTAAATTGAGACCCACCCCACAAAAAAAATTGTCCTTTTAGCTAGATATAAAAGATTCTATAGTACCATATGAATAAGAGCAGGCAAGTTCTCCTGGTATCCCAGCCAATATTTATCCTTCAAGCAACATTACCTGCTATGACTGTGCTGTGCATAAATTAGCTACCACATTTCCCTACATTAAAACGGTGACTACACTTCAGAAGTGTTATATAAATGCAAATTCTTTCTTTCATGTCTGTCCAATCAGTATTCTCCCATTGCCTGCTTATTCAAATAATAATTAACTGGGCATCTGTGCTACCTGGAGTGTTTGATTAGGTGTAACCTCTGTAGTAAACAGCTTATGGATATTTTCTTAAAGAATAAATCTGTAACAATAATACGCAGTTTTAGTCTGTCCGGACTGTTTTGATTGTTCAGTTTAAGGGGTGTGTCTGTTGGTGGGGTTATTTGGTGGGCCGTGCCTGAATATTACAATAAAGTTTTAAAATATCTAATTAACAAACTGTCTTCTCACAGACGGTTGCCCACCTCCTTCTGGAATGTGTCTTTGCAAAGCAGGTGTGGAAAGAGATGCTGTGGTTTTTGTCGAGGTTCATCCCAAGCAGCTCTGTAACACAGGAGTCTGTGCTCTACGGGCTGTTCACAGGGACGCACACCAAGATAAACATCAACTGCTGCTGGAGGGCTATCAATTCGGTGAAAGATGCTTTTTGGTCTGCCCGAAACTTGCTGGTCTTCCAGCGCAAAAGGTTGTCCACGACCGAGTGTTGCAAATTGGCACATTCCAAGGCCCAGGACTATGTGCTGAGGGACGCGCTAAAGCTTGGGGCAGCCGTGGCAAAGGCTCAATGGGGAAAGACCACTGTGTAAGGTCCCCTCCACCAAGGTGAACTGAGGGGCTGGATCCATGGAAAACCTCTTGGGCCGTATCTAGCAAATATGGAAAAAAAACAAGAAATGCTGGAACCACTCAGCAGGTCTGGCAGCATCTGTGGAAAGAGAAGCAGAGTTAACGTTTCGGGTCAGTGACCCTTCTTCGGAACTGACAAATATTAAAAATGTCACAGGTTATAAGCAAGTGAGGTGGGGCAAGAGATAACAAAGGAGAAGGTGCAGATTGGACAAGGCCACATAGCTGACCAAAAGGTCATGGAGCAAAGGCAAACAATATGTTAATGGTGTGTTGAAAGACAAAGCATTAGTACAGAATAGGTGTTAACGGACTGAATATTGAACAGTGCGGCACAGTGGCGCAGTGGTTAGCACCGCAGCCTCACAGCTCCAGCGACCTGGGTTCAATTCTGGGTCCTGCCTGTGTGGAGTTTGCAAGTTCTCCCTGTGTCTGCGTGGGTTTCCTCCGGGTGCTCCAGTTTCCTCCCACATGCCAAAGACTTGCAGGTTGATTGGTAAATTGGCCTTTATAAATTGCCCCTAGTATAGGTAGATGGTAGGGAAATATAGGGATAGGTGGGGATGTGGTAGGAATATGGAATTAGTGTAGGATTAGTACAAATGGGTGGTTGATGGTCAGCACAGTGTGTGGTGGGCCGAAGGGCCTGTTTCAGTGCTGCATCTCTAAATAAATAAAATAAAATAAACATGAAAAAAACAGTGGGTAAGCAAACTGAACAAACTGAGATGAAATGAAATAAATGCAAAAAAAAGGGTTGCAAATGGGTTTGCTGCAAAAAGTACATGGCAGGTAAAATGAAATGGAAGGGTTATGAGGCAACTCATTCCTGTATTGAAGGAAACTGATCTCTTTTGCACTCTTTGTATTGTTGACTGGGTATTGTTTTGAACTGTTTTGTAATGTATTTTTTTTTACAGATTTTTATGAATAAAGCTTATTTTGGAAAAAAAAAGTCTTCTCACAGAAGTGGAACAACAGAGTTTTGCAGAGCAACAGTTTTGCAGAACAACTGCACCGAACACAAAGCACTCTGCAAGGGGTGGGGGGAAGGGGGCGACATGGGAGAGGGGTGAGGGGGGGTGACATGGGTTGGGGGAAGACATTGGGGGCGAATGCATGGGAGGGATGGAATGGGGGATGGGGATGGCACAGGAAGAAGGAGTGGGTTGGGGGATGTGGGATGCCTCCCATTGCACTTGGTTCCCTTGTGGATCAATAATCTGTAACGCAGTCTTGATATATTCAATGACCCAGTCTGGACTGCTCTCAAGAAGAGATTTCCAAAGATTTACCAACTCTGAGAGATGAAATTCCTTCTAATTTCTGTCTTCAATGGGAGACCCCTTATTTTGAAACTGTGCCCCCTAGTTCTAGATACCCCCATGAGGGGAAACAGTAAAGCTGCCAATTGTATTCAGCAAACGTTAAGTTGGTTTGGGATATACCAGATACAAAATTGCTTTAGTGGCCAATTGGTAATAATGAATTACACTGCTTTTCAATCACTACCCGAGCATGACGATCAACTTGAACAGTACAATAATAACAAGGGTATCACACTGCAGATTGGTTTTTGATGGTTTGGGATGAAACAAATCATAGAATTGTTACAGCACAGAAGGATGCCATTCGACCCGTCCTTCTTAGTATGTCAGTGAAAATAAATATTAAGGCTTTTATGCAGAAAGTCATGTTTCTCAGACTGATAAAGTACGTTGAGAGATAGTTGAGTACAATAATACAAGCTTGTGTGCTTGATCATTTGACCTTAACACAATGTATATAAAAGCCATTAGTTTCCTTGTTATTCCTTAGAGTTAATATAAGAGATGCCATCTGTTCCATCTGTAGTCATGATAAATTAGTTGTGTCTTACCCAAGAATACCCAAAGAACACTTTACAACTAAAAATAGTTCCAAATCAGGCAGGAGAAGAATCATATGGAGATAAGAATGTGCTTCAGGGAAGAATTTATCAACTGATTTCACAAGTTCATTTCCAAGATGCCTTTGTAGTTTGTTTGGCAAAGGTACAGTGCCTTTTTTGTTTTTAGACAGTTAGGTAGAGTGTTAATATAGAAGGGTAAATATTGTGAGGTTCTGCTCAATGGAGGGAAGAATTGGGCACAGAGTTAAGCGTATTCAGTTTGCACTGCTTTCAATTTCTTGGAAATTAAGCTTTGCAAAATTTTCCATATAATTGTGGTTGTAATCTGGAAATGACAATGAGTGACATTATTATTTTAAAAAACTTAATGAACTCTTAACAAATTTATTGTAAATGGTGTTATAAATTTCAGATCTGCATTGGATATTCTCTCAAGTTCAACATCTCCTGTCACTCCCTTAAGCAGACCTCATGTCCCCCATAGCCAGAGTGCACTTGTATTATCCATAATCTAGTTGAAGGATAGAATGCTTCAAACAATAATAATAAGACCCCTCATAGTGTAGACTGGGTACTCTAATCTCGCGTTTTTTTTTATTCGTTTGTTTGTGTGATGTGCCTGTCACTGGCTAGGCCAGCATTTATTGCCCATCCTTAATTGTTCTTGAGAAGGTGGTGAGCTGCCTTCTTGAACTGCTGCAGTGCTTGGTGTATAGGTACACCCACAGTGCTGTTAGGAAGGGAATTCCAGGATTTTGACCCAGTGACAGTGAAGGAATGGCGATATAGTTCCAAGTAGGATGGTGTGTGGTTTGGAGGGGCACTTGCAGGGGCGGTGTTCTTATGCATCTGCTGCTCTTGTCCTTCTAGGTAGTAGAGGTTGCAGGTTTGGAAGGTGCTGTCCAAAGAGCCTTGGTGAGTTGCTGCAGTGCATCTTGTAGATGGTACACACTGCTGCCACTGTGCATCGGTAATGAATGGATGAGGTGCCAATCAAGCAGGCTGCTTTGTCCTGGATGGTGTTGAGCTTCTTGAGTGTTGTTGGAGCTGCACCATCCAAGCAAGTGGAGAGTATTCCATCACACTCCTGACTTGTGCCTTGTAGATGATGGACAGGCATTGGGGAGACAGGAGGTGAGTTACTTGCCGGAGAATTCCCAGCATCTGACCTGATGTGATGCCACATACATTTCTGTGATTTTGCAGAGGGTGGACTGATAATGACTTGAATGAAAGCAGGCCAATTGCAAACCATTAAACTGGTTTATTTTAGATGCAATAGATGAATGAACGGAATACCATTTTCAGTATGAGTTTTACCTATTTCCTATTGCTGCTCATAACAACAAAAATAATGTTTATGACCTTTGCATTATATACAATAGGCCCATGTTTACTGTTTAATTCATTCAATTGTGTGGGAATAACAAAGATTTATTACCAAACTGCTACCTGATAAATAAAACCTATACAAGATACATTTGAGTGGATTTTCATCTCGCTACAGTCGCTTTCTTTAAGCTTGAAGAGAGTGTTAACAGTTCAAAAATTGGCAACTTAAGAACGGATCTGTGCCTGTTGAAATGTTTTTGTACATTTTAATTTAAGTGGCTGTTGTGTGTGTGCACACCTTTAAGAGGTGTGGCTACAACATCATGTTAGTCATGTAAGAGCTATGATGTAACACACCAGATGATTCTGAGTATTAGTCTTAAAGATACACCTGTACAGTCAACATCTCCACATGTAGCTGCTCTCTCAGTAATCAATAAAAAACCCACAATATTGTGTTACTGATCCCATCTTGAGTGATCAGTCTTTGTGTACAGTCTATATAAACAGAGGTTCAAGAAACATGCAACAGTGGTCAAGGCACCTGCCCCAAAACCAGCAGAAGCCTAATTAATACGTTAAAATATGTCCCACATTACAAGTGTTCAAACACAAATGTCATTTGCATGCCAATCAGCGCTGCCATTACTGATTCCTCAATCTGTTCACAAACCGTGAGCAGTATAGATTGAGAGATGCCATTTTGCAGCACCACTTAAAGGAATCCTTAATGTTATCCTTACATTTTCCTGCCATTTCAATCTGTTCCTTTGTTAACCCGCACCCCCCCCCCCTCCTACCCCATACCTCCCACTGATCTTTTCGACCCTCCCCTTTAAGGTGCTGCTGCTGCCCACTTCAGTCTCTGCACCACTGGATTCCCCATCCTTCTAAATGATAAGCTACCTGTAAGCAGCCTGATTAGCGCTGGCAGTTTGCCTCTTTTATTTCAATGAGGTCCAATCACCTCGGGTGGGTGCAGCAGTGTTCTTTCAAATATATGGCAGAAATGAAAATTGGACTGTGCATTTTTCCTGAATGCTCAGATCTGGATCTGGCTTGTGAATGTGATCAGATAGCCCCTGGGCTGTTGCCTTTCTTTATCTGTTCTATTATTCTATCCAGTCTTACTCCTTTTGGTCTAATGAGCACTCTGGCTCCTCTGTAAAAACTTGCATGGGCCTTCCCCTCTTATAGACTTCTCTGATCATTTTGCCTTTATTTCCTCCTTGTTAGCTTTTGGCTGGCTGGTTGGGTCTATCTTGACAAGCAAAACATTCCTTTAATTTACTTCAGTGTCAAAATCCTCCTTCAATACTGAAAGGGTTAATTTCCTTTTTGGATCATTGTATTCTTTGCATAAGTAATTGGTTCAAATAGTTTTGCTGAATCACCTTATAACGAGTATGGCTAGCTAAAATGTATTTTATAAATTAAAATAGGTTCTGTAAGAAATGCATAACCCAAATTCATGGAGTAAGTTATAAGCACAGCCATTGAATACTGAAGTCAGCAAATTCCCAATACAAAAACAGAAAGTGCTGGAAATACTCAGCAGGTCAGGCTGCGGAGAGGGAAACAGATTAACATTTCAGGTCGATGATCTTTCATCATACATGATAGGTTGCTTATCTCCTGTAAACATGACTGCTAATTTTCCCTTTATTGATTTTGTTTTTGATATTTTGCTATTGCAGTTTCACTTCCTTTTACCTTAGCCACTTTTTATTGGTTAATGACAGCAGTTTACTGAAAGAACAAGTGATAATTCTCAATATACTGTACTGAGATTCTGTAATATGTAAATATGTTTAAACTACATTAATGCTGTGCTAAATGGACAATTATCTGCTTAAGTGTGCATATTTTGTGATTTTAATGGGACATTTATAATTTCGGTGAGTGTTACGACCAGGTGAGAAATGTGTCTAGGGGTCTGTTACTATCTTCACCTAGTCTTATTGTAACAAGGTTTAATTTTAAACACACTGTGTTTTGAGCTCCCCTTTTTGTGAATCCTTGTTCACAGTTTCCAATTATAAGACAAAGAAACCAATTCACACATGCTTTTTCAGGTATAAAGAAGAAAGATGGAATTTTATTAAAACTTAAAACATAACTCTAATACGGGTCACACCTATGGATGGATATACGATGTGCCCACGCTCGCATGTACACATGATATCACATGCAGATAGGGACAGAAAAGAAGAGGAAAATATGGTAGAGAGGGGTTTGAGGCAATATCTTGTTGCGGTGCTTTGAGCTAACTGTAGTCATTTTGTAAGTGGTCTTGCTTTACGTTGGGGCCCAGTTGTCTCTTAAAACCTTGTTCACATAGGAAACCTTTCTCTTTTTTCACAAGATTCAGTTCAGTGGGAAGGAGATGGAAGCAGGCAGACAGGAGAGGCTGTAATTCTTGCTTCAGTTCCAGGAGAGATCTTTACTCCATGAGCACACGGCTTTGTCTGAGTTCAAATCCTTTGTTGGAAGTTCAAATTCTCTGAAACAGCCCATCAGTCATGTGACTAAAACTGGTCTGACCACTTCTTCTGTGTATTGGGGAAGCAATGACTGGGTTCCCATTGTTCCAACACTGCTAGTACTATACAAATGTTCCTCCAGTCAGGGCCTTGTAATTTTAAGTTTTAATGTTCATGTGGCGAAATAATGTGTGCCTCAGTCTTGGCGGGTGGGGGAGTTTGCCTGACAGTGAGGTAAAAGGAAAATGAAATATAGAAAGAATTTGCATTTGTAAGTTTTATGTCTGCATTAGATATGACTATCAGCTGTGGCTCAGTTGGTAGCACTCTCACCTCTAAGTCAGAAGGTTTTGGGTTCAACTCCCACTCCAGGACTTGAGCACAAAAATCTAGGCTGACATTCCAATGTAGTACTGAGGGAGTGCTGCACTGTTGGATGAGACATTAGACAAAGGCCCCGTTTGCACTCTCAGGTGGACATAGAAGATCCATGGTGCTATTTTGAAGAAGAGCAGGGGAGTTATCCCTGGTGTCCTGACAAATATTTATCCCTCAATCAACATCATAGAAAACAGATTATTTGGTCATTTTCACCTTGCTTTTTGTGGGAGCTTGCTGTACACAAATTGGCTGCTGTATTTCCTACATCACAACAGTGACTACACTTCAAAAGTACTTCATTGGCTAGAAATCTCTTTGGGATGTCCTGTGGTCATGAAAGGCACTATATAAATGCAAGTCTTTCTTTCTTTAAGAACAGCACTGCTGGTCATTCTTATAACCACCACCACCTTCTCAAGGGCAATTCGGGATGGGCAATAAATGCTGGCCTGGCCAGCGACACCCACATCACATGAAAGAATTTTTAAAAATCCTATTCAAGTGTCCTGCATTCAGAAATGTGTCCCTACTGCTCAAAATCTAAATATACAAAAGTGTAACCCAATGGTGTAGCAATAGGACCCCATTGTGATCTAAACTAGATATTGCACCTTTCACTTGTGTCCTTATGAAGACAGAGTTCAACTTCTTAGTGAGGCAAGGCCAGTTACAAATCATTAAGCTGATTTATTTTACTGACATCCAGTGAACATTCAAAGCAACTAATGTCATCAAATCTCAGCTTGATTCAACTAATTACAGTTCCTCGCTCAAGAACAAGAAAATAATACAAGTCTGTGGCACCGTCCCTACCTGCAGCTTCACTTAACTGTGACTGAGACCGTGGAAGTAAAGAGGCCACAGAAGATGTCAAGGCCAAGGAGGTTGCAGTGAATATGGATTGGAGAGTTTATTTGGATGGAAAGGCTTAGGGAGAACAGAAAAAAAATTCAGAGGAGAGAAAGGAAAGGAAGCTAATGCAGCTTTAAATCATTGAGAATAAGGACTGGCTCAGTGCAGGCCAGTAGTTAATGGTCAATAGTTTATGCTTCCCATGACTGTCCACTGGAACTCTTTGTGATGCATTAAGATCTGTGAAGCTACTAACTGTGTCAGAAGTAATGATGTAACATTCAGTTCTACTGTAAATACGATGACATGAAACATGCTTAAGTTGCAGGCACACTGTGCAACGTGCTCCCAATGAACCAATTAGATTTATTCCTGTACTGTGCAATACAGAACAATTTCAATCTTCCGCCCCTTCTTGCTGAAGAAGTGTATGCTGGCCGATATCACCTGACCTCACAATATTATCATTACCAGAATGATTGGTGTGTCTAAAGATGTTGCCTTCAGCTATTTTGAACAATTTGAAAAATATGAATTATATGCCATATGGCTTGCAAGTTGAGTGCAGATCAAGTATAGAAAATTTGTAGAATGTGAACCACTTATATTGTAACAGGCATAACTCACTCACACAGCATCTGCGATTGTGAATTGTGCAGCTGCCCCTACTTGATAAATGCCAGCTCCTAATGTGTAGCCTCATTTAATGCAGTCAAGGGTTTCCAGCTGATGTCAAAAACTGCAAATCTGAACCCAAGAATAGATTATAGCCTGGAACTTAGTTCGTGTGAATGTTCTACAATCTAATTTATTCAAGGTTTACGAATTCTTTTTGAGACAGGTTTCTGGTGTTGGTGGCTGATGGAATCTGTCGAGTTTTTGATGTATGATGATGCTTGAGAAAAGGTATTAATTACTTACAACATCATTGAAAGGATATTAATGATTATAGCTGATCATTAGCAGAATTTATCAAAGTCAGTTTTTAATATATTCACAATAATAGGTCACTTTACGCAGACTCAACAATTTTGATGTTACAGTTACAGTAGGTAAACTGTTAAAGATACAGAGGTATTAAACAGACCTGGTCTGTTGAGCAACAAATTATTTGCAATGATGAAATGCAGCAATTGATCTTTTTAGAGTCCACTGTGTTAACATTACAGTTAAATAAAAATTACTCTTACTGTTATACATCATAGAACAAACTTTTGTATTTATTTACAGAGTTACACTTTACAAGCATATGCCTCCTAAGCCACCAATCACAGTTTCAGTCTGTGTCTACTTATAGGGGCTCAAGTGAATCCCCAGTTAATGGCCCACCACCTGTATACAATTAACACAACTAATATACAATTAACATCCAGCTGTCCTCTGAACTGCCTGAAAAAGAAACAGCAACTGCCACACCTGAAATGCTTGTTGGTCTAAATACCAATCACTGATCACAGATCTGGATGAAGCGTCAGCCTCCATCTCGATTGAAGGACTATTTTCTTTTATCGTGGTTGCTTGTGATTGTGTGCTAGAAATAGAAAAGCCTCATTTTTTGGCTAAGGGGGTCGCACTTCAGATCAAGGTGGGCAACATGCGAACTTTGTATGTTCACCTCATCTAAACAATTGTGGCACTGACCTGAGCAGCCCTGATGATGCTTTCTGGTTTTGAACACTGCTTGCAGCCTCTGCGCACAGCAGGAGGGCCCAGCAGCATTGTTTGCAGACCAAGTGGTACAGCCAGCCTGCTATTCCTAAAGGCAGGTTGAATTGTAAAAAGGAGTTGCACAAAAATATTCCTGCAGTTTAATTATTACAAAGTGAAGACAAGGGCAGGCAAGGGATCGATAGAGATGGATGCGGTGCTGGAGGCGTTAGTGGTGCAGGTGGGAAGGAGGAGAGACTCCATGGGTCTGTGGGAGGCCAGAAGACCCTTGAGGACCAACCTCAGAAGGGAATGTGAGCAGGTGGCCAGGGAGGTCAATTCGAGGACCTGGCAGCAGTGCCACATTGGGGGCTTCCCGGCAGCGAGTGTGCAAAATGGCACTGGTCCCGCTTGTAACGTCAGCGGCCACACCCCTGAGTAATCGGCCATTTTGCATAATGGCGGCGGCTGTCCCTCCTCAATCACGTGGCGGGGGCAGTAATGGAGACACTGTTCATGGCATCACCTGATGTTGGAGCAGTTGCTGGCGCCATCTTTAAAAGCATGTCAGCCTTGCATTTACTTTCTCTGTGCACACAAGGCCCTTGCAGAGCTTCCCCCCATCCCCACCCCAACCCATTCACACACAAGCCCCTTGCAGAGCTCCCCCCACTCACACACAAGCCCTTTGCAGAGTTCCCCCCATTCACATGCAGGCCCCTTGGACACTCAGCATAGCGGCAATGGCCACTGTAAGCCCCCTTCCCCATTGCTACTCTGGTTAGGTTACCTTCCCTTTCGTGGCACCAAGGACTCTTGCCTCAGTGGAGCCAGCTTTTCAAAGTCGCAAAACTGAAGACACATGAGTACTGCACACCAACCAGAAAACTGAGAAATCTTCATTGGATCGCAGTGAATTAGATTCAAATTTATTTAAAGCAGTATTTACAACATTTAAATGATGAAGCCATCACATTCGGGCGTCAGTACCTCCACAGTACTTCCCAACAAAATCAGCAAACTGTGGACCGGCACTGGGTTTCGTGGCGGACGACTCCGTGGAGATTCTTCGCCCCCATTCACCCCCCCTCCCCCGCACGCCACCAAACCCGCCTCCGACAAGAGAACAAAACTCAGTCCGAGGTCTAATGACCTCATGTGGGTGGTCAAGGTCAGTGAATACAACTTCACATGGCATCTCCTACTCAGCACCAGCCTTTCATGCTGCCTAACGCACCACTCCCATCGCTCACCCAGCAGCACTCCCTGGCACTCAGGGCTCACACCTAACAACCCAATACTCCATCTCATGCCCACACACCTACCAATGCTTCTAGCCTCATACCCACCTTTCGCTGCCTCCACATATACAGCTATCCAGCTATGGCAGGTACATCACCCAAACACTGTGCTACACAAACACTGACATTCTGCCCTCTCTTTTGCAGGACTCCATGGCACACAATAGAAGGGAGCAGAGCAGAATTGGTGGGGGGCAAGGACGTCTGCATTTCTGGAGCCATACATAGGCGATGGCTCTCTATATCATGGGACTGGCTGCAAAGGAACCCATGGCATCTGATGTCACTAACATTGAGGATGATGGTATATTTCTGCTTTATTCTCCTTTGCAACTCCCAGCACACCCACATCCTGCGATATGGTATGATGATCAAGCTGCTGATGGTGTAACCATGGACCTCTTGCTTCCCATCCCAACCCACCCCAACTCCCTCACAACAACCTTCCCCTTCTGAATTCCTGCTTTTAGACACTCGAGAACTGCCATCTGCCTGCTACAGGAGGAGGAGAGAGAGCAAGCAGCACAGCACTAATCAAGAAGCCCTGTCACTTGATCTGACACTCACAACCATCAGCGGTTATAGAGTTGGGGTCAGCAAATGGTGAGTCACTGGGCACAAACGTCCCGCAACCAGGCCAGGAGGAAAGGATAGTTCATTTGCCAGCTCACAGGACGGCGAGGAAGCAGATGAGTAACTGCTGCAGAGGACTCAGATAAGGACCTTGATGGGCAGGAGAGCACTGAATGGGCATGCACACCGAAATGCTGAGTGCATTGGCTGGCCTGCCAAATCGCCTCCTTACGTGTCAAGGGGCATGGAGGAGTCTGACTTGGCAGAGGAGATGGCGCACCATCTCAGCCATCTCCCCACTGCTGTTCCCCTACTGTTGCAGCATTTGTGTGCACAGGTCACCTACTCCTCTGCCCCCCCCCCCCACATCCCCTCACCCATGAAGATGCAGTAACCCTCTTTGGCAAATGCAGGAACTTAACAAAACACCTCCAAAAATACTCCAGAGTACTTCCAGGCACTTTGCAATAGAAAACGTTAACAAAAATTAACTTACTTACAATCAGGGTGCCTGGCCCTTTAAATAATGCTGCTGCAGGACCCACTTTGCAGTTTCATGCTTGTCTTTTCTTGAGTAAATTATGCAAATACTGCCTGGATATTCGTTGCCCAAATTTGAGATCTGGCATCACATCAGTCAATTGGGCTGTGTGATGTCAGGACAGTGCCGAATCAGACACTTCCAGCACACAGGGGACGTGCCTGTGTGTTCCTTTATCCTGGCAGAATGCCACACAATGATGCAGGGGACATCACAAAAGTGGCTTAAGGGAGTTCCTCCTTGTGCTTTGTTGAACTCTAAAATAGTTAGCATGTCCCTCCTTTTTTGAGGGGGAAGATTTCACTTAAGTTGCATGTTGGATGTAAGCAGGTGGTAGCTGGGTCATGCAATTCATCATGTGACTCATTAGATGATGAGTCAGGTGATTCTTTTATTCTTGTGTTTTGAATCAGTAAATAGCAATACATGGTAGCTCCTGAAAACTGCTGTGAATTATACTTTTTTTATACAATATGAAGAGTTTAATTTTTATATAATTAAATTAAACTCTTCATATTGTATTCTTTCCCCAAAAAAATCAAGGCTATGCCTACTATCTTAAAGAGGTATTGACATTAAAATTAAATAAAATCACTTACTTGGGCCTACTGGGATCCCTGCTGTTGGAAACTGCAGTTCCTACCCAGGCCTGATGGAAGTGGTCGTCGACAGTGCTACCAAGCAGTACTTGATCAGCAATAACCTGCTCACTGACAGTTTGGGTTCTGCCAGGGCCACTTAGTTCCTGACCTCATTACAGCCTTGGTCCAAACATGGACAAAAGAGCTGAACTCAAGAGGTGAGGTGACAGTGAGAGTGACTGCCCTTGACATCAAGGCAGCATTTGACCGAGTATGGCATCAAGGAGTTCTAGCAACACTGGAATCAATGGAATCGATGAAAACTGTCCACTGGTTGGAGTCATACCTAGCGCAAAGGAAGATGGTTGTGGTTGTTGGAGGTCAATCATCTCACTCCCAGGATTTTACTGCAGGAATTCCTCAGGGTAGTGTCCATGGCCCAACCATCTTCAGCTGCTTCATCAATGACCTTCCCTCCATCATAAAGTCAGAAGTGGGGATGTTTGCTGATGATTGCATAATGTTCAGCGACATTCACAACTCCTCAGATACTGAAGCAGCCTGTGTCCATATGCAGCAAGACCTGGACAACATCCAGGCTTGGGCTGATAAGTGACGAGTAACATTCATGCTACACAAGTGCCAGGCAATGACCATCTCCAACAAGAGAGAATCTAACCATATCCCCTTGACATTTGATGGCATTATGATCGCTGAATCTCCCACTATCAACATCCTGGGGGCGACCGTTGACCAGAAACTGAACTGGAGTAGCCATATAAACATCGTGGCTACAAGAGCAGGTCAGAGGCTGGGAATTCTGCAGCGAGTAACTCACCTCCTGACTCCCAGTGCCTGTCCACCATCTACAAGGCACAAGTCAAGAGTGTGATGGAATGCTCTCCACTTGCTTGGATGGGTACAACTCCAACAACACTCAAGAAGCTCGACACCATCCAGGACAAAGCAGCCTGCTTGATTGGCACCCCATCCACCACCTTCAGCATTCACCCTTTCCATCATTGATGCACAGTGGCAGCAGTGTGTACCATCTACAAGATGCGCCGCACCAACTCACCAAGGCTCCTTTGACAGCACCTTCCAAACCCGCAAACTCTACCATCTAGAAGGGCAAGGGCAGCAGATGCATAAGAACACCACCACCTGCAAGTCTCCCTCCAAGCTACACACCATCCTAACTTGGAACTATATTGCCATTCCTTCACAGTCATTGGGTCAAAATCCTGGAACTCCCTTCCTAACAGCACTGTTGGTGTACCTACCCCAAATGGACTGCAGCAGTTCAAAGAAGGCAGCCCACCTTCTCAAGGGCAATTAGGGAAGGGCAATAAACGCTGGCATAACCAGCAACGCCCACATCCCCCCAAATAAATAAATAAATAAAATGCTGTGTGCCTTCTGATGACATCACCTGGAGTGGCACTGCCATTTAAATTCCGCTGTTTATCCACTGAGGCAGGCTGCCATCCTGTCCCTGGATTCCGGTAATTAAAAATGGCATTGGTGAGAACGTGTCGGGAACACGGCACAGACCCCTCCTCTGCCATCTTTATTTCTGATCCACCAATCAGACCAATGGGTTTGGATAAGCTTTGGCCTATCACTTTCCATTGCTATGAACAGTATATTAATTTGGACATCTTAATTCTCATAGTTCAGTTAGGATTGGGAATTTTAATAGAGGAATGAACTACAATGAGAATTTTTGAACAATATTCATTTTTTTTGGATTTCTTACAACATCCCAATATTGGTCCATTACTGGGGTGGGGTGCATAATCCTGATTGTTTGTAAAAAAACTTGTTTTAAATGGAAAAGCTCTAACCCTAGCTGCACATAGCATGGCCCATCCTTATACTCATGTAATGGGGTAACCACATAGGGTGCATTCACAATAAAACTGCGAGGCCAAAGCAAATTGTTTTCACTTCATACTGACGCTGCAGTTAAAGCACCAATGTAGCCGGAATCTGGAGTCAGGATGCAAGCTGAGTGGAATGAGACTCCCTACTAATGCCTAGGCAGAATTGGCTTTTATTGAATCAAGATTGGAAGATGTTAAGGTTAACAACCTGTGTGTGACTGATTTGCTGAGATTTCATAGACTGTACCAGTTACAACATGACTGCTTGAGAAAGAGTTTATTGCCAAAGAAAATCACTAATGAATTGAAGGATGGAAAATCTGGCACTGGATTTTATCCTTTGCAGTGACTTGAAAATGTAGTTAAGGTGGCGACTGGACACAGGCTGGACAATTGGAATAAACAATTATTTGGCCGATGTAGAAGGAGTCTCTCACTTCCCTTTCTTATCTGACGTCAACAACTACATGTGAGGAAATAGGTAGATTGTGACCAGAGAAAATAAAAGTTTTATCAGCCTATTAGTCATCAAGTGATAGAAAACCTGAAGATCATCTCAGTGTAAGATTCCCAGATTTACATTCAGTTTAATGTATTGGTGTATTAAGTCTACAAAAGGCCACCAGCTCTGATGCCTGTCTCAACGGTGGAACTCTGGTTATCAGCCACACAGCTAGGTTTGGTCCAGGAAATGAACGAAGGGCTGAAAATCAGCTTTGATTGCCCTGCTCTCATGATTCTTAAAAGTCTATATTTGGTGACAGCTCTGTAGCCAAAAGCTGTTTGATCTCAGTATGTGAGACATGTTTTTCCAAAGGCCATTAATTTATTATTCATGGAGGTAACTGCTTAGGTGGAAGCAAACTAAAAATGGCATGCAATTATTGCCACGAAATTAGTTGAGACCCGAAAATGGGCACGGGGATCATGATGTGCGATTAACCCATGCGCATTGCTTCCGATGCAGGCAGCACACAACTCCATTGAAATGATCGCAGCATGCAGCCAGCATTAGGCACACTGTTGAGTGACTGCACAGCTGAGCAGGAGGCAAAATCATGAAAGTCTAGCATGAGTTCAAGTCAGCATGCATCTCTTAAAGCGGTGTGTTTTGGATGGAGCAGGTGCCGGAAATCGTTGTAAAATTGAGTTTGACCTGGGAAAGACATAGCAATGGTGCAGCATGGCAGACAGCGAGCTCCAGGATTATTTGACACTGCATTGGAGACCTTGATTGAGGAGGTACAGAGGAGGAGAGAGGTCATCTATCTTCAGAGGGCCAGGAGACCCTCCAGACAACCTCTCGTTGGGACTAGATAGCTGTGGCAGTCAATGCCAGGAGTCTACCCCAAGGACCTGGATGCAGTACCGCAAGAGGTTCAATGAGTGACCTCGATCAGGGATGCATCTTCAAATGCCATATCCCACCAACTGTACCACTAGCCTGACACACTGCTCAATGCACCACACCCCATCATTCACCTACCAACAATCTCTATCAATCACAACTGATACCTAGCATTCATAGCTTCACCTCACCCTCACATTTAGCACTGCTGAAAACCTCACATCCACATCTTACAGCTTCTAACCACTGCCAACTATTCACCATGACAAGAACATCACCCAATCACCTTGTACCACACTCACTGACACACTTCCCTCTCTCCTGCAGGACAAGGTGCATGAGTCAGGGATGAAGGGTCATAATTTTTAAATTGTTATAGCGAGTAAGGAGAGGTTAGGATTCGATTCATTGGATTTTTGGAATTGGAATTCTTTGCTGCGAGAGTAGTTGAGGCAGAGAACATTTGACTCTTTAAGGGTTGATTGGAATAATATGTGAACAGTAGGAAGGTATAGGGCTTTGGGCAGTGGGTCAAGTGGGATCTGTGACAAGAGAAATGGTTGGTGTTCATCAGGTCTGAAGAGGGTCACCTATGTGAAATGTTAACTCTGTTTCTCTCTCCACTGATGCTGTCAGACCTACCGAGTATTTCCAGCGTTTTCTGTTTATATTTCAGATTTCCTGCATCTGCAGTATTTTGCCTTTATAGCATTGCAGTGAGATTAGTTTTAGATTGCTTGTGCTAAGAGCCAACATGTACACGATGGTCTGAATGGCCTCCTTCCTTCTGTGTTGTAAACATCTATGGTTCTATAATCGGAGGCAGCAGCACCTAATTGGATGGGGACAGACACGGCTCCATGTCCTTACTCTGATGGGGGAGATGGTGCTCAGCATTATTGGAGAGGCCGTGAATAAGGTCGTGGCCAGCAGTGAAGCTGAAACCATCAAAGATGATGGAATGCTCATATCTAATCTTCCTTCTCACATCCCAATTCCCCCTCATCTTACAATCTCTTCTGATTTACAAGTTGCATATGGTGTAATCATGCACCTCTTGCTTTCTCCCCTCCTTTCCCCTTCCCTCCCCACAACCCTACCCTTGTGCCTTTCTCCTTTCAGATACTCAAGAACTGTCACCTGGCCAGGCAGTGGTGGAAGAGGAGGAGGTCGATATAGTGTTGTAGTGTTTTGAAATTGCAATTGCATTGTGTATTCTGTACACTTGGGACTGCTGTAGAACACACATGCTAGCAAAGGGAAAGTGAAAGTAAAACAGAATAAAGAAGAAGCCTTTGTGTCCAACAGCCTGCTGCTTCTGTCTCAATCTCTGCCTCATGTATCTTATACCAAACTCGGCTAAACCTCACTTAAGTCGCACAGTGGACAAGCAGGAAGACAACGATGAAGAAATACTGTCACTTGCTTTCGTACTCACAGCCACCAGCTCAGATACTAACACTATGCATACTTTATAGGCCAGCTTAGAGATGGGATCTGCACCTGGTGATAAAGCAGGTATGTGGCCTGCAACCAGGGCAGGGGTCAAGGGTAGTGCAGGTGCCAGCTTGCCAGAGGGTGAGGTCACATACGAGTTCTGCTGCAGAGGAGCCAGATGAGGAGCGTACAGAAAAAGTCTCTGGATATATGCACTAATATTCTTGGTGCATTGGCAGGCCTGTCAAAAGCCTGCAGTCAATGTTAAGGAGCATGGGGGAGTGCAGCACTAACTTGGTATAGGGCTTTGCACAGAGCTTGGAGCCCAATCTTTCCAGTGTGGAAGTGGTGACCAACTCCAAAAGTACACTTGCAACCCAACCGTGATGCAGCGTCTGATGGTCGATGCCTCAGTTTCCATTGCAGCACAAGCAGAAGGCACACCAAGTCTGGGAACTACAGTGGAAGTTCAGACTGAGGTCACACAAGCTCAATTTATTGCTACAAAGGCTCAGATTGCTGCCATCCCAGTTGTGGATGCTACTATTGATAGGGACTTGCAGGGTCTCACAGTAATCCAGCAACCTGTCCTCTGACACATTGCTGAGATTGCTGAGGTGCCACACCAGGGTAATGGCAGTGACTACGTGCAGCAGGAGCCTGTTGTCCTTTCTCAGCATGGGGAGGCAGTGGCGTAGTGGTAATGTCACTGGACTGGCAGCCCAGAGGCCCAGGCTAATGCTCTCGGGATGTGGGTTCAAATCCCACCATGGCAGATGGTGAAATTTGAATTCAATTAATAAATCTGGAATGGAAAAAGCTAGTCTAGTGTGACCATGAAGCCATTGTCGATTGTTGTAAAAGCCCATCTGGTTCACTAATGTCCTTTAGGGAAGGAAATCTGCTGGTCTGGCCTACACGTGACTCCACATCCACAGCAATGTGGTTGACTCTTAAAATGCCCTCTGAAATGGCCACTCAGTTCAAGGGCAATTAGGGATGGGCAATAAATGCTGGCCTAGCCAGTGATGCCCACATCCCATGAACGAATAAAAAAAAAGCATTTGTTCTCCCATCAGTGCCACTCCACCAGTGCACCTTGCTGTTGCCTGCCAGCCAGCCAGCCCTGACTGCTGCTGCCCTTGCTGAGATGGTGCAGTCGGGAGCCAGGCCTTCTGGGACCAGAGCTGATCGAGATTATCCTGTCAGGCCATCAGTGTCTCCCCCAGTGAAAGTCAACAGCCTTCCGCCAGCCACGCCACAGCCACTGGGGTAGCATTGTGTATGATCACTAGGACAGGCAAAGGCACACAAAGGACAGACACTAAGGGAATTCGCAAGGGTGATCAGTTGACTTTTGTTTGATTTATAGATTTGATTCGGAATATTTATTTTGTGGTGGCTTTTACTTTTGGATTGTGGCCTGGAGGATGCTGTGATGGTCAATGACAGAGGGAAGGGAAGGTGTGAGACTGTTGGTAAATGGGAAATTGGGGTTGTTTTCACTGGTACCACAATCGGATGAGTTGATCATGGTCAGCCCGGCCAGAAAGGGGATACGTTGCCTCCTCCCTTTCTCCCCCTCTTCCTCTTCCTCCTTATCGGGTTACTGATGGCAAGGAAAGTGCCCTCATGATGGCAAGGCTTTCCAGCTTGCAGCAGACCACGACGAATCTTGAGACGCACTCAGCCAACTACCGCAGGGCTCCCCCAGAGTGATTTAAGTGGTGGAAGCATTGTTTAAGCACCTCAATGGTTTGTTCTATTACACTTCATGTGGCAGCATTGCTTTTATTACATGCATGCTGCTTACGTGTGTATAGGTTGCGCACCAGTGTCATGAGTCATGTGGTAAGTGGACAACCCGCATCACCCAGTAACCACCCTCTGGTTTTTTGAGGTGGCTGAAATGCAGATGGTACAACGGACTGTGCAGAATGAAGGTATCATGACTGCTGCCAGGATACCAGGCACTGACCTGCATGATACATTGTGTATGGTCACACACCAGCTGGACATCAAAGGAGTGGAATCCCTTTCGGTTATGGTACATCTCAGACTTGACATGCAGCGCCTGCAAATGACGTATGTGCAGACAGACAATGGCACCCTGCACCATTGGGAAGTCTCTAATCTTGCAAAGCCACATACTCACTCCATCTGCTTCTCCCTGGCAAGAGAGAATAGAATGTATTCAGCACACTTCAAATACAGAGACTTCGTGACCTCCCTTACGCAACAGTGGACAGTGAACTGAGGGATGTTGCAAATATCACCTGCTCCATCCTGGAAGGAGCCAGATGCATAAAAGTTCATGACAACAGTCACCTTCATATCACAGGCAATGCCATCCATGCCCTGTACTGAGGCTGCTGTTGTGGTGGCAGCAGATGGCAGATTTCAGTGAGGATGTCCTTAGTGAAACAGAAATAGCTGACACACTGTTCCTTCCTGAGGTTAAGGTAGGAGAATTGTTCCCTGAACACTTGGGATTTTAGGAAAGTCACTGACAAGGTACCATACAGAAGATAGCTCGAAGATTAAGGGGTATGAAATTAGGGAGAGGTTTAAAGATTGGTTAGAAGGGAGAAAACTGAGGATAAGAATTAAAGGCATTTCTTCAGAATATTTGGAAGTAGGTAGTGGTGTCTCACAGGATTCAGTACTAGGGCCACTTCTGTTCATTGTATACCAATGACTTGGTTGTAAGGCAAGAGGGAACAGTGTTGCAATTTACAGACTACACCAAAATAGGAAGTACAATTCTTTAGAAGACCAAAGGAAGCTGCAAAGGAATTTTGGTAAGATGGGAGAATGAGTAATAAATGACAGATCAAATGAGAAAAATTAGCAGCAGTTAATGGAAATATGCTTAGTATTGTGGAAAAGCAGAGGGATTTAGGAGTACAGATTCACAGGACATTAAAGCTGATGTATATTTCTGTATTATTTGATGAAAGTTGTGAAATTAAGTGAAATTAAAATATTTTAAATTACTGTAATTTCTCACAGAATGAGCCACATTGTAAATATTTAGAATGAATATTGGCTGTCCTATTGAATTTGAGCAATGAAATGCAAGTTGTTGGTCCTATTAGATTCGTGAAGATCTCTAAAAATGGCATTACCTTATATTTCTGTTTGCGTGGTAATGAATTAATTTCAATCCTACTTGCCATTCTGCCAATTAAATCTGCATAACAAGGAAGTTTAAGAAACATTTAAAATAACAATTATTAAACTGAAGGAACATTTAATGACAATTTGTTAATAATTGGCCTTGGTACTGCAAACAGATTAAAATAATTATGTGCTTTAATTGTCACAGGCAATAGTATCTCTGATTTTGTTTTTCTACCACAGATTTCAAGCAATGACTGCAGCATAAGGGGCTTAGGTACGAACTGCTGAAAAGCAAGTTGAGGAGTGATGTCAGGAAGCACTTCACGCAAAGAATGATTAATACCTGGAATGGCCATTTAGATAAGTGAAAGCAGATGAATCATTCAAAACGCAGTTAGATGTTGTGATGGAAGACCATAATTATGGGATAGATCAGATTAGCCAAATGGCTTCACTCATTTGAGCTTACCTTTGTGAAAGGTTCGGGACAAAAGTCTATATTTACAATTTTTTATTACAACTTGAGTCTCATCAAGAAGAATCCTCTGTTGTAACAGTTTACCCCTCTCTTCCCCTTTAACTAGGTATACACTGCAAAACCTTAATACTCCATAACAATCTAAACCAATCACAATGATGTCTATCCTCAGGACTGGATGAATAAACTCTATTTACTGCTTTTCACTATACCAGTTTTGCAGATATGCCATCTTAACCAAAACAAACACCTACAAATAGCAACAGGTTAGCCCGAGTGATGGAAGAACACAATTAATCTTGAAACAGTTTAAGGAAAACTGCTGAGCTAAAGTGATATTTGCAGTGGGATAGAGTTTCTGCTTTAGACGCAATCAGCGACTCCAACACAGATTGCACTTAAAATTGGACCCATTTTGAAAAGTGTTCCCCCCCTACAGTATCTGCTGAAACGCATTTGCACATTGCAAAATCTGCCATGAACCAGCACAATCAGGCAGTGTTTTAAAATGTAACATTTTTTAAAAATTGCTTCAAAAAATTTTTTTGATATATTTAAGAGTGGTAACTTGGTCAAATTTGATTAATGCAGTGGAAAAAGTTTTATCACAAAAATACACATTTTAAATAACAGTGCCAATCCACTGCCTGTGATTCGTCCAATTTTAAATTACTGAAAATTACTTGTTAAAAAATATATGGAGCTATTTTCTAGCTAGGATGGGGTACAAGAGTGAATTCCTTAGTAATTTAAAAACATTCAAAATGTAGCTATTAGTTTCCTTGCACCCTAAAGTTCCAGCTTAATTTTTGAAGCCTCCTCAAAGGCCTGCAAAATGAGTGGAATTAGCAGAAATTCCCAATGGAGACGAATGTATCCTGGGGACATGGCCAGTTTAGTGAGTGGAGTCTGCTCCTCGTACAATGTTTTTAAACTAGCGCAGAAGATTGTGCAAAAACGAGTTGCGCTGAACTCAATTAGCACTTAAAATTCCACAATCTTTTGTACCAGTTACACCAAAATCAAGGGAATTGAGCTGGAAAAAACCAGCACAATTGAACAGAAACTCCCAATGAGTTTAAAGCAAAAATAATGCTGTGAAGTGGGACCAATGCTTTCAGAGGAGGGTATTTGAGGTGCTAAACTCAGACATTTATGCCAGAGTTGGTCATCCAGATCCACACCATGCAAATTACTATTTTTTTTTATTCATTCATTCGATGAGGACGTCGCTGGCCAGGCTAGCATTTATTGCCCGTCCCTAATTGCCCTTGAGAAGGTGGTGGTGAGCTACCTTCTTGAACCACTGTAGTTCATGTGGAGTAGGTACACCCACAGTGCTGTTAGGAAGGGAGTTCCAGGATTTTGACCCAGCGACAGTGAAAGAACGGCGATATAGTTCCAATTCAGGATGGTGTGTGGCTTGGAGGTGAACTTGCAGGTGGTGGTGTTCCCATGCATTTGCTGCCCTTGTCCTTCTAGCTGGTAGAGGTCGCGGGTTTGGAAGGTGCTGTCTAAGGAGCCTTGATGCGTTGCTGCAGTGCATCTTGTAGATGGTACACACTGCTGCCACGGTGCGTCAGTGGTGGAGGGAGTGAATAGTTGTTGATGGGGTGCCAATTAAGTGGGCTGCTTTGTCCTGGATGGTGTCGAGCTTCTTGAGTGTTGTTGGAGCTGCACCCATCCAGGCAAGTGGAGAGTATTCCATCACACTCCTGACTTGTGCCTTGTAGATGGTGGACAGGCTTTGGAGAGTCAGGAGGTGAGTTACTCGCCGTAGAATTCCTAGCCTCTGACCTGCTCTTGTAGCCACGGTAATTATATCCCTACTCCAGTTCAGTTTCTGGTCAATGGACCTCCTAGGATGTTGATAGTGGGGATTCAGCGATGGTAATGCCATTGAATGTCAAGGGGAGATGGTTAGATTCTCTTTTGTTGGAGATGGTCATTGCCTGGCACTTATGTGGCGCGAATGTTACTTGCCACTTATCAGCCCAAGCCTGACTATTGTCCAAGTCTTGCTGCATTTCTACACGGACTGTTTCAGTATCTGAGGAGCTGCAAATGGTGCTGAACATTGTGCAATCATCAGCAGACTTCACCACTTCTGACCTTATGATTGAAGGAAGGTCATTTTGATGAAGCAGCTGAAGATGTTTGGGCCTAGGACAGTACCCAGAGGAACTCCTGCAGTGATATCTTGGAGCTGAGATGATTGACCTCCAACAACCACAACCATCTTCCTTTGCGTTAGGAATGACTCCAACTAGCGGAGAGTTTTCCCCCTGATTCCCATTGACTGTGCAGATGCTAGTCACCAGAGAATTTGCCACACCAATAACAGTTTCAGGAAAAACTGCAACTGTACTGGTGGAAGTAAGAGGGAGAAAACCCGAAATGTAATCATGAAAATAACTGAGAAAAAAATAGGTCTTTGGGGAGTTAGAAGGGGAGATTTAAAAAATTGCTCGCATCTTAAGCAAAACATGTAGATTAATAGAAAAACGTAGAGCAAACATTTTTTTACAATGTGAA